>NC_069504.1:147732427-148054927 GCF_027579735.1 Bombina bombina
ATACTAACAAAAGTTCATATCAACTGCTGTTGCCGGCTTGAAAATCTTCGCATGCATCCGTTTTTAAATAGGTCTTAATAAGTATGACTCAGAATTGTCAGTTAGTAGCGAAGCAAAAGACACTTTAAAGTGGACAGCTCAGAAAGTTAGTACAGCTTGCTTAGTCTGTTAGTCTTCAGCAAAAGTTAAACAGAGAATACAGTCAGTGATGGTGGAGCGGCACTTCCCCAGACCTTCACAGTGGTAAATGACTTACAGCTCACCTCCCCAGGTACATTCCGACTCACTTAAAAAACAATTGTGTTTGTGCTTCCTCCGATGCAGGACTTAACCAGAATCAAATCACCTGCTTCTCCGGATAGACTAGCGACATAGTCGGCGGTGAGCTGTCCCACTGACTTACTGCTTCCTACTAGCATGATTAAGGGGCCTCTGCCCCGAAACATCGTGGTGTTTGTGTCTGTTCCTGTGATGTAACACTAAACATTGAAGATTATTTGCAAGGAGGACTGTCTTGCTGTTTTTTCACTGAATTCTACAAGCTTGGTGGTTGCTTGTGACTATCCTCCTGCATTTGGGCTGTAAGTGCTGGCCACACTATATTCACTGCTTCCTCCTAGCAACCAGGACTAGGGTACTTTTCTCTGGGGTAAGCCGGTTCCACCCGCGTCAGAACAAAACAGAACGCCACGCTCACGGAGCTCCAGTGGGTGTGTACTGCATAGCAACATGTGTTTCACCCATTGGGCTTCATCAGGCATCTTAAAGTTTATACAGTATTACCCCCTTGCACCAAAGCTGCCAACGACATTTTTGGCTTCTTTGTAACTCAACCCCTTGATTATTTCCCAACTACAGTTGGTATAATTTGCTTTTATATATATATATATATATATATATATATATATATATATATATATATATATATATCACTAATTGCACTGGAAGTAAACTTTTTGTGCGTGTCGGTGTCGATTTGCACTCAGATTATGAGTAAAAAGTAAAAAGTTTGCAATCTCTCACCAACCCGATGCGTGCAAACAGCCTAATTCTAGCATAATTAGAATATCGCGTGATAACCTATACCCCATAGAAGTCACTAACTTGAACTCATATTCTCATATGCGCTAACCCTATTACATATTCTCATATGGGCTAACCCCATCGCATTTTCTTATATGCGCTAACCCGACTGCATATTCTCATATGAGCTAACCTGACCAAATATTCTCATATGCACTAACAAAACAGCATATTCTCAAGTGCGCTAACCTGACATAAAAATATGAATATTTCACATTCCAATGTTCTTCACATAGAAGAATATGGCCTATTTATTCATAACTACATATTTCTATATAGATATATTAAGGTATTTTTGTACAATATATATCTATAATTAAAAAGAAAACTGTGTTTAAAAAGAATTGAACAAAAAACATCAAAAAAATAAATTGCATAAAAAAGTTATAAAGGGTCAAAGATATGAGGTCTTAAGTGTTAGAAAAAAAAGGCCTGCAAAGGGCTTTAACATAGAGATACATACAGTGGATATAAAAAGTCTACACACCCCTGTTAAAATGTCAGGTTTCTGTGATGTAAAAAAATGAGACAAAGATTCATTTCAGAACTTTTTCCACCTTTAATGTGACCTATAAACTGTACAACTCAATTGAAAAACAAACTGAAATAATTTAGGTAAAGGGAAATAAAAAACTAAAATAATATGGTTGCATAAGTGTGAACACCCTTAAACTAATACTTTATTGAAGTACCTTTTGATTTTATTATAGCACTCAGTCTTTTTGGGTATGAGTTTTTCATCATGGCACATCTTGACTTGGCAAGATTTGCCCACTCTTCTTTGCAAAAACACTCTAAATCTGTCAGAATGTGAGGGCATCTCCTATGCACAGCCCTCTTCAGATCACCCCACAGATTTTGAATTGGATTCAGGTCTGGGCTCTGGCTGGGCCATCCCAAAACTTTAATCTTCTTCTGATAAAGCCATTTCTTTGTTGATTTGGATGTATGCTTTGGGTCGTTGTCATGCTGAAAGATGAAGTTCCTCTTCATGTTCAGCTTTCTAGCAGAAGCCTAAAGGTTTTGTGCCAATATTGTCTGGTATTTGGAACTGTTCATAATTCCCTCTACCTTGACTAAGGCCCCAGTTCCAGCTGAAGAAAAACAGCCCCAAAGCATGATGTTGACAACACCATGCTTCACTGTAGGTATGGTGTTCTTTTGGTGATATGCTGTGTTGTTTTTGCGCCAAACATATCTTTTGGAATTATGGCCAAAAAGTTAAACTTTGGTTTCATCAGACCAGAACACCTTTTGCAACATGCTTTTGGGAAACTTCAGATGTGTTTTTGCAAAATTTAGCCGGGCTTGGATGTTTTTTTTTTGTAAGAAAAGGCTTCCGTCTTGCCACTCTACCCCATAGCCCAGACATATGAAGAATACGGGCGATTGTTGTCACATTTACCACACAGCCAGTACTTGCCAGATATTCCTGCAGCTCCTTTAATGTTGCTGAAGGCCTCTTGGCAGCCTCCCAGACCAGTTTTCTTCTCGTCTTTTCATCAATTTTGGAGGGACATCCAGTTCTTGGTAATGTCACTGTTGCGCCATATTTTCTTCACTTGAGGATGACTGTCTTCACTGTGTTCCATGGTATATCTAATGCCTTGAAAATTCTTTTCTACCCTTCGCCTGACTGATACATTTTAACAATGAGAGCCCTCTGATGCTTTAGAAGCTCTCTGCGGACCAAGGCTTTAGCTATAGGATGCAACTAACAAAATGTCAGGAAAGACCTACTAGAACAGCTGAACTTTATTTGGGGTTAATCAGAGGCACTTTAAATAATGACAGGTGTGTACTGACACCTATTTAACATGATTTTGAATGTGATTGCTTAATTCTGAACACAGCTACATCCCCAGTTATAAAAGGGTGTTCACACTTATGCAACCATATTATTTTAGTTTTTTATTTTTATTTCCCTTTTCCTAAAAGATTTCAGTTTGTTTTTCAATTGAGTTGTACAGTTTATAGGTCACATTAAAGGTGGAAAAAGTTCTGAAATGATTTATCTTTGTCTCATTTTTTTACATCACAGAAACCTGACATTTTAACAGGGGTGTGTAGACTTTTTATATCCACTGTACATACACGTCAAAATCTGTATATGTATGTATATGTATAAATAAATAAATATATATATATGTGCGTACATATTTATTTAAATATTTGTGTGTTTTACTTTTATATATTTTCAAAGTAAAAGAGTTTAAAATAGTGAAGTTCTGTGGCATACAATCAAACAGCAGTTGTAAATAAGGACCATATTCACATACTAGAGAGCTAATGACACAGCTCTCAGTTAGAAACGCCAAAATCAATCCCATTCCTCCACTGGCAAAATAATAGAACCTGAGACTGCAGAATCCAAGAATGTAATTTATTCAAACATTAAACCATGTTCTGGACAACATCTTACACACAAGAAACGCTGAGGACAAGCAACATTACAAATAGGATCTACACCTACTGAGTGCCGTGGGGATTAATTGTTCACAGCTGGTCTTGGATCAAAATAGTTCAGTTAATTTACAAAATCCCGCCTCTGGTGCTGTGCAGTGTCCAAACAACAGGTAGCTCCAACGCTTGTTTCACCCACAAGGGCTTTTTCAAGATCATACTTTGATTATTTCGATGTATCTTTCACAAATTACATTGCACTTTGTATTTGCTCCATTGTAAACTAAAACTGACAGTTTCATAAAGTGGGAGGCACAGGGCAGTTCCCTGGGCTGGACAGGGAAGCTCCCAGGGTATGTCTGATGCTCTCTCACAATTCTTGTGAAATGATGTAAGCATTTTAAAAAAAATGGTCTCATTGCTTTATCTTGACAGCTGTATGCAGGTAACATTTGCTCAAAATTCACAATACACATATTTTAACTAACAGAAAAATAATATATACTAAACTGTAGACAAAGGCAAGTTAAATTGTAGTGAAAACATTTCATTTTAATCTGTAATTGATGCAAACTGAGCCTTTATATCAGCCTTAGGTGTTATCCAGTTACCTTATCTCTCCCATGTGTAATTTTTTATCCAATTACTTTCTATGGAAGGCATTTCTCATCTCTCTGAAAATTCCAGGTTCTGCACTTTTTAGCCCCTGGGAAATATGCACTAAAATTTCTATACAAACTAGACAATGTTTGATTATCTGGCCCAGAGAGAAATGAAGCTCTCTGGGAAACTGAAGCTGACAGATTTTCAGCTGTATTTTAAATAGAAGAAATGCAAAGTGCAATGTTACTTGTAAAAGATAAACATAAATATACAAAGTATAATCCTAATTTGTTAGTTACACAAAAACTGTTAAAGCATAGTCAGAAATTGTAAAATCACAATCCTAAAAAAACACAAAATTGAAAGCGCAAAGTTTAAATGTAATACAATTTCATATGAAGTGTAAACTAATATACAACCCCGATTCCGAAAATGTTGGGACAGTATGGAACAAAAAGAGCAATTTGACAATTCAATTCACCCTGTACTATATTGAAAGCACATTATTTGATGTTTTACTTTGCAATTTAATGTATTTTTAAAAATATACACTCATTTCAAATCTGATGACTTCAGCAAACAAAATAAAGTTGGGATAGTTGAATGTTTACCACTGTGTAACATCACCTTTTCTTTTAATAATACTTAAGAAAGCGTTTCGGCACTGAAGATACCAGTTGGTTAGCAAGCAGAATTTTCCACCATTTATCATGTCTTCAGCTGTGTAACACCTTTGTTGCCTTATTTTATGCTTCATAATGTGCCACACATTCTTAATCAGAGACAGGTCATGACTGCTAGCACCAGCAATCTCTGTGTCAAAGCTGTGCCCGGTTTTGTACTTGGGTCTCATGTTTCCCAACCTGTTTCTCTGTTCCTGCACCACCAGAGGGCTTTGCATTTACTTGAAGATTTTGGAGACCTGTTACCTACAGTAGATTGCTCTTTGGCTCTACTTGCTTGACAGCTGCAAGTAGTTTAGCAATCACATCTCTTATAAAAGGTTGCTTTACAATCCACTACCTGCTCTGACATAGTGTTATAATCACCAAAAATGCTTAGAGATTAAGTTATAGATTTTATCAGCAAGGTGTAGTGAGAATGTAGGCTGCTGTGACAGGAGGGTAAACAACTATAGACTATAGTGAATAGTTAACCCCTCTATCTTAGTATGGCCACAGAAACACTGTCAGTGTACACAATAGTATACATGCACTAGTGTGATTGCAACGAGCTTATGGTATAACAGCTTAATGAACAGAGTAGGTTCGTAGTAACATGGACTAAAGAGGTATGACACTAAAGTGTAAACAGATTAGTTCAGCGTAAGTTATTTTCCTAGAGAGCAGACACTATTGGTATAGTTCAATAGCAGCAAACAGGAGAATGAGGATAAACTCGACAGAGATAAACAGTAGTCTGGAACAGTGCTGGAAAATATACAGTCACAAACACATGGTTATACTATGCAACCTGGCAGCATGTAATCCGGATCCAGCATAGGAAGATTAGAATGCGAGCAAATGAGGACGGAAGTTCGGTTTGCTGTTTACCCACTGGAAGGTGGCGAGGAAAGGAGACTGAGAGCGCTGCAGGCGGTAGCTGATGATGTCAGAGGTTTCAATCTGACCCCTCTCACTACGATAGGCTCTTCAGATGGTTAGCTGATCCCAGGTAGGTGAAATCTACAGAATCCCAAACGAGGAGTAAGGCTGAAAAGGTAACAGGAGTTCTCGGAGAGAGAAATTTCCAAAATAATCCAGCAATGTGAGGAGGTTGGGTGGAGCCTTATATAGCGATCTGAATAATAAGGTCTTAAAGGAACAGACTCCCATGAACTATTGGAGAGAGTCTGACACCTTGCCTGTATTTCCCGTATTTCCTGATTGGTTCCTGAATCCAGCTTGTTCTCTGACTACCCTTTTGGATCTCCCTTGGTTTTGATGAAAGATTGGACTGCTTTTCTGTTTACCGAACCAGGCCTTGTACCCTGTCTATTCTATCAGTTTCTCCCTGGATTTGGTGACTGCTCTGACTGCTCTCAGGTATCTGACCCTTGGCTTGTCTCCTTGCTATCCTCTCTGTATCAGCCTGTCCCTGCTTTCTGTGGCATCATCCTGCTTCCCTGGGATCCTGTTTTAGTGCCTAGCCCTACAGAGGACACTGCAAAGTTCCAGTCACCTACTCCTGCATTCAAACTGTCAAGTTCCAGTATCCTGCATGTGTACCAAGTTTTGCACAGAGTCTCTGCTACCAGTGTTTGAGTATCTGCACCCTGCAGTGGGTCCTGCCAAACATCTGTGTATCCAGTGTCTCCTGTCTGTCACAGCATTACCTGTGTATCTGTGTCTCCTGCCTGCCACAGCAGTACCTGTGCATCCTGTGTCTCCAGCCTGTCACAGCAGCACCTTTGTCTCCTGCCTGTCACAGCAGTAACTGTGTATCCTGTTTCTCCTGCCTGTCACAGCAGTACCTGTATATCCTGTGTCTTCAGTCTGTCACAGCAGTACCAGTGTATCCTGTCTCAGCCTCCATTGGTCACCTCCTGCCCCGGCCTCCATTGGGCACCTCCTAACTCGGCCTCCATTAGGCACCTCCTGTGTTCAGCCTACGTTATCCCCACCTTGCATAAGCTCCATGAACCTGCTCGTCTGAGCGTGACACTCTGCACAAACATGCATTTGTAATCTGGGCAGAATGAGGTTTGGCTGTGTCTTGCTGGAAAATGCAGGGACGTCCCTGGAAAAGACAACGCCTCAATGACAGCATATGTTGCTCCGAAATGTATACATATCTTTCTGCATTAATGGTGCCCTCACAGATGTGCAAGTTACCCATGTCATGCGCACTGACACCCCCCTATACCATGACAGACGTTGGCTTTTGGACGTGACGCTGATAACAGCTTGGTCCAAAGAACACAATGGCTGTTTTTGAAAAACTATTAAAAATGTTGACTCGTCGGACCACAAAACATGATTCAACTGTGCTACTGTCCATCTCAGATGAGATAGAACCCAGAGAAGTCGGCAGCTCTTCTGGACAGTGTTGATGTATGGCTTCTGCTTTGCATAGTAAAGGCTTAACGTGCATTTGTGGATGCAGTGGTGAATGGTGATGACTGTCAAAGGTTTACCAAAGTATTCTCAAGCCCATATCAGGATATCCATTACAGACTCATGACGGTTTTTGAGACAGTGACATCTGAGGGATTGGAGATCAAATGCATTCAGAAGTGGTTTTTGGCCTTAACCTTTACACACCTTTTTGACCGGATTTCTTGAATCTTTTTTTAGATTGTGCACTGTAGAAGGTGAAATGCCCCAAATCCTACCGATTTATCTTTGGGGAATCTTGTTCTCAAAGTGTTGGATTATTCGCTAAAGCATCTGTGGGCAGTTTGGCGAGCCTCAACCCATCCTTGCTCTTGAAGGACTAGGCCTTTTTTGGAGGCTTCTTATATACTATGATTACACAATTGCCTCACCTATTTCACATCACCTTCTTATTTCAACTTGTCACATTGCTATTAGTCCTAAATTGCCCCTGTCCCAGCTTTTTTGGAACGTTTTGCAGAAATGAGTGTATATTTTCAAAAATAATTTAAATTCACAAAGTAAAACATCAAATAATGTGCTAATTGTGGCCTAGATTTGGAGTTTGGCGGTAGCCGTGAAAACCAGCGTTAGAGGCTCCTAAAGCTGGTTTTAGGCTACCGCCGGTATTTGGAGTCAGTCAAAAAAGGGTCTAACGCTCACTTTTCAGCCGTGACTTTTCCATACCGCAGATCCCCTTACGTCAATTGCGTATCCTATCTTTTCAATGGGATCTTTCTAACTCCGGTATTTAGAGTCATGGCTGAAGTGAGAGTTAGAATTCTAACGACAAAACTCCAGCCGCAGAAAAAAGTCAGTAGTTAAGAGCTTTCTGGGCTAACGCCGGTTTATAAAGCTCTTAACTACTGTGCTCTAAAGTACACTAACACCCATAAACTACCTATGTACCCCTAAACCAAGGCCCCCCCACATCGCCGACACTCGATTACATTTTTTTAACCCCTAATCTGCCGACCGCCACCTATGTTATAAAATGAATTGGATATATATCAAAGCGCCAACCGTAGAAGGCAGGGTCTAAATACACTAAAATTACACTAAAAATTGCTTTACAAATGTGTTTCAGTGTTTTGGTATCAACACTATTGAAAGATTGTTATCTTTCATCAATGAGAGTGAAAGTTTATACAATGAGACCAGTGTTAGTGGAACCCGATGTTGTATTTAAACAGCTTTTATTAAAAAATGACAAACAATTAGTTAAAAAACACAATCCTCAGGATCTTAAAAACAAATCTCTGCTTGGCAGTATAAAAACAATCTTAATGTCCCTCATGGATCCATGTTAACAATCTAATCCTTATTCCAACCATTCATTGGAGCTGTACAATCAATTTTGGAGCTTTTAAAGCTTCTACGGTCTGTTAAAAGTTCTTAAATACACTAGTGGGGTAGTCAGTATACCACAAATAATACCTTTTATATATTAAGGGTGGCAGACAGAATGCAGTTATTTCTCCGGATTGGCTAAATGATATCACCCAAAACCGGACCTAGATACATGTGCGGCAAAATATCAAATTCTAAAACCTTGTGATTTTCTAGTGTCTCCTTAAAGAATCACGTGACTCCTATAACTATTACAAACGCTCATGTGTTTCCTAAAATATTATACAATGTACAACCTGCTTTGGAATTTCTTCCAAAACCGTGATAAAAAGAATGCTCTTCAAAAAACGCTTGAAAAGAACAAAAACATGTGATGTGGTGAAAAATGTGACAAAAGATATTGTAAAATTATGATGATAAAATAGAAAATATATTAAAAAATATCGAAAAATATATTAAAAAATATCCAAAAATTATATAAAAATCAAAAAATGTATTGCAGTAAAAAACAATCTAGTGATTAATCCTCAGTCCAGTGCTTTTCCATAAAAACGTGTATAATAAAATATAGAATACAACCAATAAGTCAGTGGAGTGTCAGACTAATCCAATTCAGGATGAGTCAGTGCAGTGAAATGTCAAACAGTTAAAAAGTAATAATAATTTCAAGTATCCTCACGGTCCTATGTGTACAAGGTTTTCAAGACACCCTGGGTCTCTCTTTTCTCAAGCGAGCGGTCCCTCAGCCTTTTCAAGCTTTTGTCCCTCTGCTTGCTAGCCCACGGTCCCTGGTTCTATGTATACAGGATCTTCAAGGCACCCTGGGTCCCTTTGCCCTCAAGCGTGCGGTCCCTAAGCCTCTTCAAGCTTTTGTCCCTCTGCTTGCTAGCTCACGGTCCCTCTGCCGAAAAAATATATAATAGTGTAGATTGCTACAATTTGGTAAATAATATGAAATAAACCTTACCAGCCAACGCGTTTCGGTCGAATAATGACCTTTCTCAAGACTGGTTTTCTCTATCTGACAGGGGATTTAAATACCCGGTTTCTTATGACCTTTCTATGATACCGGAAGTGCTTCTTAAGAACCTCCGTATCTTTTGATATTGTTTTTTCTCTAATTCTCCTATATTTATGCAGTTCCTACTATAGGAGTCAGTGTGGTCCCGGTGCTACTCATAACCCCATCTCAATATATCAAATAGTCATTTTACGGCCATTTGTTAACTCGATTTTTTGTCCGTTTGGTATTTGTATGTCTTTGCTCTAATTGGCTACTTATGGGGGTGTGCGACGAATTGGTTTCCTTATTGGATACTTTCATAAGGGGTATGTTCTAATTCTTCTCTATGATTGGTGTAGTTTCAAGCTTCATTCTGGTTTGTTCTGATGTCGCTACAGGGGAAATACAACCTTTATTTCTCTATACTAGTTTTTATTCTAATATTCCTTAAGATCTCTGCTGTACATATGTGCTACATCCTGGGATATCTGACCTTTGCCGTTATCTACCCAATTTAATCCCTTTTTCTTTAGGTCTCAACTTTACGTCCCTTCTAAGCTTTTCACATAAAATGTATACTTCAATTTCGCCTAGTTGTATATTTCTCACAACAGAGATAAGTCTATTACCATATATACATGATTAATAATGGATAACATTTATGTTCTTCTAATTTTTAACATAAATTTATAAATGATTGTCATTCTAATTAGTGTGTGGTTTATAATGGTTACCATTGTCAGCAGTATATTCAATAACATAGGAGTTAATTTTTGGGACAATTTATAACCATATCGTAGCGGATGTCCCTAGGATTTAGTTTGGGGTTGTATAATGTTCGATATGGTAGTGGCATAGATATCCTCCAACTAGAGGGGGTCTTTAGGGGGGTCCTCCCGCTAACTCTGCCAGGAATAATTTTTATTTGATATTGGTCTTAAATTTGATTTACCTTATCGTACAGGTATCCTTTTAGGGCGGTTAGGTTAGGTCTAGTTTGGTGTTATATAATGTTCAATATAATAGTGGCTTATATATCCTCCAATTAGAGGGGTCTTCGGGGGGGGGGTCCTCCCGCTAACTCTGCCAGGAATAGTTTTCCATTTAATTTATTTGATACTGGTCTTGAATCTAATTTACCTTATCATACAGGTATCGGTTTAGGGCGGTTAGATTAGGTCTAACCTATAGGGAAGAAAAATTCTAATTTCTAACATAAAGGATGAGGGATTCCTACTTCTAATGGGGTATTCCTTCTTAATACATTAAGGATTTTCGTACTCTATTTGTACCAATCCTCAAAATTAGACTATGTAGAGTTTCTAAGCCAAACTTCTGTAATGTGTATGGTTACATGGGCATATCTTCTTGAATATTGTCGTGAACTCTATGAGTTCATGGAGGACGTGTTATCTCTGAGAGTCAAACTGAGTGTATTTAGGAGTCCTTAAATTGTCCATTATTAAATCAAAAGGGGGTAGTTTGTTGTTATTTTACTTTAGATGAAGAGTGATTAGAGGTACAGTTATACTTCAGATTTTTGCGTTGTTTCTCCTGAAATTCCTTTCCACCATATATAATAAGTGTGGTTTAGAATCAATCGCTGGAAAGGGTCTTTGAGGTAAGGGGGTTTAAATTTTAAGTTGGTCTGTCCAAAACGAGTTTATTAAAGTAACGGTTTAACCGTTCTCAGTTCAAGTTTAGGAGATGGGCCAGATCCTCTTTATTATTCAGCCCTCTTGGGTATAGGCAGTCCATGTGAAATATCCATTTGGATTCCTCTGTCAGTAGCTTTTTTTCATGATTTCCTCCTCTCCAGTTGTTAGGGACCTTTTGTATCCCTATATATTTCAAGGTTTTAATATTTCCCTGATGCTTTTCGGAGAAGTGTTTGTAGAGGGGGGTTTCTTTGTTAAGTTTTTCGATACAAAGAACATGCTCCCGTATTCTGTCCCTCAATGGCCTTGATGTTTGTCCCACGTATTGAAGGCCACAGGGACATTGGAGCAAATAAATGACATTTCGGTCGTGGCAGCGAATCAATTCTTTGATTTTATATCTCTTCTTGCTGTTATTCGATTGGAATTCAACTGTTTTTATGCCATTCTTACACGCTTTGCATGTATGGCAGGGGAAAAAACCTTTTACTATTTTCCCAAATGGGTCCTTTATTTCCGGTGGCCTTTTCTTTTGTGTACTAGGCGCCAGTGTGTTCTTCAAATTGTTGGCCCTTTTGTACACAAAACTTGGTTTCGATGGTAGTTTTTCTCCAAGGATGTCGTCATCTTTAAGGATATTCCAATGTTTTTTGAAGATATCTTCAATGATTCGACTGTTCTGGCTATATTCTGTGATTAGAGGTACATGTAGGATCTCTTCGTCATTCTTTTTCCTCCTCTCTTTGTATTTAGTTAGGTCTTTTCTGTCGATCTTCCTTATTTCTTCTATTTTTTGATCTAGTGCTTCTTCATTATAGCCTCTGTCCATAAACTTCGCCTTAATGATTTGCGCTTGTTCTTCCCATTTTAAGGGATTAGAGCAATATTTTCTCATTCTGAGAAGCTGCCCCTTAGGTATATTCCTTTTCCAGTTGGTGTGGTGACAGCTTGTTTGGTGGACATAGTTATTACTGTCCACCTTTTTAAAGAAAGTTGATGTTTCAATTATCCCCTCTTTTACCTCTATATTCAAGTCAAGATAGGTAAGTGACGTTCTGCTCCATTCGTAAGTGAAGTGTAAATTAGCTTCATTTCCATTCATGACTTTTATAGTGTGTTCCAAATCTTCTTGTGACCCTTTCCAGATCATTATGATATCATCAATATACCGGCGATGGAGGACTAGGTCTGCGCCTGCTGGGCAAGATTCCCAGAATATCTCCTCCCATTTGGCCATATAGAGATTGGCATAGCTAGGCGCAAACCTAGTCCCCATCGCCGTACCACACACCTGTCGGTAAAACTTTCCATTATTACAAAAATAGTTATGATGTAATATGTAGTGAATGCTGTCCAGGATAAAATCACATTGTTTTGATGGCATCTCCATATCCTTCTCCAAGTAGAATCTCACCACTTTCAGGCCTTCTTCATGGGGTATGCTGGTGTACAGCGCGGTTACATCACACGTCACCAAAATGTAATTCTTCTCCCATGTTATGTTTTCCAGTAGGTTAATTATCTGGGTGGAATCCCTTAGATAAGAAGGCCGTTCTTTTACATGCTTTTGCAGGTGTCGATCAACATATTCGGACAAGTTACTGCTCAACGAACCAATCCCTGAGATTATTGGTCTTCCGGGTGGCTTGTTGAGATCCTTATGGATCTTAGGAAGGTGATATATAATTGGTGTTCTGGGGTATTGCACATTGATGTAATTATATTCTTTTTCATTTAAGATGTTATCTTCCTTAGCTTCCTTCAACATTCTTGACAGCTCTTCCTTATACGTATTTACAGGGTTTTCTCTTAATTCCTGATATGTGTTCCCATCACTCAGAATCCTCTCAGTTTCATCATTGTAGTCTGTTCTGTTCATCACTACAATACCTCCTCCTTTATCGGCAGGTTTTATTGTAAGATTTTGGTTCTGTTCCAATTTCCTAATAGTTTGGAATTCCTTAGTGGATAAGTTCTTATTTTTCAGACTCAGCTTCTTAAGCTGGATATCCCGTATCTCTCTACATACTATTGTCTCGAATGTCTCCAGGGCGGTCCCTTTATACGCCAAGGGATAAAATGTGGACTTCGGCTTGAGGTCCGTATGTATGTAACAGTCTTCTCGTACGGCCGAATCATACTCCTTAAATCCATAATTCATCCTTTCGAGTGGGGATTTGAGAAAGAATCTCTTTAAAGTAAGTTTCCTGATGAACTCTTTGGTGTTCACAAAGGTGTTAAATTTATCAAGGCTTCTAGATGGTGCAAATGATAAACCTAGTCCTAAAATCGATTTTTCATCATTGTTTAGTTCATAGGAGCTTAGGTTAAATATCCCTTTATTGGTCACCTCATCCTTCTGTTCATCGGTATTTCCATCCTTCTTCTTTATTTTGACCCCTCCTCTCTTCCCTCTATGTTTTTTGTTTTTACCTTTGTCGTTGACTGATTTTCCTCCCATTCTCTGTGGTGGTAGTGGTCCAATACTAAAAAAGAAGAAGGAGTAGCAGAAGAAGAGGAATGTGGTGCTTCCAAATCTTGTGGTGTTGGGAGATTTGGTATACGGGTTTTATTATTATCTCCTCTATCACCCTTTCCTTCTAGGTTTTCACTTCTTTTAGTTTCTTTTAATTTCTCAACATTCCCATTTTCTACTCGTTTCTGTTGTCTTCTCATTTCTCTTGGTGTTCCATAATCATGGTCCCATCTTCTGTCGTATGGTCTCTCTTCGCCATAGTTCCATCTATGTTGGAACTCCCTCATATCATGAGGGTGTTGTCCCTCCCGGTTCTCTCGGTTTCTCCAACTTCTCTCTGGATAGTTTTCGATTCTCCCAAAATCGTTCTCTTTAATTTCAAGATCTATATTGGTTAATAATGCTTCCCTGTATTCGATAATCAGTTCCATTAGCTTTCTTGAAGCTTCAATTAGCACATTTTTCCATTTTTCTGCTATGGTATCTGATAGTGGAAATGCACAATCCTTATGTACCAATAGCCCCTTCGGGATTAGTTCTAGTTCTAAGCATTTTTTAATAAATGAAATTTCTCCTTTATATTTGACTTCAGAGACTAGCAGTTTTTCCAGTTCTTTAAATATCAATTGTATATCTATAGTGTCCTCCTCCTCTCTTGTTGGGTTCTCTCCCCTATCATTCTGGGTAATATTGATATCAATAGACTGTCTTAGACTCTGAAATGAATCCATAATGTACAAATATAATGCTGACAGCGGCTGCTAAGTGCAAACTAGGACAAACTAGATAATTCTTAGACCAATTCACCAAGCGCCTGCTGGAAGTGACCCTTAGCTAAGATAGATTGACCCCTAGTGGTCAAAATATGGAAATAAAATGAATTGGATATATATCAAAGCGCCAACCGTAGAAGGCAGGGTCTAAATACACTAAAATTACACTAAAAATTGCTTTACAAATGTGTTTCAGTGTTTTGGTATCAACACTATTGAAAGATTGTTATCTTTCATCAATGAGAGTGAAAGTTTATACAATGAGACCAGTGTTATTGGAACCCGATGTTGTATTTAAACAGCTTTTATTAAAAAATGACAAACAATTAGTTAAAAAACACAATCCTCAGGATCTTAAAAACAAATCTCTGCTTGGCAGTATAAAAACAATCTTAATGTCCCTCATGGATCCATGTTAACAATCTAATCCTTATTCCAACCATTCATTGGAGCTGTACAATCAATTTTGGAGCTTTTAAAGCTTCTACGGTCTGTTAAAAGTTCTTAAATACACTAGTGGGGTAGTCAGTATACCACAAATAATGCCTTTTATATATTAAGGGTGGCAGACAGAATGCAGTTATTTCTCCGGATTGGCTAAATTATATCACCCAAAACCGGTCCTAGATACATGTGCGGCAAAATATCAAATTCTAAAACCTTGTGATTTTCTAGTGTCTCCTTAAAGAATCACGTGACTCCTATAACTATTACAAACGCTCATGTGTTTCCTAAAATATTATACAATGTACAACCTGCTTTGGAATTTCTTCCAAAACCGTGATAAAAAGAATGCTCTTCAAAAAACGCTTGAAAAGAACAAAAACATGTGATGTGGTGAAAAATGTGACAAAAGATATTGTAAAATTATGATGATAAAATAGAAAATATATTAAAAAATATCGAAAAATATATTAAAAAATATCCAAAAATTATATAAAAATCAAAAAATGTATTGCAGTAAAAAACAATCTAGTGATTAATCCTCAGTCCAGTGCTTTTCCATAAAAACGTGTATAATAAAATATAGAATACAACCAATAAGTCAGTGGAGTGTCAGACTAATCCAATTCAGGATGAGTCAGTGCAGTGAAATGTCAAACAGTTAAAAAGTAATAATAATTTCAAGTATCCTCACGGTCCTATGTGTACAAGGTTTTCAAGACACCCTGGGTCTCTCTTTTCTCAAGCGAGTGGTCCCTCAGCCTTTTCAAGCTTTTGTCCCTCTGCTTGCTAGCCCACGGTCCCTGGTTCTATGTATACAAGATCTTCAAGGCACCCTGGGTCCCTTTGCCCTCAAGCGTGCGGTCCCTAAGCCTCTTCAAGCTTTTGTCCCTCTGCTTGCTAGCTCACGGTCCCTCTGCCGAAAAAATATATAATAGTGTAGATTGCTACAATTAATACTTTACTTTACAAATGTGTTACATTAATCATGTATATATGGTAATAGACTTATCTCTGTTGTGAGAAATATACAACTAGGCGAAATTGAAGTATACATTTTATGTGAAAAGCTTAGAAGGGACGTAAAGTTGAGACCTAAAGAAAAAGGGATTAAATTGGGTAGATAACGGCAAAGGTCAGATATCCCAGGATGTAGCACATATGTACAGCAGAGATCTTAAGGAATATTAGAATAAAAACTAGTATAGAGAAATAAAGGTTGTATTTCCCCTGTAGCGACATCAGAACAAACCAGAATGAAGCTTGAAACTACACCAATCATAGAGAAGAATTAGAACATACCCCTTATGAAAGTATCCAATAAGGAAACCAATTCGTCGCACACCCCCATAAGTAGCCAATTAGAGCAAAGACATACAAATACCAAACGGACAAAAAATCGAGTTAACAAATGGCCGTAAAATGACTATTTGATATATTGAGATGGGGTTATGAGTAGCACCGGGACCACACTGACTCCTATAGTAGGAACTGCATAAATATAGGAGAATTAGAGAAAAAACAATATCAAAAGATACGGAGGTTCTTAAGAAGCACTTCCGGTATCATAGAAAGGTCATAAGAAACCGGGTATTTAAATCCCCTGTCAGATAGAGAAAACCAGTCTTGAGAAAGGTCATTATTCGACCGAAACGCGTTGGCTGGTAAGGTTTATTTCATATTATTTACCAAATTGTAGCAATCTACACTATTATATATTTTTTCGGCAGAGGGACCGTGAGCTAGCAAGCAGAGGGACAAAAGCTTGAAGAGGCTTAGGGACCGCACGCTTGAGGGCAAAGGGACCCAGGGTGCCTTGAAGATCTTGTATACATAGAACCAGGGACCGTGGGCTAGCAAGCAGAGGGACAAAAGCTTGAAAAGGCTGAGGGACCGCTCGCTTGAGAAAAGAGAGACCCAGGGTGTCTTGAAAACCTTGTACACATAGGACCGTGAGGATACTTGAAATTATTACTACTTTTTAACTGTTTGACATTTCACTGCACTGACTCATCCTGAATTGGATTAGTCTGACACTCCACTGACTTATTGGTTGTATTCTATATTTTATTATACACGTTTTTATGGAAAAGCACTGGACTGAGGATTAATCACTAGATTGTTTTTTACTGCAATACATTTTTTGATTTTTATATAATTTTTGGATATTTTTTAATATATTTTTCGATATTTTTTAATATATTTTCTATTTTATCATCATAATTTTACAATATCTTTTGTCACATTTTTCACCACATCACATGTTTTTGTTCTTTTCAAGCATTTTTTGAAGAGCATTCTTTTTATCACGGTTTTGGAAGAAATTCCGATCAGCCAATCGGATTGAACTTGATTCTGATTGGCTGATTCCATCAGCCAATCAGAATTTTCCTACCTTAATTCCGATTGGCTGATAGAATCCTATCAGCCAATCGGAATTTGAGGGACGCCATCTTGGATGACGTCCCTTAAAGGAGCCTTCATTCATCGGTAGTCTGTCGGGCCAGCAGGATGTTCCGCGTCGGAGGTCTACAAGATGGATCCGGAAGAAAGAAGATTGAAGATGCCGTTGATAGAAGACTTCAGCCGGATCATGGACCTCTTCAGCTCCCGCTTGGATGATGACTTCAGCCGGATCATGGACCTCTTCAGCTCCCGTTTGGATGAAGACTTCAGCCGGATCATGGACATCTTCAGCCCCCTGCTTGGGCTTGGATCAGGACATCGGAGGAGCTCTTCTGGATCGATCGGTGAACCTGGTATGGTGAAGATAAGGTAGGAAGATCTTCAGGGGCTTAGTGTTAGGTTTATTTAAGGGGGGTTTGGGTTAGATTAGGGGTATGTGGGTGGTGGGTTGTAATGTTGGGGGGGGTATTGTATGTTTTTTTTTTACAGGAAAAAGAGCTGAATTCTTTGGGGCATGCCCCGCAAAGGGCCCTGTTCAGGGCTGGTAAGGTAAAAGAGCTTTGAACTTTAGTAATTTAGAATAGGGTAGGGCATTTTTTTATTTTGGGGGTCTTTGTTATTTTATTAGGGGGCTTAGAGTAGGTGTAATTAGTTTAAAATTGTTGTAATATTTTTCTGATGTTTGTAAATATTTTTTTATTTTTTGTAACTTAGTTGTTTTTTATTTTTTGTACTTTAGTTAGTTTATTTCATTGTATTTATTTGTAGATATTGTATTTAATTAATGTATTGATAGTGTAGTGTTAGGTTTAATTGTAGGTAATTGTAGGTATTTTATTTAATTAATTTATTGATAGTGTAGTGTTAGGTTTAATTGTAACTTAGGTTAGGATTTATTTTACAGGTAATTTTGTAATTATTTTAACTATTTTAGCTATTGTACCTGGTTAAAATAAATACAAAGTTACCTGTAAAATAAATATAAATCCTAAAATAGCTATAATATAATTATAATTTATATTGTAGCTATATTAGGATTTATTTTACAGGTAAGTATTTAGCTTTAAATAGGAATAATTTATTTAATAAGAGTTAATTAATTTCGTTAGATTTAAATTATATTTAATTTAGGGGGGTGTTAGTGTTAGGGTTAGACTTAGCTTTAGGGGTTAATACATTTATTAGAATAGCGGTGAGCTCCAGTCGGCAGATTAGGGGTTAATGTTTGAAGTTAGGTGTCGGCGATGTTAGGGAGGGCAGATTAGGGGTTAATACTATTTAGTATAGGGTTAGTGAGGCGGATTAGGGGTTAATAACTTTATTATAATAGCGGTGCGGTCCGCTCGGCAGATTAGGGGTTAATAAGTGTAGGCAGGTGGAGGCGACGTTGTGGGGGGCAGATTAGGGGTTAATAAATATAATATAAGGGTCGGCGGTGTTAGGGACAGCAGATTAGGGGTACATATCGATAATGTAAGTAGCGGCGGTTTACGGAGCGGCAGATTAGGGGTTAATAATAATATGCAGGGGTCAGCGATAGCGGGGGCGGCAGAATAGGGGTTAATAAGTGTAAGATTAGGGGTGTTTAGACTCGGGGTACATGTTAGAGTGTTAGGTGCAGACGTAGGAAGTGTTTCCCCATAGCAAACAATGGGGCTGCGTTAGGAGCTGAACGCGGCTTTTTTGCAGGTGTTAGGTTTTTTTTTCAGCTCAAACAGCCCCATTGTTTCCTATGGGGGAATCGTGCATGAGCACGTTTTTGAGGCTGGCCGCGTCCGTAAGCAACTCTGGTATCGAGAGTTGCAGTGGCGTTAAATATGCTGTACGCTCCTTTTTTGGAGCCTAACGCAGCCATTCTGTGGACTCTCAATACCAGAGTTATTTTAAAGGTGCGGCCAGAAAAAAGCCAGCGTTAGCTACGCGGGTCGTTACCGACAAAACTCTAAATCTAGCCGTATGTGTTTTAAATATAGTACAGGGTGAATTGAGTTTTCAAATGACTCTTTTTTTTTTTTTCTTTTTTTTTTTTTTGCATTTTCCATACTGTCCCAACTTTTTCAGAATTGGAGGTGTAGAATACAAAATACAAAGAGTAAATGCAGCAGAACTCTGATGTCATGCAGAGCTATACTTCACTGAACTTGTCTCTCCTTCACATACAGAAATTCAGTGAACACCCCTTGAAGAAGTATAGCAAAATATGCCTTTTAAGAATTTCACTAGGGATCTCATATTGCTGTAGGGTTATTTTAGATCATCTCACCTGAATGAAGAGCTTTCAATCATTACGACATCAGACTCTAGCATGAGATGCAACACATGTTCCTCTACTTTCTCCATCAGCCATAGTGGACATGGTTTGAAGAAAACTCACTTAAAGGGATAGAAAGGTCAACATTTAAATGTACATGGGTGCATTTCAATTTTAGTTAGAAGTATTTATTAAACATACAGCCATTAGCAAAAATGCTTCTAATAAAAGTTATTACTGTTTTTAGCAGCATATGCACATAGCCTCTGAGGGTACGTGCACAAGTATTCAAACACTACACCTTCTCAGAGAGTCAGCAGTGACTTGTATGACATAAATGAAGTCTTCCCAGTCGCAATACAAACCACCACCAGCTCTCTGAGGTTGAATACTAGTGCAGGGGTCCTCAAAGCATATGTGTGTATGCCATTTAAAACACTAATAACTTTTACTAGAAGCATTTTCTCATGCAGATTTAAATTGTGACTATTCTATCCCTTGAAGCAGTGATAAACACAAAAGAGCAATTAAAGGGACACTGAACCCAATTTTTGTCTTTTGTGATTCAGATAGAGCATGCAATTTTAAGCAACTTTCTAATTTACTCCTATTATCAATTTGTCTTTGTTCTCTTGCTATGTTTATTTGAAAAAGAAGGCATCTAAGCTATTTGTTTGGTTCAGGACCCTGGAAAGCACTTATTCATTGGTGGATGAATTTATCCACCAATCAGCAAGAACAACCCAGGTTGTTCACCAAAAATGGGCTGGCATCTAAACTTACATTCTTCCATTTCAAATAAAGATACAAAGAGAATGAAGACAATGTGATAATAGGAGTAAATTAGAAAGTTGCTTAAAATTGCATGCTCTATCTGAATCATGAAAGACAAAATGTGGGTTTAGTGTCCCTTTAATGCAGCAGCAACTAGCTCATTAAAAAATTGAAAATTGGTGATAAGGTAGTTAGTTAGTTAGTTAGTTAGTTAGTTAGTTAACAGTTAGCTGCAGCTGAGAGTGGTTTCATAAATCACAGATTCTCACACTATCATTGTTTTAGGTTCATGGATTGTATATCAAAGCTACTTCAGGTAACTTTAGAGCCCAAATCTGCATGTACCTGTACCAAAGAAAAAGCTATTATTTTAAATGTGTTTGCACCTTATTCTTAAAGGGACATTCCAGTCAAAATTTAAATGCACATAGATTAATTACATCTGAATAGAAACATATTTGCAATATATTTGTATTAGCAAAAATGCTTCTAGTAAAAGTTATTACTGTTTTAGTGCTAACATTTTTCTTTGCATGTGCATGTAAAGCATAGCTAGATATTGTCAGTGCACTCACATTTTAAATAATGCAGCTGCTAAGATCATCAGTGGGGCTTGTATCATGTCAGCAATGAACAAATTGAGTCATTACCAGATGGAACAAGCACCTTAGGGTCTCTGAGCAAGTGCTGTGTTTAAAATGCTGGTGCACGGTGCATACTTAAATACACTTTTGAAACAGCTATAGCTTTTATTAGAAGCATTTTTGCTAACGCATGTATATTATAAAATTGCTTCTGTTCAATTCCAAAATGCACCCATGTGGTTTCCAATTTTGGCTGGAATATCCCTTTAAGCTCTTTTGCACTATGATTTAGAAAATGCTGCATTGATGTCTGCGCTGATTGATGCATCTGATCATAAAGAGCTCAAGGTTCTTTCTTGTCAGGTATTTTGAATACAGAGAAGCCTTGGGCATGGTCTGATAGTAATTGGTGTGCAGCCCACATTATCCACAGCACTGTTCAATCATTTACTGCTATATTGACTGTTGATGTAGAGAGGGTCATCTCCAAAATATCTTTACACTGCTATTTTATACACAATGTAGAACTAGAGTTTCAGACAGGGCCGGCGTTTTGTAATAGGCAGCTTAGGCTACCGCCTTAGGGCGCATTAGCAGGGGGGCGCTCAAGAGCAGCAGTGCATTTGCGGATTAATTTGCTGCTCAAACAAAAAAAAAATTTTAAGTATTTTTTTTTTTGGATCCCCGACCACCCCACATTCCGCCCCCCCCAGCCCCCCCCCGCCGACCGCAACATGATTATGAATAACATGTGTGAAATAAATAATTTGAACAACTTCATCTTCAACATCAATCTCATCATCACTGACACTGATCGATCGTTAAACAGGAAGTTGCCTATGCCTAAGTTCAGTTGCTAAGTTGCGGCGCAGCGCAGCACACACAGCCTCTCTGAGTGGCTGACTGAAGTCTGACTGACAGGCTGCCCGTCCAACCACCTGGTGACATCACGTCACTCGACTGAGTGAGAGAGGGAACGTGACACAGGCAGCCTGAGCCAGCCACGTGAGGAGAGAGCCCGCTCGTGCTGCGCAGTTCACCTGAGAAGAAGACCAGTCACCAGCCCAGCACAGCAGGCAGAGGGACTGGGAGCGCCGAGTGGAGGACAACAACGAGTGAGACAAGTCAACACAGTGACAGAAGTTCAAGTTACGGTAGGAGGATTTAGCCTATTTAGGAGGAGATATATATATATAAGCATAAGCATATAAGCCTTACATTCAGTTCAGGATTGGATCATTTGGAATTAGGTTAGGTGGAGGATTATGAAAAAATAATAATCATAATGGATATGGATGATGCATCATGTCATGCTGGCTGGCTGAGCCTGCTGGGGATGATGGATGGTCTGGATGGGGTTAGTAGTGTGAGTCGTGACAGACAGTGTGATCATGACATGTTGTGTTGTTATGTATGTTAATTAAATTATATAAAAAAAATAAATATAAGATATGATGATGGTGGGGGACCGCCGGGGGGGGGGGTGCAGGCCCAGTCTACTAGTCTAGTGGTAACAGTCAGTCTGACTAAGACAGAGTGCAGCAGCAGGCAGCAGCACAGGACAGGACAGAGTCACAGTCAGAGAGTTAATTAAATTGTAAAATATATAAATATATCATATGATGATGGTGGGGGACGGGGGGGGGGTGCAGGCCCAGCCGCCCAGTCTACTAGTAGTAACAGTCAGTCTGACTAAGACAGAGTGCAGCAGCAGCACAGGACAGGACAGAGTCACAGAGAGTTAATTAAATTGTATAAAATAAATATCATATGATGATGGTGGGGGACGGGGGGGGGGGGGTGCAGGCCCAGTCTACTACTAGTAGTAACAGTCAGTCTGACTAAGACAGAGTGCAGCAGCACAGGACAGAGTCACAGAGTCCAGAACAGGACAGTAGGAATTTAGGATTATTTGGAGGATGATGGATCATTTGGAATTGGAAGGAATTAGGAAACATTCATAATCATTTATTCATGATGGATACATGTCATGCTGGATCTGGATAGGTTAGTTAGTGAAGTCATGTGCATGGATGTGTGATCATGATGATGATCGTGGGGGGGGGGGGGCGTGGGGGGGGGGGTGCAGCCCGTGGGATCTACTAGTCAGTCTGACTGAGTCTGAGAGTGAGTGGTCAGTGGAACTGTCACTGAGGTGAGGTCACGGTGAGGTTGGAAACTTGGAAGCTCAAGCCTGACACAGACAGAGACAGTCACCTGACCTAACCCAGACCACCAGTCCTACAGTTCATCACATTTTAAACAGTAACTAACCTAACACTACACAGTCAGTCAGTGACTGACTCACCACCGACTGTCTGTGAGACCCCAACAATGCATGCATGCATGATGCAGTAGTGTGGTGTCCTTAATTTATTAACTCAAAAATCCCTTGGCAGCAGTTGGCTTCATAAATAAACTGGCACTGGCAGACAGTTTACACACCCTGTCTTCATTATACTTTTTTATATTAAATTAATATATGTTGTTAGGTATAAAAAGAGATTGGAAAACATTAGAAAAAAATAATAAGTACAATGGCCCTTTAACAGTATAGCATTTCATTTATACATGGCTTTCTTTTGCTAAGACCTTGCATTTTCTGAGTTTCCAATTTTGCAAAATTCCACCTTTTTGTGATTTTTTGTTTATGTGACTGTCTGAACTGTGGGAAATCTGGATTTGTTCCTTAACATCTTGATCAAGAAAGGGTGCTATGCATTGCTGTTAAAGGGCCATTGTATTTATTATTATTATTATTTTTTTTTAATGTTTTCAAATGTCTTTTCTATACCAGCTCCAGACAGTACAGATAGCATTAAATGTACAGAATTATAGTTGCTGCTTTGAATGAGCATTGAGCAATATCAGCTGTTTCATCTTGGAGAATACACCTAAAGGATAGATTTCAAACACATTTAACTAGAGAAAATACAGTGCACAGCGTCAAACGTCTGTCCGGTTATTGTTAAGTTAACAATAACAGGACAGACGCTGTACACTGTATTTTCTCTTAAATGTGTTTGAAATCTATCCTTTAGGTGTATTCTCCCAGATGAAACAGCTGATATTGCTCAATGCTCATTCAAAGCAGCAACTATAATTCTGTACATTTAATGCTCTGGACTTGAGCTGGTATAAAAAGACATTTGAAAACATTAAAAAGAAAAAATATAATAAGTACAGTGGCCCTTTAACAGCATAGCACCCTCTCTTGATCAAGATGTTATGGAACAAATCCAGATTTCCCACAGTTCAGAGTCCTTAGGGGTTCAGACACTCACACAAACAAAAACAAAAAATCTGTTATCTGTTATTATCTGTTAATAAAATGCACTTTACAAAACCACAAATATGTGTTTTTATGTAAAAGAAAAATAAGTTGGCTTAATGGAGCGCAAATAAAATGTACTTGGTATGGGGGGAGTGGTCTTGAGGAGGGCAGGGAGGTTGGTGATATTGTCTGGGTTTTTTGGTGGGGGGGGGGGGGCGTCCAAATGCACCTTCGCCTGTGTAGACAAAAATCCTTGCACCGGCCCTGGTTTCAGATGATGTTGGTCTATGTTCAAATGAGGTGGCTATCACTGCTTCCTGCCATTGAAAAAGTTCTTAAAATGCTCATGACTCTAAAATCAGATTTTAAATCTCAGGATAAATGTCTACATTTATGGTTGCGTCTTTTACGACTCAGCGTACCTAGGGCTCCATGTACTAAGCAGTCAGCGAGCTACCCGCAACAAATCTCGCGTCAAAATTCGCAAACTGATATGTACAAAGCCGTCAATTATGTTAAAACTCGCATCTTTAAAATTGCGAGCGTACTTATCCGCCAAACCTCGCTACCGCTCCATTTTTCACTGTAATTAGACACATTTGACCACCAACTCGCCAAAAACGAATGTACTAAAAAATCTATTTGTCCGCTCGCTACAATTTCCGCTCCCACCTCGTTATTTTTGCCTCGCCACCTTTTAGGTGGCGGGCAAGGTACAAAACAATAGGAAGGTCAATCTAGACGCCAGTCTAGACATATATAAAAGGCAGTAATATCAGCATTGTACAGCATAACTGGCGTCTAATTTGTCTCTCATTTCCATGTACATAAATTGCGCCAAATTTGTCGACTGTAATTAAAGAGTAATCTATATTTTAAATTTGTATTGTATAGTTGTCAATCTTTATAATTATTTTTATATTAATATTTATATATTATCAGATCCAGATGAAGCCATATCCAAATTGTAAATAAATATTACAAAAATAACTCTGTTATCACTCTTCAAAAAATTTAGAACAATAATAAAGTTGTTTAGATAAGTTGAACTTTTATAGGAGCAAAATTCTATTCCCGCGACTACTATGATGTTCGTGACACCTTGCATGTCACGTGTTAATAATTGGCCAGACAATTCAACTGAAAGTTAAAAGTACATCAGCTTAGTCGCGGCGAGCGAGACGTCAAATTTATCAATAATCCGCCACTGCTTGCAGCGGGCTAGACTTGTCTATTTATTGGAGGATTATTAGTACATAGTGACAGCGGACACCATTTCGCCCGCAGCGAGTAACGGCGAGTTTATCCGCGTCTAAAATGACGGATGAATTGACGGCTTAGTACATGGAGCCCCTAGTATTCAATCCACCACCCTCGAGGTCCCGAATGCCATAGAAGTCAATAGGAGTCTGAAAACACAAATCACAAGAGAATACAGAGCCTAAGACTTTTGGTTATACAGACATGGAGGCCACCAGGATTACCACCTTAGCTCGTGGCTCCAGAGACTTTTTAAAGTCTTCACCCTCACAAGTGGTAAGCAAAAAGCTGGAATACTTGAGAAAAAAACATGTCGCATTTGAACTGCATGCAGTAACTTTGGCAGAGTATCACAGAGTTAAACTAATACCAAGGGGTTTGCGCATGAATACCCGACCGACCCTGATGAGAGATAACCATGATTACTGCCAAAAATTTGAAATGATCCTTAATAAATGCAGCTTTGACTTGATGGTGTTAACCGTTGAATATCTACAGCAGGAGATTGAAAAGCAGAGCACTCAGATTGAGGAAATGAAAAATGAATTAACTGCTAGTTTACATGCTGCTGAAATGGATTCGTTGGTTGCAACCCTGGATACATAGATTGACACCTTGAAGAAAGAAATACAGGAGCGAAAAAAGAAAAAGTTCTCTAGGGATGAGAGTGACTATACTTCCAGAACCGTATATCGTTGGTCAAGGGATCCGACGGGCAGGTTTGGTGGTAACACTTCCGGTTTCTGGCGACATCGTGCTCAGAGGTCTGGTGCACAATTCAGCTCATAGGGATCATCATCCGAGTCTTGGTCGGGGGAATTCCGAAACAGAGGCACATCTAAAAGACATGGAGGTAGGAAACATAAGTGGTACCGCCAAAGGAGATATGCAGAGGAATCGAGGAACAACGGGCAATCGGTGAGTGATTACTCGCAGCAACAAAATGTAACTATCAATTTGAGTAATGTCACTTTAACATCACCTGAACAGGGTGTACTTGATAAAGGACTTTTCTTTTGCCCACAAAGTAATGGGACATGTTTGAACTACAGAAGGACTTGAATCGGTTCTTTAGAACATTAAAGGGACAATAAACCCCAAAATTTTCTTTCATGAATCAGGTAGAGAATACAATTTTAAATAACATTCCAATTTACTTCTATTATCTAATTTGTAACATTCTTTAGATATACTTTGTTAAAGAAATAGCAATGTACATGGGTGAGCCAATCACACGAGACATCTATGTGCAGCCACCAATCAGCATCTACTGAGCATATCTAGATATGCTTTTCAGCAAATAATATAAAGAAAATGAAGCAAATTAGATAATAGAAGTAAATGAGAAAGTTGTTTAAAATTGTATGCTCTTTCTAAGTCATGAAAGAAAAATTTTGGGTTTCATGTCCCTTTAAAGTTAAAAAGTTTTTTTGCTGCTATGCCTGACAATAGTACGGGCAATGTGGGTAAAGAGGTAATTATACCAAATAAAACATTAAGTTTGAACACACTAGGTCTAACAAATAAATGTGTTTTTACACCTATGCAGGTAAATCCTGGGGTACAAACGTATATACAGCTTGTGGAAAAGGATATTAAGGCTTTGGGTACATTTTCTGAGTCCCATAAAAATCGTTATAAATATGATAGGAACTTCACAATGAAAGATAAATTGGCCTTAGGAATTTTAAATGACAACAAGCAGCTGGTGGTGAAGGGAGCGGATAAGGGCGGGGCAATTGTTTTATTGAATAAGGAGTACTATGTCCATGAAATTAAGACACAATTATCTGATCCAGAGGTCTATAAATTATTGGCTTACAATCCTATTTTTGAGGTGAAAAAAGAAATTGCTGCTTGTGTTAACTTTGCATTTAAAAATGGAATTGTCAATAATGAAATAAGAAAATTTATTCCTGATTCTGAGGACATCACTCCTGTGATGTATACATTTCCTAAAGTCCATAAAAGTTTGAAAACCCCTCCTGACCGCCCTATAGTTGCTGGAATGGGCTCAGTATTATCTAAAGTTTCTATTTATTTAGACAAAGTACTCAGACCTTTTGTTTTGTCTAGTTCTTATATTCAGGACACAGGGAACTTTTTAGTTAAGCTACGAAATGTACAACTTGAGAATAACAAGGGTATTTTATTTAGTCTTGACGTAACTTCATTGTATACTGCTATAAAACATGAGGCTGGTATTGGAGCAGTTGGTAAAGTATTGAGTGAATCAGATACATATACATCTCAACAGGCAGAATTTATTTTGCAACTGTTAAATATTGTTTTGAGATGTAACTATTTTCTTTTTGAGGATAGTTATTATCTTCAGCTCCAAGGTACAGCTATGGGTTCCAATGTCGCCCCTACATACACCAACATTTTTATGAATATGTATGAAGAACACTTTGTGTATAGTCATCCTTTATTTTTATCATGTGGCGCCACCTGGTGGTGCTATATTGATGATGTGTTTGGCGTGTGGGTGGGCGACATTGGAACCCTAAGAAGCTTTGTCAATGACTTAAATGCAACAACTAGTCATATCAAATTTAAATTGGTTTCCAGTGAAGAGAGTGTTGTATTTCTGGATACAAAAGTGTCAAAATGTGTATCAGGTCTGACAGTAGATCATTACAGGAAAGAAACAGACTGCAACACCCTCTTACACTATAAAAGTGCACATCCTCCCTCTCGTGTTAGAGCTTTACCTAAAAGTCAGTTTCTACGTGTGAGACGTATTGTGTCTGATGAATCTGTAGTAGAAAATAGGCTAAATTAAATAGGAGATTGCTTTTTGGAGAGGGGATATCTCCTGGAACTTATTGAGACTGAAATAAAAAATGCCCTTAGAACCCCTAGAGAAACATTATTAGAGAGAAGGGATTGTTTAGAGCAAAAGCCCCCTAAATTAGTTTTTGTGAATCAATATTCATCATGGAATCAACACGTTCTAAAAATCCTACGCAGACATTGGCACATTTTGGGTACGTGTAACCCGGGTGTTCAGGAATTTAAAGTTCCACCGATGCCTGCTTATAAAAGAGTGAGAAATTTGAAATATGTTTTAGTGAGGGCAGATATTGGTCCTTCCAAACATTCCTCCCAAACATATATTGGTAAGAAAAATCTAGGCAGCTTTCCCTGTTTGGGATGCTCCAACTGTAATAGTTTAACTAAGGGGCCTACATTCAATCACCCAAGTTCAGGCAAAAAATATTACATTAAAGGGCACTATACCTGCAATACTGATTTTGAAGTCTATTTAATTAAATGCCCGTGTGGGCTGGGTTATGTGGGGGAGACCACCCGCACTGTGCGTGAGCGCATTACCCAACATAAGAGTAACATTAGGACCAAAAAAAGTGATGCCCCAGTAGCTTACCATTTCTTGTTAGCCGGTCACAACCTGAGCCAACATAGGTTTCAAATTTTAGAACAGGTCAAACATCCAAGGAGGGGGGGTGACCGCATTAAATTACTTAAAAAACGTGAGACGTTCTGGATTTTTTAACTGGGTATGTTGTTTCCAGGTGGAATGAACAAAGAACTTGACTGGTCTATTTTTCTGTAACACATATATGGATATTACGTTAGGGATTAAAAGTGTAATTAATATTATGTACTATATAAATAGGTATTTGTACTTTTTAGATATATATTGACTATGTGTAAACCTGATGCTTTGATTACATATATTTTTGTAATGACCACTAGATAGTAGTATTGTGTAAAGGTGTATTATATACTTTGTACAGGTAACCCCTAATATGCCGACCGGATATCGCCGCCACCTACATTATAGCTATTAACCCCTAATCTGCTGTTCCTAACATCGCCGACCCCTACATTATAGTTATTAACCCCTAATCTGCCCCCCCAACGTCGCCGCAATCTAACTACAAGTATTAACCCCTAATCTGCCGACCTGATATCGCAGCAACCTAAAATTATAGCTATTAACCCCTAATCTGCTGTCCCTAACATCGCCGACCCCTACATTATAGTTATTAACCCCTAATCTGCCCCCCCCCAACGTCGCCGCAATCTAACTACAAGTATTAATCCCTAATCTGCCGACCGGAAATCGCTGCCACTATAATAAATGTATTAACCCCTAAACCGTCGCACTCCTGCCTCGCAAACACTATAATACATTTTATTAACCCCTAATCTGCCCTCCCTAACATCGCCGCCACCTACCTACAATTATTAACCCCTAATCTCCCGCCCCCAACATCACCGCTACTATAATAAGGTTATTAACTCCTAAACCTAAGTCTAACCCTAACACTAACACCCCTAACTTAAATATAATTTAAATAAAACGAAATAAATTTACTATAGTTAAATAAATGAATCCTATTTAAAACTAAATACTTACCTGTAAAATAAACCCTAATATAGCTGCAATATAAATAATAGTTACATTGTAGCTATTTTAGGATTTATATTTATTTTACAGGCAACTTTGTATTTATTTTAACTAGGTACAATAGTTATTAAATAGTTAATAACTATTTAATAACTACCTAGCTAAAATAAATACAAATTTACCTGTAAAATAAATCCTAACCTAAGTTACAATTATACCTAACACTACACTATCATTAAATTAATTAAATAAATGAATCCTATATAAAACTAAATACTTACCTGTAAAATAAACCCTAATATAGCTGCAATATAACTAATAGTTACATTGTAGCTATTTTAGGATTTATATTTATTTTACAGGCAACTTTGTATTTATTTTAACTAGGTACAATAGCTATTAAATAGTTATTGACTATTTAATAGCTACCTAGTTAAAATAATTACAAAAATTACCTGTAAAATAAATCCTAACCTAAGTTATAATTAAACCTAACACTACACTATCATTACATAAATTAACTACAAGTACCTACAATTAAATACAATTAAATAAACTAAACTAAAGTACAAAAAACCCCCCACTAAATTACAAAAAATAAAAAAATATTACAAGAATTTTAAACTAATTACACCTAATCTAAGCCCCCTAATAAAATAACAAAGCCCCCCAAAATAAAAAAATGTCCCTACCCTATTCTAAAATACAAAAGTTAACAGCTCTATTGCCTTACCAGCCCTTAAAAGGGCCTTTTGCGGGGCAATGCCCCAAAGAAAACAGCTCTTTTGCCTGTAAAAAAAAAAACACAATACCCCCCCCCCCCCACATTACAACCCACCACCCCACATACCCCTACTCTAACTTAAACCCCCCTTAAATAAACCTAACACTACGCCCCCTGAAGATCTCCCTACCTTGAGTCGTGTTCACCCAGCCGGGTCGAAGTCTTCATCCGATGGGGCAGAAGAGGACATCCAGACCGGCAGAAGTCTTCATCCAAGCGGGGCAAGAAGAGGTCTTCCATCCATCAGAAAAGTACCAAAAAACAAACAAACACTAAATTACCAAAAATAATAAAATATTACAATAATTTTAAACTAATTACACCTAATCTAAGCCCCCTACTAGCTATTAATATAGCTGCAATATAACTAATAGTTACATTGTAGCTATTTTAGGATTTATATTTATTTTACAGGCAACTTTGTATTTATTTTAACTAGGTACAATAGTTATTAAATAGTTAATAACTATTTAATAACTACCTAGCTAAAATAAATACAAATTTACCTGTAAAATAAATCCTAACCTAAGTTACAATTACACCTAACACTACACTATCATTCAATTAATTAAATAAATGAATCCTATTTGAAACTAAATACTTACCTGTAAAATAAACCCTAATATAGCTACAATATAACTAATAGTTACATTGTAGCTATTTTAGGATTTATATTTATTTTACAGGCAACTTTGTATTTATTTTAACTGGGTAAAATAGCTATTAAATAGATATTTACTGTTTAATAGCTACCTAGTTAAAATAATTACAAAATTACCTGTAAAATAAATCCTAACCTAAATTACAATTAAACCTAACACTACACTATCATTAAATAAATTAAATAAATTAACTACAAGTACCTACAATTAAATACAATGAAATAAACTAAACTAAAGTACAAAAAAAAAAAATTACAAAAAATAAAAAAATATTACAAGAATTTTAAACTAATTACACCTAATCTAAGCCCCCTAATAAAATAACAAAGCCCCCACAATAAAAAAATGCCCTACCCTATACTAAATTACAAAAGTTAACAGCTCTATTACCTTACCAGCCCTTAAAAGGGCCTTTTGCGGGGGCATGCCCCAAAGAAAACAGCTCTTTTGCCTGTAAAAAAAAACACAATACCCCCCCCACATTACAACCCACCACCCACATACCCCTACTCTAACCCAAACCCCCCCTTAAATAAACATAACACTACCCCACTGAAGATCTCCCTACCTTGAGTCGTGTTCACCCAGCCGGGCCGAAGTCTTCATCCGATGGGGCAGAAGAGGACATCCAGACCGGCAGAAGTCTTCATCCAAGCGGGGCAAGAAGAGGTCTTCCATCCATCAGAAGTCTTGATCCAGGCAGCATCTTCTATGTTCATCCATCTGGAGCGGAGCGGCAGCATCCTGAATACATCCGACGCGGAGCATCCTCTTCTTTCTTGATCCGACGACTAAATGACTGTACCTTTAAGTGACGTCAACCAATCGGAATTAAGGTAGGAAAATCTGATTGGCTGATTCAATCAGCCAATCAGATTCAAGTTTAATCCGATTGGCTGATTTTTACAGCAAAAGAGCTGTTTTCTTTGGGGCATGCCCCGCAAAAGGCCCTTTTAAGGGCTGGTAAGGTAATAGAGCTGTTAACTTTTGTAATTTAGTATAGGGTAGGGCATTTTTTTTATTTTGGGGGGCTTTGTTATTTTATTAGGGGGCTTAGATTAGGTGTAATTAGTTTAAAATTCTTGTAATATTTTTTATTTTTTGTAATTTAGTGTTTGTTTTTTTGTACTTTAGTTTAGTTTATTTAATTGTATTTAATTGTAGGTACTTGTAGTTAATTTATTTAATGATAGTGTAGTGTTAGGTTTAATTGTAACTTAGGTTAGGATTTATTTTACAGGTAATTTTGTAATTATTTTAACTAGGTAGCTATTAAATAGTCAATATCTATTTAATAGCTATTTTACCAAGTTAAAATAAATACAAAGTTGCCTGTAAAATAAATATAAATCCTAAAATAGCTACAATGTAACTATTAGTTATATTGCAGCTATATTAGGGTTTATTTTACAGGTAAGTATTTAGTTTTAAATAGGATTCATTTATTTAATTAATTTAATGATAGTGTAGTGTTAGGTGTAATTGTAACTTAGGTTAGGATTTATTTTACAGGTAAATTTGTATTTATTTTAGCTAGTGAAACAAGAAAAAAAGAACCCAGCACATAGAAGGTAGGATCCAAATGATGAAATAAAAGTTCCAGTGAAAAAAAGGATAATAAAACGTAGCCTTTATTCAAGTCAGTAAGACTTATACATAAAACCTGCAAAAACACATCTGACCGGTTTCGGCGTGGAAAGCCGTAATCCTAGGATTACGGCTATCCACGCCGAAACCGGTCAGATGTGTTTTTGCAGGTTTTATGTATAAGTCTTACTAACTTGAATAAAGGCTACGTTTTATTATCCTTTTTTTCACTGGAACTTTTATTTCATCATTTGGATCCTACCTTCTATGTGCTGGGTTCTTTTTTTCTTGTTTCATTACATAAGGAAATCAGGGATTCCTTCCTTTCCTAGCACTACAGGATTGTTTGGGAGCTCAGGATGCCTGACACATCACTACTTGCTTGGGAGGCATTGGACTGTTAGTGAGGAGCCGCGCAGAGTGAGTATATGAATAATTATTGTGACTCCAGCCAATTATGAACTGCTTACACCGGACTACACCCACAGAAGAGAAGAGGCACTGAAATCATACGGTAACGTTTAACACAGCAATTTCTCATGCATTCTTTTGAATTATTGACAACATTGTGTTTAAGGCTGTGAATTACCTGCAGACTGTGCTTTTTGCTGACAGCTGACTTTGGATACGTCATGCAGCAATTTTAGCTGATACAGCCTGGATATTTAAAGCGGTATACACGCAATCATATAAGTCACTGAAGTGTGGCTATTATCACTTTCATGCATCTTGTGTCTTCATTGTGACTTGCAATATCATCTTTACTTCAGAGTTTTACCGTATTAGGACCAGTGTGCCATTATTATTGTGTGGGACATAACGGTTTTATTTTATTTTGGCTTGGTAGTTGAAATCCTGAATGAACAGTGTTTATTTCTCATACACTCCCTGCCAGTTGCACATGGTAACAGCTCCCCCTAGTCTTTCTGTTTCACTCTGTGAACTGTTTTTTTCTTATTTTGATATTTTAGCTAGGTAGTTATTAAATAGTTATTAACTATTTAATAGATATTGTACCTAGTTAAAATAAATACAAACTTGCCTGTAAAATAAATATAAATCCTAAAATAGCTACAATGTAACTATTATTTATATTGCAGCTATATTAGGGTTTATTTTACAGGTAAGTATTTAGTTTTAAATAGGATTCATTTATTTAACTATAGTAAATTTATTTCGTTTTATTTAAAATATATTTAAGTTAGGGGGTGTTAGGGTTAGGGTTAGACTTAGGGTTAGGGGTTAATAACCTTATTATAGTAGCGGCGACGTTGGGGGCGGGAGATTAGGGGTTAATAATTGTAGGTAGGTGGCGGCGATGTTAGGGAGGGCAGATTAGGGGTTAATAAAATGTATTATAGTGTTTGCGAGGCAGGAGTGCGGCGGTTTAGGGGTTAATACATTTATTATAGTGGCTGCGATTTCCGGTCGGCAGATTAGGGGTTAATACTTGTAGTTAGATTGTGTCGACGTTGGGGGGGGGGGCAGATTAGGGGTTAATAACTATAATGTAGGGGTCGGCGATGTTAGGGACAGCAGATTAGGGGTTAATAGCTATAATTTTAGGTTGCGGCGATATCAGGTCGGCAGATTAGGGGTTAATACTTTGTAGTTAGATTGCGGCAACGTTGGGGGGGGGCAGATTAGGGGTTAATAACTATAATGTAGGGGTCGGCGATGTTAGGGACAGCAGATTAGGGGTTAATAGCTATAATGTAGGTGGCGGCGATATCTGGTCGGCAGATTAGGGGTTAATACTTGTAGTTAGATTGCGGCGACGTTGGGGGGGCAGATTAGGGGTTAATAACTATAATGTAAGGGTCGGCGATGTTAGGGACAGCAGATTAGGGGTTAATAGCTATAATGTAGGTGGTGGCGATATCCGGTCGGCAGATTAGGGGTTAATACTTGTAGTTAGATTGCGGCGACGTTGGGGGGGGCAGATTAGGGGTTAATAACTATAATGTAGGGGTCGGCGGTGTTAGGGACAGCAGATTAGGGGTTAATAGCTATAATGTAGGCGGCGGCGATATCCGGTCGGCAGATTAGGGGTTAATACTTGTAGTTAGATTGTGGCGACGTTGGGGGGGGCAGATTAGGGGTTAATAACTATAATGTAGGGGTCGGCGATGTTAGGGACAGCAGATTAGGGGTTCATAGGGATAATGTAGGTTGCAGCGATATCCGGTCGGCAGATTAGGGGTTAAATAATGTTATTATAGGGTTTGCGATGTGGGGGGGCCTCGGTTTAGTGGTTTATAGGTAGTTTATGGGTGTTAGTGACTTAGTGTACTAAATGGGTGTTAGTGTACTAAAACATACCGAATTTCGGAACGGAATAGAACCGAATTCAGCCAAATTTATTTGAATCCGAATAAATCCGAAACGAATTTATTCGAATCCGAATAAATCCAAAACGAATTCATTCAAATTTTGCCGAATTCGATTCGATCCGAACCGAAATTCGAAAAGTCTGAATCGATCCGAACCGAAAACGAACTGAATTTTTTAGCCGTGCACATGTCTAATAAACAGTGATGCTGACATTAGGACACACAGTGTAATATTTTAGACAAGGATTTTAAAATTCGAATTGATGTTTGATTCAATAGAATTTTAAGCTGATAGCTCAAAGGGATAGCCCACCTAGTTTTAAACTGTCATGATTCAGATACAGCAGAAATTAAAATCACCTCTTTACTGGCATGCATTGTATTTCTTCTTTCTCTTGAATTTCTTTTTCAGTAACAAATGTCATCTTATATGCCAGCCCATTTTGTAACACCTGTGTAGGGGTGGATTTTAAAAATAGATTGCAATTAGGCAGGGTTAGACAGGTGCAGAGAGAAAACTGACCCATCTCTTAAAGGGACATGAAACCCCAAAATATTCTTTCATGATTTGGATAGAACATACAATTTTAAACAACTTTCCAATTTACTTCTATTATCAAATTTGCTTCATTCTCTTGTTATCCTTTGCTGAAGGAACAGCATTGCACTACTGACAGCTAGCTGAACACATCTATTTAGCCAATCCCAAGAGACAAATGTGTGCAGGCACCAATTAGCAGCTAGCTCCCACTAGTGTAGGATATGTGCGTATTCTTTTCCAACAAGGGATACCCAGAGAACAAAGCACATTTGAAAATAGAAGTGAATTTTATATAAGTGTTTTAAAATTACATACTCTATCTGAATCATGCAACTTAAATGTTTACTTTCCTATCCCTTTAAAATATCCATTGATTGCAAATAAATACATATGATACTCTGATTACGTTATATTCGCATTTATTCTTGCTCAGAATAATAATACATTTACAATATATACATATAGTGGTATAAATAAACACAGAGATATGACAGACAACATTGTTTAGAACAAAAAAGGAACTTAGGGACATATAAATATGTTTGCAAAAGATTTCTGACATAACACACCACACACACACATATATATATATATATATATATATATATATATATATATATATATATATATATATATATATATATATATATATACATACAAATATGTGCAAGGATATATGTACAAATTCTAGCATTAATAATAATTTAAAAAATAAATAAAAAATATGACTCCTAGACATACAAATACACATTAATTTCTGTGAAAGTTTCATATAACAAATCAATATAAAAATAACTTTCTATGAGATATTATTTGCTGAGGTATAAATCAATCTATTTCTTGGACATGAACAGTTAAAAAATAAAAGATTAACTTTAGAGAAATGTGCTTGTTCATGGACAGTAATGAAATGGTATAAAGGTGGGAAAAAACAGAATAACCACGACAATGATGACTGTTAGTTAACAACAGTCCGATGCTCTTCACACCGTACTTGACACGCATGTTTTTGACAGCTTTTTTATAAATAAGGAGAACGTATTCAGGTCCACGGCAGCAATGTCTGTCGATGTCTGGCGAGCGTATTGACGCTCTGATAAATAGGCCCCTTAATCTTTTCATAAAGCAGTGAAAAAAGCTATTTTTAGTGATTGATAGCACTAATGGTTTGAAAACAACTTTTATGTCCAAAATTTAAGACTGTTTCCTTCCTTCAGCTGATAGGACAATCCATGGAAATCTACCTCAAACAGCTTTCCATAGTTGCCAACAGTTCAAAAAAATTCCAGGGACATACAAAAAAATCCAGGGACTGTCCCTAGAAATCAGGGACTGTTGGCAACTATGGCTTCTATTCTATGAAACTGCACAAGTTATTTGAAGAAATGGACTGAAAAAAAGCGTTCAGGACCTGGAATCCTATAGATGGGTAACCTTAAACAAAACATCTTCATGAAAAGAACTTCATTTCTTGTAAATAAAACTGTACTGTCATAAGAGGCACTTGGAAAAAAAGAGTGATTTCAGTTCCTGCTGCAGTTAGACATATTGTATCTTTAAGGAGGCCTAGACGATTAATTAGGCCTTAATTGCAGTAGTCTTTATTAGCTCTGTTTTTATAGCATGTGGTTGCTTATGTATTGAGTTAACCTCTGCTCTGGCAAATTACTACTTGTATATTCTGGTTTGATTTCTGCTTTCCCTAACTATGCTTCTATATTAACCCTTTATTTGGACTAACTTGGTATACGACTTTATCTTGTTTGTGGGCTCTGCATTTGTTTAATGAATTGAACTACTGTTCCCTGGGAGGCCTGACTCAGATTACCTTTACCCTGGATACCTCTGCTATCAGAAGATCTGCATTAAGTAACTTACACAAGTTTATATTTGTCTGGATAGCAATAATAACTTTAACAAAGTTATGTCTTTCTTTAATATTCAAATTATAAGCTTACAGTTATTTTCTAATGCTTAATTGTTGTTTGTTTTGTAGGAGCTGATTAAAGTACTAGAAAGAGTTCAGCTATTAATTTTAGTTTCATTGCTCTCTTACCCCTGGCCCCTGGTGAAACACTGTGTTAACGTTCAGTGCATCAGTAAGGGCTTGTGGTGAGCTAAGCCTTTCAGCTATTGATTCCAATTTGTCACAATCAAAACAACAGCACTGAGAAAATGTGTGCTCGGACAGGAAAGCTGTTTGCTGTTTGTTACATGTACATATGCTGAATTTGCTGAAGAGTAAATGTATGATGAGTATGCTTATGCTAAGCAGTTTGTAACTGAAAATGTTTCTGAATGGACTGCTAACAAAACATTTACAAATTGGGATGAGATGGACTCCCACTTCATCAAGAACTATGTTCCTTTCTTAAATGTTCTTAGCAGAGTACCCTTTTCTACCTTTCTGCAAACAATGCTGCCATTGAAAGATTAATTTCCCTAGTGAATGCATATGGACCAGTCACAAAACTCATCTTGGTGTGGACACATTAAAGGCAATGTTAGTGTCTAGGATAAACTGAGAGAAAACTTGTCTTAAGTTTTAAAAGATGTTTCAGATAAAGAAAGACATACTTAGGAAAATTAACATCTCTGAAAATAACAGAAATTTTAAAGTAAGGATGACAAAACTTTAATCTTCGTTTTTACTTTTGCTTTACATTGTAGGTAAACTATTTTCACATTAAAAATTCTAATAGTTTTTTTTTTTTTTTTAACCACATCCTCAATATTTAAAAAGTGTGGGTATGAGGTACTATAGTCTAGGAAATCTAAATTAGAGTCTGGGAAATCTTGTCACCTTATGTAACTAGTCCTCATTGGGCCCCAGGGCAATGTCTGTGGCAGGTCCCCTTTTTCAACAGCACCCTTTCAGATTGGCTGAAGTTAGCCGAAGATGAGCTGGCAGCAACATAGGAGAAATAGGAAATTATTTTCTATAAATATGTCTTCCTTCCTCCTTGTTTAGTCTGTGCCAGAGGATATGCACAGCCTTCCTGTACAAATAAATTGTCAGGTTTTTCTGTACAGCAGCACTGTGGCAACCATCTTTGAAAACCCTGCCACCCATATTGTTAAAGCAAATCCTTATAAGTGTACAAAACCATTTACAGTTATCCCTAATTGTTCAAGATGGTGGAAGGTAAGATATATAGCTTTTTCTGGTAATTTGCAGTAGTTTGTAGTATACTTAGATCACATAATTTGCTTTTTGCCCTCTCTATGCAGTGGCACAAGCACAACTTTACAGCAAAAGCAGGGTTTTAATAGCAAAATCAAGGTAAATAATAATCAATGTATAAAGTACTTTAATTTTCATGTATTTATTCATTTTATGGTCCATTCAGTTTTGGGTTTTATGTCTCCTTACATTACCCAGCTGGCAATAGATTGTCTAGCCATCATGATCATTCAGATTAAAACACATCAGTTGTTGACAATTCATATGAATTCCTTAGTTTCCACAGGAAGCTTCTCTTATCTGGGTGTTGACACTTGAAAATCAGATTTCATCTTGGTGGATACAGACACATGTGAAGCTAAATAAAATAATGTTGTCTCTTATTTTACCAGACTACTATGGACAACCAATGAATAACATATTGTAATTTTAAGGCAATGAAAACAAAAGATTTAAATAATTTCATGATCTGATGTTTCTAAGTAACAGTGTTTACTAACATAAGTGAAATAACGAGGTCCTTGTCTTTGTCAGCTGCTGATATTAAATGATGTTTGATATTGAAGCTGCCCTTGTCTGAGATTCCATTACATTTATTAAAAGTCTACAAAACATCATGGAAATAAAAATCATGGTTGCTGGCATTTTCAAATAACATTTATTTCTGTGAGTTCTATTTACTGTCACAATCAATTTCTATTTGCTGCAAAATAACTTGAACCATCTGCAAATAGCTTGATCTGTAGCAATAACAAATCTGTGTACAGGTTTCTATTGTAAGAAATTCTCAAATATTCTCTTTTTAAATATACAGAACAGACTTATATAGTATGGCCTAGATTTAGAGTTTGTCGGTAAAGACCCCGCGTAGCTAACACAGCTTTTTTTCCTACCGCTGCTTCCAAACAACGCTGGTATTGAGAGTTGTCTGAGGGCTGCGTTAGGCTCCAAAAATGGTGCGTTGAGCCGAATTTACTGCCACTTCAACCCTCAATACCAGCGTTGCTTACGGGTAGCAGTAAGCTGTCAAAAACGTGCTCATGCACGATTCCCCCTTAGGAAACAATGGGGCAGTTTGGGATGAAAAAAACCCTAACACCTGCAAAAAAGCACGTTAAGCTCCCAACGCAGCCCCATTGTTTCCTATGGGGAAACACTTTCTAAGTCTGCACCTAACACCCTAACATGTACCCCGAGTCTAAACACCCATAATCTTACACTTATTAACCCCTAATCTGCCGCCCCCGCTATCGCTTACACCTGCATTTTATTATTAACCCCTAATCTGGCGCTCCGGACACCGCCGCCACCTACATTATCCCTATGAACCCCTAATCTGCTGCCCCTAACATCAATTTTAATCTAACAAAATAAATTAAATCTTATTAACTAAAGTATTCCTATTTAAAATGAAATACCTATAAAAAAAAAAACTAATATAGCTACAATATAACGAATAATTATATTGTAGCTATTTTAGGATTTATATTTATTTTACAGGCAACTTTGTATTTATTTGAACTAGGTACAATAGCTATTAAATAGTTATTTACTATTTAATAGCTACCTAGTTAAAATAATTACAAAATTACCTGTAAAATAAATCCTAACCTAAGTTACAATTAAACACTACACTATCAATAAATTAATTAAATAAATTACCAACAATTACATACAATTAAATAAATTAAACTAAATTACAAAAAAAAAACACTAAATTACAAAAAATAAAAAAAGATTACAAGAACATTAGGCTAATTACACCTACTCTAAGCCCCCTAATAAAATAAAAAGCCCCCCAAAATAATAAAGGTCCCTACCCTATTCTAAATTAAAAAGTAATCAGCTCTTTTACCAGCCCTTAAAAGGGCTTTTTGCGGGGCATGCCTCAAAGTAATCAGCTCTTTTGCCTGTAAAAAAAAAACAAACCCCCCAACATTAAAACCCACCACCCCACATACCCCCTACTTTAACCCAAAACCCCCCTTAAATAAACCTAGCACTACCCCCCTGAAGATCTCCCTACCTTGAGTCATCTTCACCCAGCCGGGTCGAAGTCTTCATCCGATGGGGCAGAAGAGGACATCCAGACCGGCAGAAGTCCTTCATCCTATCCGGGCAGAAGAGGACATCCCGGACCGGCAGACATCTTCATCCAAGCGGCATCTTCTATCTTCATCCATCCGGAGCGGAGCCATCTTCTTTCCAGCCGACACGGATCCATCCTCTTCAAACCGACGCCCTACTCGCCGAATGAAGGTTCCTTTAAATAATGTCCATCCAAGATGGCGTCCCTCAAATTCCGATTGGCTGATAGGATTCTATCAGCCAATCAGAATTAAGATAGGAAATATCTGATTGGCTGATTGAATCTTCATTCGGCGAGTAGGCGTCGGTTGAAGAGGATGGATCCGCTTCGGCTGGAAAGAAGATGGCTCCGCTCCGGATGGATGAAGATAGAAGATGCCGCTTGGATGAAGATGTCTGCCGGTCCGGATGTCCTCTTCTGTCCGGATAGGATGAAGACTTCTGCCAGTCTGGATGTCCTCTTCTGCCCCATCGGATGAAGACTTCGGCCCGGCTGGGTGAAGATGACTCAAGGTAGGGAGATCTTCAGGGGGGTAGTGTTAGGTTTATTTAACCCCTTAATGACCACAGCACTTTTCCATTTTTTGTCCTTTTGGGACCAAGGCTATTTTTACATTTCTGCGGTGTTTGTGTTAAGCTGTAATTTTCCTCTTACTCATTTACTGTACCCACACATATTATATACAGTTTTTCTCGCCATTAAATGGACTTTCTAAAAATACCATTATTTTCATCATATCTTATAATTTACTATAAAACAAATTATAAAATCTGAGGAAAAAATGGAAAAAAACACAGTTTTTCTAACTTTGACCCCCAAAATCTGTTACACATCTACAACCACCAAAAAACACCCATGCTAAATAGTTTCTAAATTTTGTCCTGAGTTTAGACATACCCAATGTTTACATCTTCTTTGCTTTTTTTGTAAGTTATAGGGCCATAAATACAAGTAGCACTTTGCTATTTCCAAACCATTATTTTTCAAAATTAGCGCTAGTTACATTAGAACACTAATATCTTTCAGGAATCTCTGAATATCCATTGACATGTACATATTTTTTTTAGTAGACATCCCAAAGTATTGATATAGGCCCATTTTGGTATATTTCATGCCACCATGTTCACCGCCAAATGCGATTAAATACAAAAAATTGTTCACTTTTTCACTAATTTTTTCACAAACTTTTGGTTTCTCACTGAAATTATTTACAAACAGCTTGTGCAATTATGGCTTAAATTATTGTAAATTCTTCTCTGGGATCCCCTTTGTTCAGAAATAGCAGACATATATGGCTTTGGCGTTGCTTTTTGGTAATTAGAAGGCTGCTAAATGCCACTGCGCACTACACGTGTATTATGCCCAGCAGTGAAGGGGTTAATTAGGGAGCATGTAGGGAGCTTTTAGGGGTAATTTTAGCTTTAATGTAGTGTAGAAGACAACCCCAAGTATTGATCTAGGCCAATTTTGGTATATTTCATGCCACCATTTCACCGCCAAATGCGATCAAATTAAAAAAAACTTTAAATTTTTCATAATTTTAGGTTTCTCACCTGAAATCATTTACAAAACAGCTTGTGCAATTATGGCACAAATGGTTGTAAATGCTTCTCTGGGATCCCCTTTGTTCAGAAATAGCAGACATATATGGCTTTGGCGTTGCTTTGTGGTAATCAGAAGGCCGCCAAATGCCGCTGCGCATCACACATGTATTATGGCTAGCAGTGATGGGGTTAATTATGTAGCTTGTAGGGAGCTTGCAGGGTTAATTTTAGCTTTAGTGTAGAGCTCAGCCTCCCACCTAAAACATCAGACCCCCTGATCCCTCCCAAACAGATCTCTTCCCTCCCCCACCCCACAATTGTCCCCGCCATCTTAAGTACTGGCAGAAACTCTGCCAGTACTAAAATAAAAGCTATATTTGGGCTTTTTTGTGTGTGGCATATTTACATATGCTGCTGTGTAGGAGCCCCCCTTAGCCCCCAACCTCACTGATCCCCACCAAACAGCTTTCTAACCCTCCCCCCTCTGCCTTAATGGGCACCATCTGGGTACTGGCTAGTACCAAGTTTAGTAACAAAAAGTATGTTTTTGTTTTTTTATTGCCCTTTTCTGTAGTGTAGCTCCCGCCCCCCAAGACCAACCCCCCACCCCTTCCAGAACCCTTAGATGATCATTTATTTTGTTAAATATTTGTGTGTTTTTTAATGTTTCTTAACTTTTTTCTGCAGTGTAGCGGTTCCCCCCCGCCCCGTGCACGTGCGTGATCCCGTGCGTGCCCCCATCTGTCCCGCCCCTGATCCCGCCCCCTCCACTCCACTCGGCATATCGATGGCCGCCCACCCGCCTCCCAGACTTGCTCCGACCCACCAACGATACCGGCCACCGATGTCCGGTGCAGAGAGGGCCACAGAGTGGCTCTCTCTGCATCGGATGGCCAAGGGGGATTATTGCAGGATGCCTCGATATCGAGGCATCACTGCAATAACTGGAAAGCAGCTGGAAGCGAGCAGGATCGCTTCCAGCTGCTTTCCAGACCAAGGACGTACGCCACACGTCCTCGGTCATTAACTGTATTTTTTTTTAGGACGTGTGGCGTACGTCCTTGGTCGTTAAGGGGTTAAGGGGGGTTTGGGTTAGAGTAGGGGTATGTGGGTGGTGGGTTTTAATGTTGGGGGGGTTGTATTTTGTTTTACAGGCAAAGAGCTGATTACTTTGGGGCATGTCCGCAAAAAAGCCCTTTTAAGGGCTGGTAAAAGAGCTGATTACTTTTTAATTTAGAATATGGTAGGGACCTTTTTTATGTTGGGGGGCTTTTTTATTTTATTAGGGGGCTTAGAGTAGGTGTAATTAGCCTAATATTCTTGTAATCTTTTTTTATTTTTTGTAATTTAGTGTTTGTTTTTTTTTTGCAATTTAGTTTAGTTTATTTAATTGTATTTAAATTGTAGGTAATTTATTTAATTAATTTAATGATAGTGTAGTGTTAGGTTTAATTGTAACTTATGTTAGGATTTATTTTACAGGTAATTTTGTAATTATATTTAACTAGGTAGCTATTAAATAGTTAATAACTATTTAATAGCTATTGTACCTAGTTAAATAAATACAAAGTTGCCTGTAAAATAAATATAAATCCTAAAATAGTTACAATATAATTATTTGTTATATTGTAGCTATATTAGGGTTTATTTTACAGGTAAGTATTTAGTTTTAAATAGGAATACTTCAGTTAATAAGAGTTAATTTATTTAGTTAGATTAAAATTATATTTAATTTAGGTGGGTGTTAGGGTTAGGGTTAGACTTAGCTTTAGGGGTTAATACATTTATTATAGTAGCGGCGAGGTCCGGTCGGCAGATTAGGGGTTAATACTTAAATTTAGGTGGCGGCGACTTTGGGGGGGGGGGCAGATTAGGGGTTAATAAATATTATGTAGGTGTCGGCGATGTTAGGAGCAGCAGATTAGGGGTTCATAGGGATAATGTAGGTGGCGGCGAGGTCTGGTCGGCAAAATTAGGGGTTAATACTTGAAGTTAGGTAGCGGCGACATTGGGGGGGCAGATTAGGGGTTAATAAATATAATATAGGGGTCGGCGATGTTAGGGGCAGCAGATTAGGGGTTCATAGGGATATGTAGGTGGCGGCGATGTGCGGTCGGCAGGATTAGGGGTTAAAAAATATTTATTATAGTGGCGGGCGATGTGGGGGGGACTTCAGTTTAGGGGTACATAGGTAGTTTATGGGTGTTAGTGTACTTTAGAGCACTGTAGTTAAGAGCTTTATATACCGGCGTTAGCCCATAAAGCTCTTAACTACAGCCTTTCCATGGGCGTTAGGAGTCTTGTCGCTAGAGGGTCTACCGCTCACTTCAGCCAAGACTCTAAATACCAGCGTTAGGAATATCCCATTGAAAGATAGGATACACAATTGGCGTACGGGGATCTGGGTATGGAAAAGTCGCGGCTTGAAAGTGAGCAGTTAGACCCTTTCCTGCCCTGACTCTAAATACCAGCGGAGCGGCCAAAAGCAGCGTTAGGACCCTTAACGCTGCTTTTTGACGGCTAATGCCAAACTCTAAATCTAGGCGTATGTGTTGCATATTTAAAGTCTCTAATCTCCATTTTAGTTTTAAGTTAGGTCATATAATATGCTGATGCAAATAAGCCTGTTACTTTAAAGGTCAAAACAAGTATTAGAGATTATGTAAATTATATCAAAGCTAAATTACATAATACAGGTTTGTTGTTTTAGATTGTTTCCCAGACCAAATAAAGCTTGCTTGGTCTGTGGGCTTAGAGTTGGGGTTCACTAACAATAGGGCTGAACCTCCAATGAAAATTACCATCTTTTAAGGACAGCCACATTAAATATAACTCTATACAGAATATATATATATATACACACACACACACCACACTATATATATATATATCTTATATATATATATACATGCAACTATTATAGTAGCACAAAAAGATTTACAATAAAGAATTTGTACAAGGAAAAAAAATAACCACACATAACATATAGTTCTGAGCATTAACAGCTGAGAGTTATCATTCAGAGAATAAATACACATATCTCAATGAATAAATTGCCTTTGAAACAATTCTTGAGGGGCTTCAGAATCCTGATAATGCATCTTATAGAATCTTGCCAGGTGGCTTCTCCTTCTCAAACCATCTGGTTATAGTAAAAGATCTGAAAATTACAGAAAGAAGGAAGATTCTCCAGTTGTCCAATACTGTCAGTTTAATTGTGTATAAAAAAAGATTAAATACACTCACAAAGGTAATGCATACCAGTTGTTCCTATTATGGCAATTTGGCTAGTTTACAGCTCCCCAGATAGCTGACACTGGGCCAGATTACAAGTGGTGCACTAATGATAGCTCAGTATGCAATACGCAATATTGATGGACCATGCTAACATTAGTGAGTGACTTTATATTTAAAGTCCTGGGTAAATTGTAAAGTATTCCTAACATACCTTTGGCTTCAGCGCTGTTGATCTAGACCAGTGTTGGGTTAGTATGTGACTTCACTGCACCCCAAAGAAGACTAAAAAGAGTTGGCGCCAAATCCGATACCCTTTAACTTTGTGGCTACACTTATTTTTTACTTTGATCGCCATTAGCACTCGAGTAGAAAAAAATTGAACGCCACTTGTAATCTTAACCACTATTGGCAAGATTACAAGTTGCGCTGCAAATCAGTTGTGAAAACACTGCACGTTATGGCTTTTTCACAATTGAGGTTGCACTGCTATTACAGGTTGCAAAATAACTTAAGCCGCGTAATCCAAACAGCCAAATCATGTGCACCTTAAAGTATTCCCCATAGAAGTCCATGGAGAAGGAACAATAGAAAAAAAAAAAAAAACATAAATCTGTTGTGCAAAGGCCATGATGTATTCTCCTCGAAATGTGTACATGAAAATGTGAATATTTCATACTGCAAAATGTTTTCGTTTAGAGCGGAATTGTTCTATTTATTTATACATAAATATTTCTCTATATATGTGATGATTTTTGGACAGATATGCATATGAATATATATATGTCTAGATATCTTGAGATCTATATGCGAATATCTCTTTGAAAATCCCTCTGAGATTTTATTTAATGTGCATAAGATTGTACCTTACAATCTTTTCATTATCTCCATGGTTAAACATATCTCTATACGTATAAATCCATGTTTCTCTATGTATGTGTATGTATGTCAATGTAAAATCACTGCGTCAGCTTTTTTTTCTAACACCCGAAATCTCCTTTCTTTGAGCCCTTAAAACTTTTGTGTGCAATATTTTTTTTAAAATATTTTTTATTAGACAGTGTTACTATAAGTTTAAGTGTACTTTGTAATGTATTTTTGTAGTGTTTTGTGAAACTTATCTTGCGCAAACCTGTTAACTAGGATTGTTACATAAAAGGAAAATGCGCACACGCAATCGAGATTTTTCAAGACTTGTAATAGCTGCACAATGGAAATTGATTGCGAAAAGACAATATTGCGTGCGGAAAACTCATAACACACAACTTGTTCTCTTTCCCTATAAGTTTGATTTCCAAGAATAGTCACTGTCCTAAGAACCGTACACCCCAAGTAGTGACAGCAAGCTGCAGAGAGGTATACTAGCCATTATTAAAATGTTAGGGTGGATTCAGCGCTGGAGCTAAATATGTATGGTTATATGCTTACAAATAAGAGTGAGTAAAGTCCCTAAAAATATTTTACTAAGAGGAATAAAAAATAGAAATAACTTATTTGCGCTAGTGAAAACACACAGTTACACAGCTACAGCATATATCCACCAGTTTAAAATAATGTGCAATTAAGACTCAAAAAATGAAAAATAAAATAGAATAGAACTATGGAAATATATAATACCAATAAAACATATAAAATAGAACACTAGATATAAAAAGCACTATGTGATAATTTAATGTAGCTGAAAAGAGCTAAAAAAAGTATATCATATGATTTAATATACCAAATAGATTAAAGGGACATAATACTCATATGCTAAATCACTTCAAACTGATGCAGTATAACTGTAAAAGCTGACAGGAAAATATCACCTGAGCATCTCTATGTAAAAAAGGAAGATATTTTACCTCACAATTTCCTCAGCTCAGCAGAGTAAGTTCTGTGTAAAAGTTATACTCAGCTGCTCCCAGCTGCAGGTAAAAAAAAAAAAAATGAAGAATTGAACAGCAGCCAATCAGCATCAGCAGTGCTGAGGTCATGAACTCTTTTACTGTGATCTCACGAGATTTGACTTAACTCTCATGAGATTTCATTGTAAATTTCCCTAATCTGAATAGGGAAATAATATGAGAGTGCACGAGGCTCATCCTTTTAGCTGTCCCGGGACAGACATGCTGATTTGCTGCTTAGAAATCCTTTACAATGGGATGTGGCTACTAAGGAACTTTTGAGGTAAAATGTCTTTCTTTTGTACATAGAGATGTTCAGGTGATATTTTCTAGTCAGCTTATGCTGCAGCACTTTCAAGTGTTTAAACATTTGGGTATTATGGCCCTTTAATACAGCAAATGATGCAAATACATTTCATAAAACTATTTCATAAAACCTAAAGCATAAAACATAAAATATAATATTAAAATTGATCTGAATATGAAAAATTGATAGAAAGAAAAGAGATCTATAATAGTGAAAAGGAAAAAAGGAAAAAAAAATCTAAAAGGAAAAAAGAAAACTAGCCTGAACAGTGCCATAGGAGATGGGCATTTATGGGTATATTTGTTCACACACCTATACTGCTAGCATTGCACAATTAGAGCATTCTTTTCTATTCCTAATTATATGGCGATGTCAGAAACTGCTATTTATCTGCATAGTTTAATTGTAGCTCTAAAGTGTTTATAAGTTTGATGACATTTACAGAATTAGTTAAATCTGAATGTCTTTGCATATCATTTGAATAATTTAACATATGTTTTCCATGAAAAAATAGTATTTAATATTTTATTTGCTGTAAAGGGAAATAACCACACAAGTTAAATCTGCTCAAATTCATGTCTGCAATTAGTATACATTTTAAATCTACATGATTAAAATGTATGTATAGTAATGTACAGCATTTAAATTTCAAGAAAGCTAATTTGCTCAATTTTGAGCAAACCCATTCAAATTAAGGCAGTGCAACCTTTTATTGAAATTATTTAAAACATTGTACATTAAGTAGAATAAATATTGCTTGATTTTTCTATTTAATTACAACTAAACCATATTTTAAATTTATTAGATTTGATTTCAGATAAATCTGATGACCTGAAATGTTTAACAAAAAATACTTTTTTAAAAACATATCTTTCAATAAAGTTGGTTTGTTCATGTTCCGAATGGAAATTGTTATTTCTAAAGCAATTTAAATGATTAATTCATGAACCAACCATTACATTTTATTTTCATGCAGAATATAAAAAAAAAATGTTTTAACCACTGAGAATTAAATATTGTGTGCTCAGAACCACAAGCAATAAAAAGATAATAATAATAATTTTTAGGATAAGTTCTATTGATACAAAACAAATATTTCTTCCAATCTCAACTCATATAAATAAGTTATATCAGAATCTTAAATTCATAACTAATTTTTGTATATATACAGTACTTAACACCATACATTAGCATAACTTTAAAACTTTTAAAATAAAACAATTTATTTTGTTAGAGTATTTTATATTTAAATACATTTGCATTGTTTTGTCTATAAAAGAAGGAACACTTATTTCTACTTTGGGGGTTGTAATAAAAACTAGAGGGGCCCCTTTATGCATAATAGGGTTGCCAGCTGGTATTTTACAACAATGGGCTAGATTACAAGTAGTGCGCTAATGATAGCGCAGGACTAAAAAATCAATGTTGTTTGACCGCGCTAACAATAGCGTGCAACTTGTTCATGGTTATTCACATTTACCATGCAATATAATTTTTGTAAAATGTCAATATTTTTTATTGTTTTTTTTTAATAGAAATCCTTAAAATTCGAAAGTTCTTATAGATATATAGGTTATAAATGAGAAGTCAGGATCCAGCACTCACACCAACATCAACCCCCGGGGGTGCACTTCAAAATCATATAAAGTAGTAGTAAGGAAGGCACTCTTCGTTTGCAGCAATATATTTATTGAAACGGAATCCACAGGTACGATTTAAATTAATCTCCGATACTGATAGTATTGACTTCCTAGATCTAAGGATCTATAAGGATGGGATGAAATTATGCACTACATTGTTCCAGAAGGAAACTGACTGAAATTCACTGTTGGATGTTCAAGCTGCCACCCTCCTAGCCTAAAAAGCCTTGCCTAAGTCACAATTTAAACGTGTGGTCCGAAATAATACGGAAGAAATTAATAAGGAATGTCAACTAGAGGCTATGCATAATAGATTTGAGCAGCGGGATATGGATCCATACAGCTAAGACAAACATTGCCAGATTCAGTTTCTATGACCCCGGAACAAGCCTTGTTGAAGGCAGATAAGGGAGTAACAAACCAGAGAATGATCTTCACGACTACATTTTCCCCTGAAAAGGTAGAGTTTTCTAAAACCCTGAGGGAACATTGGGACATTCTATCCAGTGATGTATAACTGCCATTTGCCACAATGGAAACACCTATGGTGGGATTCAAGAGAGGTCGATCCCTGAAGGATATCCTATTGAGACCGGACAACAGTGACAGCTACATGCCAACAACATGGTTAAGCACCACCAAAAAGGGTTGTTTACGGTGCAGTGGATGCATTACCTGTGGTGCCCTTAAACAGAGAAATGGGTTTCACACATTCCTTGGTCCAACAAAAAATACCATATACAGCATAGGGGTCACCCGTACAACCATATTTATTGTGTACCTTCTTCACTGTCCTTGTGGCAGGTTTTATGTTGGGAAGACCCAGGATGACCTTACGACGAGAATGGCTTACCACCGGTCAGCAATCCGCAAAGCCATCAAAGTGGGGATTCTGACCAACCGGTGGCTAAGCATTTCTGTACCAACAGACATGGGGTCTCTGATTTGAGATACATTATTATTGACCATATCCCCTAGAGGTACAGGGCCAAACGCCCTATTGCAAAGGGAGTCCTAGTGGATTTTTAACCTGGATACTATGTATCCAAAGGGACTTAATGCATACCTCGGATTATCATTGTTTTTTGTAATGTACGGTTGGGCCCTATCTCTGATTGTTGCATTTAAACAGCTAGGAGTCTAGAGGGAATTGCTCAGTACTAATATCCCTAGTAGTGGTTAGCTGCTGAATGTATAGTGGGCCATCTATATTAACTAACCAATCTGTCAAATAGGCATTAATGCATAGCAATAGGATTGGAATGGATCAGACAGCATTGTATCTAAGACTTATGACAGGGTACAGATATATAACTGTCGCTTTACTTAAGTATCTAAGCATAGGTCACATTATTATCACATGTGGGTAACAAGATGGTAAACATCTGTTTAGACATAAGGCTCGTGCCACTTATTGGTTTGGTTGTGGGCAGTGCTTGATCATGCTTAGACACAGCATAATTTGCAACAGGTAGAAGTGTGATAATTTTAATATGTTCATCGATTCTGTATTTTCTAATAGAGGATAGCATATACCACTGACTAGATTATTACTGAGGTAGGATTCTCTATTGAACATAGCTATGTATCTATTATAGCTGGTTAATTTCACTATGTGTTTGTACTTTTGCTTTTTAGTTATGTCCCCACTTGGCTCTTCGTAGGGACCGTTTGTGCATTGCAACAGTTGCGCTTTAACCGGATGCTGTGGAGTTTCCGGGTTCATTGCACAGAGGAGGGGAGTAGGAGATTGAGGGTTAGTTGAATTGTTTGTTTTTAAATGGTCTGAGGACAGGGGAGACCCCGAAAACGTTATCGTTTCAATAAACGTTTCAATAAATATATTGCTGCAAACGGAGTGTGCCTTCCTTACTATTACTTGATATATAGATATAATATTTTAGATATATAGATATATATTTTACAAAAAAATCAGATTATTCTGTATACAGAAATATGTATTTAAAAATTAAAAAAAACAACATTTTTTTTTAGTGAAGAACATTGGAATGTGAAGTATTCCTAACACACCTTCGGCTTTAGTGCAGTTGATTTACAGCAGTGTTGGGTTAGTGCACAAGTGATAAAAAAGGCTTAATAAAAAACAAGTGATAAAAAGGCTTTTGTAGCGTGTCCATACATGGTCTATGGGGAGAGGGAGTTAGCGCGGTCCTGAAGTAAGTGCATCTGAGAACTTCAACTTGTAATCCCAATGCTTACCCGGCTGCACTAATTTTTTAAGCTGAACTCAGTAAGTGCTCAAGCGCGGAAAAAAATAGCGCTCCACTTGTAATCTAGGCCATGGCCAGCAATTTTAAGGTTCAGGTCAAAGTTTAAAATAAAGATTAATATAGAAATAAAGACGCTATCATGGTCAAACTTCTTCTAAGTGTATTGGAATCTATTATAAACAAATGGTCCCATTTAAAATTAGTCCTACTAGGTTTCGGTATAAGTATTTATGTAAATGTATGCTGATGAGCTTGGCCAGTATTTTTTTTCCAGAAAAGGTGACAACTCTAGCCCCAAAAGTCTTTATAGGCACCTATGTTAAATTTAGGTAACAATTGGTAAAGTGATCACTGTAGCAACAGTGGTCTTGTGGCTATATTCAATCACCAAGATTACAAGTTTTGCACTAAACCCGGTGCATAAAAAATGCTAAAAATGTAGCGCTACCACAGTTTCCATAGCACTGTCATTTGGCAAGATTGCAAGTTTTGCGGTACGGCTATACAGGCTTAAATATTAGCCTTTGCGCGCGGAATGGCAGGTCTCCCGTATTACAAGTGATGGCAGTACAGCTATACCGCAAGCATTTTAGCCTGTACCGCAACTCTCCATTCCACACTAAAAAAATGGCTTTTGAGTGTGGAATTTTCATTGCTCTCGTATTACAGGTTTTGTGGTCCAGCTATTACGCTAGCATTATAGCTTATACCGCCACTATCCATTCCATGATCAGAGACCAGTAGTTATGGATTTTGCAAAACAAAAATGTTTCACAAAACTCATAACAAAAATGTTACAAAGTACACTAACACCCATAAACTACCTATTAACCACTAATCTGCCACTCCCCGCATTGCAAATACTATATTAAACTTATTAACTCCAAATCCGCCACCCACCCATCACCAACACTAAAATAAACATATTAACCCCTAAACCGCCGACCCTCATATCACCAACACTAAATAAATCTATTAAACCCTAAACCACCGACCCCCCACATTGCGAAACACTAAATTAAACTATTAACCCCTAAACCTAACATCCCCTAACTTTAAATTAAACTTACAATATAACTACCATAAAATAAATAAAGACTTACCTGTGAAATAAAAAAAACTAAGCTTAAACTTTACAAAAATCTAACATTACTATTTTAAAAACTAAAATAAACGAAAAATTAAAAACCTAAGTTACAAAATTATAAAATTGTATGATAGAGTGAGCGCTATAAAGCTAAAAAGGCATGTATAGAGTATAAGTGTGTCAAAATTAAAACATATTTATTACAATATAAAATGGAAATACAATTAAAATTAAAACCCCCTTCTAAAATCTCCATGGATCCATGAGATAAAAATATATATAAAAAGTTACAGTGTAATACATATATCTTCTGGGGTTGTGATAAATATAATGGTTATACAGGTACAATTTGAGCACAGGTGGAACAATCCTTTAAACGGTAAATCTTAAGTGTAGTGTCCTAGGTAAACGTTGAAAATATACAAAATATAAAATATAGGATTATGAGAAATATAAAAATATAGAAAAATATAAAAATTGGTGACCGGATAGGTCCGGTGTGACTTAGTGAAAAACTAAATGTCTCTTTAGAAGTTACACAGTGTTCCAACAAATAGTGAGTCAGTATGTGTGGTGAATCCTAGATGATTAAATCCAAATTTGATTCAAAAAGACTTCCAAAAAACTTCCAAAAAACTTCCAAAATTAACCTCCAATAACCGTGTTGAAGGTGGTAGACCGTGAAAAAAAGAAAAAACAAATAGAATAATGTGGCCAACTTAGGTCCAGAATCTTCCTCCTAGACCTGTGGGTAGAATAAAATACAATAGTGCAATAACGTCTAAATGCAATATAGAATAATCAGAAATGTGCTCACCAGTATGTCAACGCTTTTCGGCCTTCCTAGGCCTTTATCAAGACAATACTGGTCTGTTTGTCTCTGGGAGCTTTATATCCTAATGACTTAGGTGATTGGCTCTAATTTTGCGCCAAAACTGAGGGTCTGCCCTTTCCTGTTTGGCCCAGTGTTACATGGGAAATGAGATTTGTCTTTTCGTATATTGTTTTATTAACTGTAATTGTTATGTTCGTTTAGCGTAGTTTATATCTGATTCTTTTTTTGTATATATTTAGATTTGCTTTGCGTCTCTATGGTCTGATTTGAGATATTTCAGACAATTTTTCTTTTTCGTATTTGCCCCACTTCCCGGATTGTTAAACTTGCTGGCTCTTCGGTTTCTTAATCAATAGTCCTGGCATCCCGGTTTCACCCATATTACTTACGGTTTCCGCTATTACCGGAAGTCTAGATATTCTTCTCATCGGTTACGATATTACCAGAAGTGGGTCTATTTTGGGGCTTCAGTTTAACTTGAGACTTGACTATATAGCCTACATGACTATGTATTGGGGTAATGGTCCATCAGTATCCTTATTGTGTGTATATGGGCTAGTGTTTTTGGACGAACATTTATACTTACATTATAAAACATTTTTGGCTCTATATGTGATATAAGTATTTTAAGAGTATTTAATACCATTTAGTACATTTAATACATTTAAAATAAAATTACAAAGATATAATTAAAAAAATGAAAATATAAAAAAATGTTTAACCTTGAGTCACACTTTGTAATACAATTTTAAAACAATTTTAAAACTTGCTTAGAATTCGTATCGTAAATCACAGTAGGAAATCGTGGTGTAAAAAAGTACATAGGATAAGGATAAAAGAAGTATGAATACGTATATGGCGTATACAAGACAATTAGACCTGTATGAAAATTTCTTCATTATGATTGTGTTTGAGAATTTTAGATAAGTTAGATATTACGAGTACTGGTAGTCAGAGCCGCTGTTGCTAGACTGTCTGAAACATCTTATTTTAAATAGCTGTATTTGGGGGGTGGGGGTAAATTTTTGCTGGTGTACTAAAAGAAGAGGAACTTTCCAGTATATCTCATATTCCAGAAATGTATCTGGTATGTGGTGTTTTAGAATGAGGGTTAGGTCATTTTCATATAGTCTTCAATGAGGGAGATTTCTATTCTTATTCTCTCAGTTCTTGGTTTGTTCTGGTCAATTAGTGAGTGTATTAGGGGACCCTGTTAGCAATATGGAGGGTTCTGTCGTCTGATCTATCAATCTATAGCGTACAATCTAGCTAGTGTGAAGACACATGCATTCATTGATGTGCTTTTGTTTGATAAAGCTATTTGGTGATATATTTGTTTTGTTCACCATCTATAAGAGGTAGCATTTACTGTCTAATTTTTTCTCAAGGACAGCAAGTGTGACAGATCTCTTTATGATTTAGTCCCTTGGGGAAGAGGGCAATCCAATGTGAAGATCCATTTGGATTAATTGTAATAACAATTTTTGTCCCTCGCCAGTTTTTCTCTATCTTTTGGATTCCAAAGAACTTAAAGTCTTTAATATTGCCCCTATGAGTTATGGAAAAGTGTCTGTACAGTGGGGTATCTTTGTCTAATTTTTCAATACATAATATATGTTCTCTTATTCTGTCCTTTAATGTTCTTGAAGTCTGTCCTACATATTGTAGGCCATATGGGCAGAATATTACATAAATAACTCCCTTATCTTGGCACCAGATGAGGTCTTGTATCTTGTATTCATCCCTCTTTATCATGTCCAAAGAAAGTTGTTCGTTTTGACTCCACTTTTACAGGCTTGCAGTTCGGGCACGGGAAGAAGCCCTTGATCGTTTTTCCTTGATAATTTGTGATGGTCCTTTTCTTATTCTTCAGGACGGTGGGGCCAATATACCTTTTAGATTATCGGTCCTTTCTATAGATGAATCTCGGTTGTGGTATCAGTTTTCTCACCGATCACATCATCTTCTTTTAGAATAGCCATTGTTTTCTGATGATTCTTTCCCAGAATATGTCTATTAGACTAGTATTCGGTTATCATCGGTACGTTTATTCTGCTGTCTTCTTCTTCTATCGTCATTTTGGTCTTGTACTTTATCAGGCTGTTCTGTTGATTTTACCAACTTCCCTCTATCAGATTTTCTTTGTTGTACCCCCTTTCCAAAAATCTTTCTTTTAGTATGTCTGCTTGTTCGGCCCCCCACATTTGCTGGGATTAGAACAGTTTTTTCTTACCCTTAAAAGTTGTCTTTTGGAATGTTAGCCTTCCAGGTAGGGTGGGTGGCAGCTCATACAATGAATTAATTGTTACAGTCTACTTTCTTAAAATAAGTAGACGTTTCGATTTTCCCGTTTCTAACCTCTATTGTAAGGTCAAGAAAATTTATTTTCTTCTGACTATATTCAAATGTAAACTTAAGATTTCTCAGATTTTGATTCATCACGTCAATAGTGTATTTCAGGTCTTCGATTGACCCCTTCCAGACGATTAGAATATCGTCTATATATCTCGAGTAGAGGACCAGGTCCGCGCCCGCTGGACATGAGTCCCAGAATATCTGTTCCCATTGACCCATGTACAGATTGGCGTAGCTAGGCGCGAACCTGGTCCCCATTGCTGTTCACAAATTTGTCTGAAGAAATGTTATTGTTGCAAAGTAATTGTGACTCAGAATGTATTTTAATCTTTCTAGTATAAAAAGACGTTGTCCATCGAGTACTTCAGGGTCCTTTGTTAGAAAAGAATTCACGGCTTCTAAGCCTGCCTCATGTGGAATGCTCGTATAGAGCGATGTCACATCGCATGTTGCTAGTATGTAGTTTTTGTCCCCACTATCTTGTCCAATATGGATAGTACTTGAGTAGAATCCCTCAGGTATGATGGAATCCTTGTGACATATTTCTGCAGGTTCCTGTCTACATACTCAGAGAGATTGCTAGACAGGGACCCTATACCCGAAATTATAGGTCTTCCTGGCGGGTTTTCTAGGGACTTGTGAATTTTGGGTAGTTGATAAAAGACTGGAGTAATCGGATGTGATACTTTGATATAGTTAAATTCTTTGTCATTTAGTATCCCCTGTGTTTTGGCTTTTGTTAATAGAACTTCCAATTCTGTTTTATATCTTTCCACAGGGTTATTCCGGAGTTTTTCGTAGGTTTTCTCATCATCTAGGATTCTCTTACATTCATCCTCCTACCTTTCTTTGTCCATTACGACTATTCCACCGCCTTTGTCTGCCGGCTTAATTATCAACTCGTGATTTCTTTCAAGTTTTCTTATGGTTCCCATTTGAGATCATGTTAGGTTATGTTTGATTTGTTTTATCTTTCTTGAATTAAGATTTTTGATATCTCAACATACATTTGCCTCAAAAGTTTCTATCGCGGTGCCTTTACTGCTTGTTGGATAGAACGTGGATCTGGGTTTGAGGTCTGTATGTATGTATTGATCCTCTGGTAATTGCTTTTGTTGTATGATGTTTCTTTCAAGTGGAGTTCTTGAAAAATGTCTCTTTAATGTCAGCTTTCTTACAAATTCCTTTATACCTATAAAGGTTTGGAATTTGTCCATTCCTTTTGCTAGAGCGAAATTTAGACCGTAGGATAGTACTGATACTTCTTCATCTGACAGTGGTTTGGAACTGAGATTATATATTCCTTTATTTTTTGGGCTGATCGGTTCTTTGCTGGTACTACTGTGACATAATGTAATCTGTTGTCTTTCTTTTCTCTCTTTGATCTTTCTTAGTTTCGCACCTCCTCTCTTGCCTCGATGGGTCTTCTTTTCTGACTCGGGCTTCTTGAATCATCTAGCTCTGTGTTCTTCCTCTTTGTTGTTGCTCTCTCCTTCTCCTTTTCTCTGGGGGGTTGGGGACTTCCCCCTAAAAAAACTTGGTCAGAAGTAGACACTATGTTCAGGTTTGCGATATTATCCGAATTTTGATTGCCCTTATGAGGTTGGGATGTTTGGATACCATGACGTTGTCCTCCCTTAGAATTATTCCTTTGTCTTATATTGCTTGGATTTCCATGATGCATGGGGGGATCTTCTCTCCAACTTGGTCTCTGATATGTGTTCCTATGATTCATAGGCGTGTACTGATCATAGTTGGGTCTGTGATGGAACACTGTGTACTTCTAAGAGACATTTGTTTTTCACTAAGTCACACCGGACCTATCCGGTCACCAATTTTTATATTTTTTCTATATTTTTATATTTCTCATAATCCTATATTTTATATTTTGTATATTTTCAACGTTTACCTAGGACACTACACTTAAGATTTACCGTTTAAAGGATTGCTCCACCTGTGCTCAAATTGTACCTGTATAACCATTATATTTATCACAACCCCAGAAGGATATATGTAATACACTGTAACTTTTTATACATATTTTTATCTCATGAATCCATGGAGATTTTAGGAAGGTTTTAATTTTAATTGTATTTCCATTTTATATTGTAATAAATATGTTTTAATTTTGACACACTTATACTCTATACATGCCTTTTTAGCTCTATAGCACTCTCTCATACAATATTAGTCACTTCCCAAGTCCACTAGGGGACTCTTGCAAGTGAGCTTAAGGCTGTAGAATACTAGCGCTCAGTCTACTAACTACATGTTTTAGATTTACAAAATTATAAAATCCTAACACTAAGAAAAAAAAAGAAAAAATTAACATTTTCAAAAAAAACACTAAAATTACAAAAACAAAAAATAAAAAATCTCTAATCTAAAAAAAAATCCACCCCCCCAAAAAAACACAAACTAACACTAACCCCAGAAAATGTATTCACCATTCCTGAAGCTAGGAAGTCCAGGCGGAGCAAAGTCTTCATCCAGACAGCGAAGATCTTCTTCCAGGGCGGCACCATCTTTTATCTTCTTGCTGGGGTGTGGAGTGGTCTTCAGCGATGCGCGGATCCGAAGCGTTGGTCCTCATCCAGAGTGCTGGTCCTCTTCAGCGGCAGCGGTCTTCAGTGACATGGATCCTCTTCATGCGATCGTCCGCCGCACACTGAAGATTGAATGCAAGGTACCCCTTTTATATTTTTTTTTTTTTTAAATTTCAAATCAGCCAATATGATGGGAGCTGCTTAAATCCTATTGGCTGTTCAAATCAGCCAATAGGATTTAAGCATCTCCCATCCTATTGGCTGATTTGAATTTTTCAGCCAATAGGAATGCAACAATACCCCAATATAAAAGGGGTACCTTGCATTCAATCTTCAGTGTGCGATGGACAATCACATGAAAATCACATGAAAAAGATCTACGTCGCTGAAGACCACCGCCGCTGAAGAGGACCAGCACTCTGGATAAGGACCAGCGCTCCAGATCTGCGCATCGCCGAAGACAGATCCGCACCCCCAGGAAGAAGATAGAAGATGGTGCCACCCTGGATGAAGATCTTCACCGCCTGGATGAAGACTTTGCTCCATCTGAACTTACGGACTTCAGGAACGGTTAGCACATTTTCTGGGGTTAGTGTTAGTTTTTTTTTGGGGTGGGTTTTTTTTTCGATTAGGGATTTTTTTTAATTTATTTTTTAATGGGCACTTAAGAGCTGATTGCCCTTTTAAGGGCAATGCCCATACAAATTCTCCTTATGGGGCAATGGGTAGCTTAGGTTATTTTTAGACTTAGGTTTTTTATTTTGGTGAGTTGGGGGGCTTTACTGTTAGGGGAACTTTGTAAATTTTTTAGATAAAAAAGCTGTTTAACTTAAAAGGCCCTTTTAAGAGCAATTGGTAGTTTATTGTTTGCTTTGGGGGTGTTTTTATTTTGGGGTGACTTTTTTGTTTTTATAGGGCTATTAGATTAGGTTTAATTTTTATTATTTTGGATAATTTCGTTTATTATTTTTCGTAATTTTAGTATTTGTTTTTTTTGGTAATGTTAGTTTTTGTTTTGTTTTTGGTAATTTTAGTGTTTTTTTGTAATGTTATTTATTTATTTTTCTTAGTGTTAGTGTTAGGATTTTATAATTTTGTAACTTAGTTTTTTTTAGCTTTTGTTTTATTTTAGTTTTTAAAATAGTAATGTTATGTTTTTGTATAGTTTAAGCTTAGGCTTACAGGTAAGTTTTTATTTTATTTTATGGTAGTTATGTTGTAAGTTTAATTTAAAGTTAGGGGGTGTTTAGGGGTGTAGGGGGTTTAGGGGTTAATGGTTTCATTTAATGTTTCACAATGTGGGGAGCCATTGGTTTAGGGGTTAATGGGTTTATTTAGTGTTGGAGATGTGGGGGTCGGCGGTTTATGGGGTTAATACTTTAATTTAGTATTGGCGATGTGGGGGGCCAGCGGTTTAGTGGTTAATATGTTTAATATAGTATTTGTGACGCGGGCTGGTGGATTAGGGGTTAATATGTACTTTGTAACATTTCTGTTATGAGTTTTGTGAAACATTTTTGTTTCACAAAATCCATAACTACTGGTCTCTGATTGCGGAATGGATCATGGCGGTATAAGCTATAACGCTAGCGTAATAACCAGATTGCACAACCTGTAATATGGGCACAATGAAAATCAAAAGACATTTTTTGAGTGTGGAATGGAGAGTTGTGGTACAGGCTAAAATGCTTGCGGTATAGTGGTGCCGCCATCACTTGTAATACAGGAGACCTGCCATTCCGCACGCAAGAGCTAATTTTCCAGTGGTATTGCCGTACCACACAACTTGTAATCTTACCGAATGTTATTTAATAAAATTTAAACAAAAACATACTTTTTTTTTTTGCAGCTTCCCACATGAAATAAATGGTGTATTCTGAATCTGTTGGGCCTGCTGGAAAAATCTATATATTATGTGTGGGTCACTAACTGAAATATGACTTCCAATATTGTTTAAATTAAAGGGACAGTCAACACCAGAATTTTTGTTGTTCAAAAAGAAAGATAATCCCTTTATTACCCATTCCCCAGTTTTGCATAACCAACACAGTTATAATAATACACGTTTTACCTCTGTAATTATCTTGTATCTAAGCTTCTGCTGACTGCCCCCTTATTTCAGTTCTTTTGACAGACATGCAGTTTAGCCAATCAGTGCTCAGTCCTAGGTCACTTTACTGTGTCTAAGAAATTAGCATATGAACCTCCTAGTTTTAGCTTTCAACTAAGAATACCAAGAGAACAAAGCAAAATTGGTGATAAAAGTAAATTGGGAAGTTGTTTAAAATTGCATGCCCTATTTAAAACATGAAAGGTTTTTTTTGGACTTGACTGTCCCTTTAAGTAGGAAAAAAAAGCTAAAAAATCAGCTTGCACAGGGATAGAAAAAAGACTCAACAGGCAAGGGATTAAAAATAAGATGTTATAATCAAACAGCACTTTTTTAAAGTGGGATAAAACAGTTTTCCGTCCCACCTGAAAATATAATGGAACAGGACATTTAAAATCAAATTTTCATGATTCAAATAGTGTTTGCAATTAAAAAAAAAATCTCATGTAATATTTTATCAAACTGACTTTGTTTTTTTGGTGTCTTTTGTTACAGAGCATACTCAGGAGCACACACGTGATCTGAAAATCATATCTCCAAACATTTGCTACCGTGTTTTGTGACAGGAATGTGAGAAGTTGGGCATCGGGTGGGTCGAGGTCAGTTGTGTCAAGGGGGGAAGGGTTGGGTAGAGTTAGACTCTGGTGTGATGTGGGTGAAGCTGGTGCAGTTCCTTTAAACCAGGACATTTGCCCTGATTGGAGAAGCTATAACAGGTACAACAGCACATGACAGTCTGCAATATCTTTATGGTAGGAGTGTTTGCAACAATCTGTGTTGTTTAAATAGTTTTGCTTTACATGTATGATTTGCATATAACGTCCATTCAAGTTAAATAACTTAGACCTTACTCACTTTTGTTTTGATTATTCAAAGCCTATGCTTTTTCCATGATTTTTTATTAGAGTCTGAATGCAAAAATGTGAGATAGGGAGAGATGACACAATTGATCATTTAAGTTAAAAACAGAAATCCTAAAAAAAATATTGTTCAGATGAAAAGTCAAAATCATAACTACTATTAGGTCAATGATTCAGTTACTATTAAATTCTTTTAAACTCTTCCAATTACACTATTTCCTACAATTGTGCAACTGGTCCAATAAACACTGTTTAACAAGAATAGTGAGTTATTAATATTTGTTTATAGGCTTTAATTTCTATGTTATACTTAGTTACAGCTTTGCCCATCCTAACCCTATAGTATGCTTACTGTGAAAGACCATATGGTGCCTTAATTCACTGACGCAGCCTGAAGAATTCCTATGGCTTAGTAATCACGGGATAGCCCTCAATTTTATTGTCAGATTTGCAGCCTACTTTAGTACAAAATCAGCTGTTTGTGTTGGTATTGCTTTTCCTAAGCACATAATCCAATTATCTGGCTTGGCTTTTTAATATTGTCTGTTATATCACTAGGTCTGTTTATTTACAGACATATTGCTTCATTTGTATAAATTGCTTTAGAAAGGATCCTTTGTTGTTGTTTTTTTCAAGCTTGTGCACATAAAGTAGACCGAATACTTTGTTACAGTAGTTGAGGTACATTGTATTGTAAAATTATCTCCACTTTAATGTCTTCCAAATGATCAATTTTTTTCTGCTGGAGTGTATTAAATTATTTACAAACATTTTCTATTACCTTTATTATGTTATTTAAAATAGCTGCTTTTCAGCATTTAAGCTACCACCTATACTGAAAATTTCAATATTATAGTATTGGCTATTGAAAAGTTAAAGGAAAACTGAACCCAAATTTTTTCTTTCGTGATTCAGATATAGCAGGCAATTTTAAGCAACTTTCTAATTTACTCCTACTGTCAAATTTTCTTCATTCTCTTGGTATCTTTATTTGAAAAGCAATAATGTAAGTTTAGATGCCGGCCCATTTTTGGTGAACAACCTGGGTTGTCCTTGCTGATTGGACAGCACCAATGGAAAAAGTGCTGTCCAAGGTACTGAACCAAAAATTGACTGGCTCCTTAGCTTAGATGCCTTCTTTTTCAAATAAAGATAGTAAAAGAATCAAGAAAAATTGATAATAGGAGTAAATTAGAAAGTTGCTTAAAATTGCATGCTATATATGAATCATGAAAGAAAAAAATTAGGTTCAGTGTCCCTTTAAGTAATACATAGGCAGTGACCAAATTCAAGCCCCCAGTGGGGGATTGGAAAGAGAGCTTGACCCATTTAAATCGGCATTTTTGCAACTGCAATGAATAGAATTAACCCTTATAACTTGCATGCTTGTGTACATTGCCCCTTTAAATGAAACATTTGCTGACATAATTATATTGTACTTAAAGAAAAAGAAAGAAAACTAGGATCCATTGACCACATTTATTTTATCAGTATAGGTACACAATATTGTGCCTATAGTTTAAGTTTGTCAGGGCTTTCCATTATAAATTCGGTATATCAGAAGCCTATACCTTTGGCCTGGAATTACATACTGTATCTGGCTGAGCTTTGGCATAAATTCTGATTGGCAATAATTACAAAACAAGAAAATTTGAAGTTATTTGATTTAGTACATTTTAAAATATTTGAGATAAAAAAAGCAGGGGTTTAAATTAAAAATCCCATACACTTAACATTGGAATTTTGGATGAATATTTACGCAAAACATTTGCACACATCTGTTTGAAACTTGTATTTTGCTATATCTTGTTGAGAGCGTATTACCTTACATTGGGTGAAATTGTGTATGATTTGTTTTTGTGTTTATTTGTAAAAACAACTGGGAGATTTCTAAAAAATCTATAGCCCTTTAGTGAGGCATGTGCAGTGGGTTCTTTTCCTTTGTAGCCTGTGTGTGGTCACATGACCTCAAAGCAAGCTGGTTGCCTAGTGGAGTATAGAGAGGGGTAGGGCCACTAAAAGCTGCTCTGCATGAAAAAAAAGGGAGGGAGTGGAAAAGATCCTTTGCTGGTTTGTGTAGATTTCAAATTGATGCAGGAGCACGATCCACCCACCTGGTTGAGGAAGTCCCAAAACTATACTATATTATAAAGTATATATAAACACTGTAAAGTATTATTATTGTCAAGGTCTCTCCCACAGCCCCGATGATCAAAAGTCTGTGAACTAATATTCCAAGGGATCCGCTGCTATGTCGAGCGAGCCTGTCAAAAAATTCCAAGCTCCCGACATAGCTGCTAACAGGCTGCATCGCTGAGAGGCATTTATTAATATTATTATTATCATTATTATTAATATTGATGTTGTTATTATCATCAGCATTTCATTTCTGCCACTGGTTACAACTGTGATCATTGGTACAGGTTTTAATCGTCCTATGCCCTTCAATAGGTCCTTCTATAGGCTGACATGAGAGGCATCTCATGTTATTAATGTTATTAACTTAATTGAATTATTTTCAGTGGTTTCTAATGTTTAAAGGGTTAAAAAATGAAAACATCTATGTAACATAATAGTGAGTGTGACACCTAAAACTTACTGCTTATAGTTCATTATTTCTTAGAAGGTTTTTGATTTTGCCCCTTCATTAGAAATACCATCCATCACTCTCTATTAGCAGATGTCATTCCAACGCTCAGAAACCCATCACAACAGTACGTTTAACATCTTAGTGAAAAAGTCAGAAATAAAAAGGAATTCACTGGTCTGTGATATAGAACAGAAGTGGTTCATAACCAAGCAGCAGATATTTGAAGCCTCACAAGGCATGGACTCATTGTGCATCTAAATGATTTGTGGAACACTACATACATAACATTATTATGTGTCTGTCATTATGAGATAAGGTTTTCATATATAAATATGCTTGAAAAACTCCAGAATAATGTTTTACGCCTTTTAAACAATTTCCTAATGAAACTAATACAACTGTATAAAAAAAATGAGTTTCAGAATGTACAAACAACATCTAAAAGATGTTTTACTCTTTCTATTGATTTTTTTTTTAATCCCTTTTTTTTAAAAAACAGCAGGGCTTTTCTGTTAAAGATAAAGGCAGAGATTATAAAGCATTGATTTCTTCAGATCGTTACAGACATAAACCTTTGTCTTTGGGAAGGCCCATAAGGACAGATCCTTTTTGAGGGCAGCAATTTGTTTTTTGTCTTTTTTTTTTTTTTTTTTTTTTAATAGGGGGATGCAAAGTGCTGCCAGGGGAGTAATAAAAATAAATCAATATTTATAGTTTTTTTTAAAAAAAAAAAAAGAATTTTCAATGTAAAGTACCATTTCCATTAAGACTATGGGGTCAATTTATCAAAGTGCGAGCGGACATGATACGAACTGTGAACTGCTTGTGCAATGCCGCCCCCTGCAGATTCGCGGACGCTAGCAGGGGGGGCAATCAGCCCGATCATATAGGATCGGGAGGATTGATGTCTGCGGCCTTTAAGAGCAAATCTTTAAAATAGGTATATGAAAAAATCAAGATTTCTGAAATCAAAGTTTATGTTTGAGTAGAAAAATCATTGTTCCAGATCCCTAGGATGCCCAGGAACACCTACAGCCAGCATTTCAAACACACATTTAGGCCCCTACTTATAAAGCCGTCGACTTTCTTGCATTCGCCGGCACCAATACGCTCGCCTAAGATCGCCTAACATCGCTGCCGCGGACCTGAATACGTTCTCCAAAATGATCAAGAAAGCTGTCAAAAAGCCGCGCACCAAGTACGGTGCGATGAGCAGCGGACTGTTGTTAATTAACAGTCATCGATCTCGCTGCTCTTTGGCTTATTCGCAGCTTTCTTGGTACCCTGTCACTAAGCACCCACACTAAACTAAACTGTTTACCCCCTATACCGCCGCTCCTGGAGCCCACCTCACCTAAATAAAGTTATTAACCCCTAAACTGATGCTACCGGAGCCCACTGCAACTCTAATAAAGTGTTTAACCCCTGAACTGCCGCTCCCGGAGCCCACCGCCACCTACATTATATGTATTAACCCCTAAACCGCTGCTCCCGGACCCCGTTGCAACTAAATAAAATGTTTATCCCCTAAACCGCCGCTCACGGACCCCGCAGCCACCTACTACATTAAATTTATTAACCCCTAATCTGACCCTCCTACACTGCTGCCACCTACATTAAATGTATTAACCCCTAATCTCCCGCCCCCAACGTCGCCGCCACTATATTAAATTGATTAACCCCTAAACCTAAGTCTAACCCTAACACCCACTAACTTAAATATAATTTTTTTTTTCTTAAACTTTTATTTATAACCAACAATGTAGACATACACAAGTCATGATTTTCTACCACACAGGGTAGGAATAAACATAAACACATGTGGCAAGATACAGGTTAGGTTAAACAAAGAATTCAATAAGACTTTATACGTACAATACTCATAACCTGTTTTAGACCATGCTCATGGCCCATTAACATTTTTCCCTTAAAGTCTACACTGTTGGAATTTTTCTCTTTATTGTTATAGGAAATAAGAGAAATGATATAACCTGAAATTAGTGAAGTGAATGATCACTTTTAGATCTGCAAATATATAATAGTTAGTAATTGGTAAAGCAAACAATAACAAGAGTGAATACTAATTTTGCTGTGAAAATAATATGATAAAATATGTAGGCAATTACTGTAGTGAAATATGCTGGTATACTACATTAAATTCTGAGGCACTACAGTTGAACGGTGTAATCAAGGGAGTTTTAAGCCATGCACAACAAATAAACTTAGCTGTAACTTAATAGGCCGCTGTTGGGCCAAACTGAAATATAAACTCAAGGTAGAAAAAAAGAATAATTTTAGCATGTGCAATTTGTAGGTAACATTGAAAACTATACTAAAGGTTGCGGCATAGGCAAGAAAAGCTGCGTAGTTAGTTCTCCTTGACAAGGAGACACATTAGAGATTGGGGGGAGGGGGGGAAGTGAGTATATGTATGTAGTAGGATACATGAGCAATATTACTGAATATAATAGCACATGGGCATATGGGACCTTGGGAAAATGATAGAAAAGAGTGAGTGGTGTATGAGGCCAATAGCTTATCTAATATAGGGGAGTGCAAAGGACGTAGCATAGGCTAGATGAGCCACATGGTTATATTGTCATTATTATGGGGGAGGAGAAGTGATTGTAAGAACATAGTAGGTAATTTATAGGCTAATAATATGCTAGGCTGATGTCATTTCTAGTGCTAGGAAGCCTCAATTTCAATACTCACAAAATTGGTATAACTTAAGGAGCTTATTTAAAATATTGTGCAAAATGCGATCATAAATAAGTATAGTAATACCAGTCCAGCTCGTATCACAAAATGGAGCTATGCATCCTAAAATATCTATGTCTTCCCTAGCAAATTATAACTTAGCACACTGTATCTCATAAGAGGATAGCAAGACCCTTAGTAAGGTATACAAACCAAGTGGCTATGAATATTATAAACCTACTGCTGTGTCGTTGGATAGGTTACACATGCCACTCGGGTAGTCCATTTATATTAAAATACGTCAACTTATCCTAAGCATGCGAACCATAAGTATAAACAGAAGTGGGATGCAGGAGCCAGGTTGGGGTTTTTATAGTATAAATATTTCTAACTGCGAAAGACTACACTTAGGTTGCTTCCTGGACCCTATGACTCAGGTTAGAATGGAAACTGACAGCACTTTCAGTAAAAAGTAGCTAATAACAATAGAGGGGACATTAGTATAAGAATAAGAGTAAGAAGGAGGACAAACAAATGTATCATATAGAACAGCTATTACATTGTGCTTACCAACGGCTAGATTTGGAGTTTGGCGGTAAAAGGGCTGTTAACGCTTCGCGGGTTTTTTTCTGGCCGCACCATAAATTTAACTCTGGTATCGAGAGTTCAAACAAATGCTGCGTTAGGCTCCAAAAAAGGAGCATAGAGCATATTTACCGCAAATGCAACTCTCGATACCAGAGTTGCTTACGGACGCGGCCAGCCTCAAAAACGTGCTCGTGCACGATTCTCCCATAGGAAACAATGGGGCTGTTTGAGCTGAAAAAAAACCTAACACCTGCAAAAAAGCAGCGTTCAGCTCCTAACGCAGCCCCATTGTTTCCTATGGGGAAACACTTCCTACGTCTGCACCTAACACCCTAACATGTACCCTGAGTCTAAACACCCCTAACCTTACACTTATTAACCCCTAATCTGCCGCCCCCGCTATCGCTGACCCCTGCATTACACTTTTAACCCCTAATCTGCCGCTCCGTAAATCGCCGCCACCTACGTTATCCCTATGTACCCCTAATCTGCTGCCCTAACATCGCCGACCCCTATGTTATATTTATTAACCCCTAATCTGCCCCCCACAACGTCGCCGACACCTGCCTACACTTATTAACCCCTAATCTGCCGAGCAGACCTGAGCGCTACTATAATAAATGTATTAACCCCTAATCCGCCTCACTAACCCTATCATAAATAGTATTAACCCCTAATCTGCCCTCCCTAACATCGCCGACACCTACCTTCAATTATTAACCCCTAATCTGCCGACCGGAGCTCACCGCTATTCTAATAAATGTATTAACCCCTAAAGCTAAGTCTAACCCTAACACTAACACCCCCCTAAGTTAAATATAATTTTTATCTAACGAAATAAATTAACTCTTATTAAATAAATGATTCCTATTTAAAGCTAAATACTTACCTGTAAAATAAATCCTAATATAGCTACAATATAAATTACATTTATATTATAGCTATTTTAGGATTAATATTTATTTTACAGGCAACTTTGTAATTATTTTAACCAGGTACAATAGCTATTAAATAGTTAAGAACTATTTAATAGTTACCTAGTTAAAATAATTACAAATTTACCTGTAAAATAAATCCTAACCTAAGATATAATTAAACCTAACACTACCCTATCAATAAAATAATTAAATAAACTACCTACAATTACCTACAATTAACCTAACACTACACTATCAATAAATTAATTAAACACAATTGCTACAAATAAATACAATTAAATAAACTATCTAAAGTACAAAAAATAAAAAAGAACTAAGTTACAGAAAATAAAAAAATATTTACAAACATAATAAAAATATTACAACAATTTTAAACTAATTACACCTACTCTAAGCCCCCTAATAAAATAACAAAGACCCCCAAAATAAAAAATTCCCTACCCTATTCTAAAATACAAAAATTACAAGCTCTTTTACCTTACCAGCCCTGAACAGGGCCCTTTGCGGGGCATGCCCCAAGAATTTCAGCTCTTTTGCCTGTAAAAAAAAACATACAATACCCCCCCCCCAACATTACAACCCACAACCCACATACCCCTAATCTAACCCAAACCCCCTTAAATAAAACTAACACTAATCCCCTGAAGATCTTCCTACCTTGTCTTCACCATCCAGGTATCACCGATCCGTCCTGGCTCCAAGATCTTCATCCAACCCAAGCGGGGGTTGGCGATCCATAATCCGGTGCTCCAAAGTCTTCCTCCTATCCGGCAAGAAGAGGACATCCGGACCGGCAAACATCTTCTCCAAGCGGCATCTTCTATGTTCTTCCATCCGATGACGACCGGCTCCATCTTGAAGACCTCCAGCGCGGATCCATCCTCTTCTTCCGACGACTAGACGACGAATGACGGTTCCTTTAAGGGACGTCATCCAAGATGGCGTCCCTCGAATTCCGATTGGCTGATAGGATTCTATCAGCCAATCGGAATTAAGGTAGGAATATTCTGATTGGCAGATGGAATCAGCCAATCAGAATCAAGTTCAATCCGATTGGCTGATCCAATCAGCCAATCAGATTGAGCTCGCATTCTATTGGCTGATCGGAACAGCCAATAGAATGCGAGCTCAATCTGATTGGCTGATTGGATCAGCCAATCGGATTGAACTTGATTCTGATTGGCTGATTCCATCAGCCAATCAGAAAATTCCTACCTTAATTCCGATTGGCTGATAGAATCCTATCATCCAATCGGAATTCGAGGGACGCCATCTTGGATGACGTCCCTTAAAGGAACCGTCATTCGTCGTCTAGTCGTCGGAAGAAGAGGATGGATCCGCGCTGGAGGTCTTCAAGATGGAGCCGGTCGTCATCGGATGGAAGAACATAGAAGATGCCGCTTGGAGAAGATGTTTGCCGGTCCGGATGTCCTCTTCTTGCCGGATAGGAGGAAGACTTTGGAGCACCGGATTATGGATCGCCAACCCCCGCTTGGGTTGGATGAAGATCTTGGAGCCAGGACGGATCGGTGATACCTGGATGGTGAAGACAAGGTAGGAAGATCTTCAGAGGATTAGTGTTAGGTTTATTTAAGGGGGTTTGGGTTAGATTAGGGGTATGTGGGTGGTGGGTTGTAATGTTGGGGGGGGGGTATTGTATGTTTTTTTTTACAGGCAAAAGAGCTGAAATTCTTGGGGCATGCCCCGCAAAGGGCCCTGTTCAGGGCTGGTAAGGTAAAAGAGCTTGTAATTTTTGTATTTTAGAATAGGGTAGGGAATTTTTTATTTTGGGGGTCTTTGTTATTTTATTAGGGGGCTTAGAGTAGGTGTAATTAGTTTAAAATTGTTGTAATATTTTTATTATGTTTGTAAATATTTTTTTATTTTCTGTAACTTAGTTCTTTTTTATTTTTTGTACTTTAGATAGTTTATTTAATTGTATTTATTTGTAGCAATTGTGTTTAATTAATTTATTGATAGTGTAGTGTTAGGTTAATTGTAGGTAATTGTAGGTAGTTTATTTAATTATTTTATTGATAGGGTAGTGTTAGGTTTAATTATATCTTAGGTTAGGATTTATTTTACAGGTAAATTTGTAATTATTTTAACTAGGTAACTATTAAATAGTTCTTAACTATTTAATAGCTATTGTACCTGGTTAAAATAATTACAAAGTTGCCTGTAAAATAAATATTAATCCTAAAATAGCTATAATATAAATGTAATTTATATTGTAGCTATATTAGGATTTATTTTACAGGTAAGTATTTAGCTTTAAATAGGAATCATTTATTTAATAAGAGTTAATTTATTTCGTTAGATAAAAATTATATTTAACTTAGGGGGGTGTTAGTGTTAGACTTAGCTTTAGGGGTTAATACATTTATTAGAATAGCGGTGAGCTCCGGTCGGCAGATTAGGGGTTAATAATTGAAGGTAGGTGTCGGCGATGTTAGGGAGGGCAGATTAGGGGTTAATACTATTTATGATAGGGTTAGTGAGGCGGATTAGGGGTTAATAACTTTATTATAGTAGCGCTCAGGTCCGCTCGGCAGATTAGGGGTTAATAAGTGTAGGTAGGTGTCGGCGACGTTGTGGGGGGCAGATTAGGGGTTAATAAATATAACATAGGGGTCGGCGATGTTAGGGGCAGCAGATTAGGGGTACATAGGGATAACGTAGGTGGCGGCGATTTGCGGTCGGAAGATTAGGGGTTAATTATTTTAAGTAGCTTGCGGCGACGTTGTGGGGGGGCAAGTTAGGGGTTAATAAATATAATATAGGGGTCGGCGAGGTTAGGGGCAGCAGATTAGGGGTACATAAGTATAACGTAGGTGGCGGTCGGCAGATTAGGGGTTAAAAATTTTAATCGAGTGGCGGCGATGTGGGGGGACCTCGGTTTAGGGGTACATAGGTAGTTTATGGGTGTTAGTGTACTTTAGGGTACAGTAGTTAAGAGCTTTATAAACCGGCGTTAGCCAGAAAGCTCTTAACTCCTGCTTTTTTCAGGCGGCTGGAATCTTGTCGTTAGAGCTCTAACGCTCACTGCAGAAACGACTCTAAATACCGGCGTTAGAAAGATCCCATTGAAAAGATAGGCTACGCAAATGGCGTAGGGGGATCTGCGGTATGGAAAAGTCGCGGCTGAAAAGTGAGCGTTAGACCCTTTAATCACTGACTCCAAATACCAGCGGGCGGCCAAAACCAGCGTTAGGAGCCTCTAACGCTGGTTTTGACGGCTACCGCCGAACTCTAAATCTAGGCCTAAATGTTTAGGTGGAGCCTCGGCCGCTGGCTACGCCTGCGCTGTAGGGAAATAGATCTTAGCACTCAAAGTTCAATGTCCCCATTTGGATCATGATAAATATATACATGGGTTTAAGAGTAATTAAAGTCCCACCTAAACGTTGAACATATCCAGAGAAAACCAGATATCAGGTCCTATATAAAATAGAGCATATTAGAGATATTAATCTGAGACAATTTCTGGTAACGTAGTGGTAAACAACAACATCATTATTTAACTACAGTTGTAAGGACACATTATAAACGTAAAATAATACAATCAGCCATGACAGCTTTAGTTTAAGGTAGTCCAGGAGATAGGATGCACAGAAGTCATCAACACACTAACTCTGAGTATTATGCTGAGAGATCCTATAGCATTAGTAGAATAAGCAGTGAATATACAGAGGCAGAGGAACTGTATTTATATATAGGCATTACCATGCCCCATAACAAGCTTAACTGTAGAGCGTTCCGGTAAAATACAAACATGGCTAACCCAGCTCTTATTGTCAGCACAAAGGTAATGTCCGGATCAGCCAATGCCTCCACGAAGGTTACAAGGAGCATACTGCACTGGTTGCAAAAACTCCAGCACTGACCACCAACTAGTAATAAAGGCACTGCTCAATACAAGGCCCACTGGCAAGCTGTCACATTTGCGATCCTGTATTCTTCTGCCGTTTATCAACAGTACCCTGAAGCGCCATGGAGCATAAGCCAGCTTCTCTCTGCTAACCTGTTGCTCTGTCATCTGTGCGGTGACCTGTATAGTATTTTTGTTCAGCAGAGTGGTGTTGTGTGCATCTGTCTTACGGTCACTAGGAATTAGCATACCGATCCGCGCCTCCTCAAATACAGAGTCTGATCCCAAGACTCCAGTCTCCGTCATGGCGGCTGAGATGAAAGTGCGCGCTTGCTTTGATAAGTGATCATTTATCTCCTGCGGCTCTCCTGCATGGCAACGATCAGGGTTCAATATAAAAGGTCCCTCTGTGCGCGGTTTGCGGGTAGATGTGGGAAGTTTCAGTGGTAAGTGGAGTACAGATCTGAGTTCACTCATGAACTGGAGGAATTGCTGCTTGGTTAGCTTAAGGGTTGGTGAGTCCCATGCTGCCGCGGTCTCCATATTGCGTTGCAATAGCGTTCTGAGATTAGTGCTTGTCTCGCTAGCGGTCCTGCTCCAAAGTGCTCCCAAGCTAATTGAGAGGGCAGCGTGCTTCACCACAAACTGTTTCCTTAGCAGCTAGGCTAGATTTCGGCTCAATACCCGTGTATTAATGATGATGGCCGCTCCCAGAGCTACTATAAGATGCGACCGTTCAGTTCCATGGTTGGCTCCTCCCCAACTTAAATATAATTTAAATTAATCTAAATAAATATTCCTCATGAAATAAATTATTCCTATTTAAAACGAAATACTTATAAAATAAACCCCAAGATAGCTACAATATAACTAATAGTTACATTGTAGCTATTTTATGATTTATTTTTATTTTACAGGCAAGTTTGTATTTATTTTAACTAGGTAGAATAGTTATTAAATAGTTATTAACTATTTCATAACTTCCTAGTTAAAATAAATACAAAAGTACCCTGATAAAATAAAACCCTAACCTAAATTACAATTCACCTAACACTACACTATCATTAAATTAATTCCCTAAATTAAAATAAATAATTACAATAAATACAATTAAATAAAATTAACTAAAGTACAGCAAACAACACTAAAATTACAGAAAATAATAAAATAATTACAAGTTTTTTAAACTAATTACACCTAATCCTAATCCCCCCTAATAAAATAAAAAAGAGTCCCTGCCCTACACTAAAATTACAAATATCCCTTAAAAGGGCTTTTGCGGGGCATTGCCCTAAAAGTAATCAGCTCTTTTACCTGTAAAAAAAAATACAATACCCCCCCCCCCAACATTAAAACCCACCACCCACACACCCAACCCTACTCTAAAACCACACCCAAATCCCCCCTTAATAAAACTAACACTACCCCCCTTGAAGATCACCCTAACTTGAGAAGTCTTCATCGATCCGGGCAGAAGTGGACCTCCAGACGGGCAGCAGTCTTCATCCCAGGCGGCATCTTCTATCTTCATCCATCGGAGTAGAGCGGGTCCATCTTGAAGGACATCTGACGTGCGAGCATCCAGACAATGACTTTCCTTTAAATGTTGTCATCCAAGATGGCGTCCCTTGAATTCCGATTGGCTGATAGAATTCTATCAGCCAATCGGAATTAAGGTAGGAAAAATCCAATTGGCTGATGCAATCAGCCAATTGGATTGAAGTTCGATCCTATTGGCTGATCCAATCAGCCAATAGGATTGAGCTTGCATTCTATTGGCTGATTGGAACAGCCAATATAATGCAAGCTCAATCCTATTGGCTGATTGCATCAGCCAATAGAATTTTTCCTATCTTAATTCCGATTGGCTGATAGAATTCTATCAGCCAATCAGAATTCAAGGGACGCCATCTTGGATGACGTAATTTAAAGGAATATTCATTTGTTGCGTAGTCATCGGTCTGGTTGGATGCTCCGCATCGGATGTCTTCAAGATGGAGCCGCTCCTTGCCGGATGGATGAAGATAGAAGATGCTGCCTGGATGAAGACTTCTGGCCGCCTGGAGGTCCTCTTCTGCCTGGATTGGATGAAGACTTCTGGCCATCTGGAGGACCACTTCTGCCCGGTTGGGTGAAGACGTCTCAAGGTAGGGTGATCTTCAAGGGGGTAGTGTTAGGTTTTATTAAGGGGGGATTGGGTGGGTTTTAGAGTAGGGTTGGGTGTGTGGGTGGTGGGTTAAATGTTGGGGGGTATGTATTTTTTTTACAGGTAAAAGAGCTGATTACTTTGGGGCAATGCCCCGCAAAAGGCCCTTTTAAGGGGATATTTGTAATTTAGTATAGGGTAGGAAAAATCCTATTGGCTGATGCAATCAGCCAATTGGATTGAAGTTCAATCCTATGGCTGAATCCAATCAGCCAATAGGATGAGCTTCCATTCTATTGGCTGACTTTTAACAGCCAATAGAATGCGAGCTCAATGCTATTGGCCTGATTGCATCAGCCAATAGGATTTTTCCTATCTTAATTCGATTGGCCTGATAGAAATTCTATCAGCCAATCAGAATTCAAGGGACGCCATCTTGGATGATTGTCATTTAAAGAGATATTCATTCGTCGGGTAGTCGTTCGCTCTGAATGGTTGCTCCGCATCGGATGTCTCCAAGATGGCGCCGCTCCTCGCTGGATGGATGAAGATAGAAGATTCTGCCTGGATGAAAACTTCTGGCCGTCTGGAGGTCCTCTTCTGCCCTTCTTATAAGGGGGGTTTGGGTGGGTTTTAGAGTAAGGTTGGGTGTGTGGGTGGTGGGTTTAATGTTGGGGGGGTATTGTATGTTTTTTTACAGGTAAAAGAGCTGATTACCTTTGGGGCAATGCCCCGCAAAAGGCCCTTTTAAGGGCTATTTGTAATTTAGTATAGGGTAGGAATTTTTATTATTTTGGGGGGCTTTTTTATTTTATTAGGGGGATTAGATTAGGTGTAATTAGTTTAAAATTCTTGTAATTATTTTATTATCTTCTGTAATTTAGTGGGGGTTTTTGTACTTTAGTTAATTTTATTTAATTGTAATTAATTTATTTTAATTTAGGGAATTTATTTCATGATAGTGTAGTGTTAGGTGTAATTGTAACTTAGGTTAGGATTTATTTTACAGGTACTTTTGTCTTTATTTTAACTAGGTAGCTATTAAATAGTTAATAACTATTCTACCTAGCTAAAATAAATACAAAGTTGCCTGTAAAATAAAAATAAATCCTAAGCTAGATAAAATGTAACTATTAGTTATATTGTAGCTATCTTAAGGTTTATTTTATAGGTAAGTATTTAGTTTTAAATAGGAATAATTTATTTAATGATAGGAATATTTATTTAGATTAACTTAAATTATATTTACGTTAGAGGAGGTTAGGGTTAGACAGGTTTAGGGGTTAATAAATTTAATGTAGGTGGCGGCGGTGTAGGGGGGTCATATTATGGGTTAATAAATTTAATGTAGGGGGCGGAGGGGTCCTGGAGCGGCGCTTTAGGGGTTAAACATTTTATTTAGTTGCGGCGGGGTCCGGGAGTGGTGGTTTAGGGGTTAATAAGTATAATGTAGGTGGCGGCAGTGTAGGGGGAGCAGATTAGGGGTGTTTAGACTCGGGGTACATGTTAGGGTGTTAGGTGTATACATTTCCCATAGGAATCAATGGGATATCGGGCAGCAGCGAACATAAGCTTTCGCTGCTGTCAGACTCCCATTGATTCCTATGGCATCCGCCGCCTCCAGGGCGGCAAATTGAAAACCAGGTACGCTGGGCCAGAATAGTGCCGAGCGTACCTGCTAGTTTTTTGATAACTAGCAAAAGTAGTCAGATTGTGCCGAACTTGCGTTCGGAACATCTTTAGTGAAGTAACCATCGATCTGTGTCAGACTGAGTCTGGCGGATCGTATGTTACGTCACCAAATTCTACTTTTGCCGGTCTGTAGGGTTTGATAACTACGGCGATTCAGGCTCGCCACAAATACTCTGCGGAATTCCAGCATATTTGCGGTTGACAGCTTGATAAATAGAGGCCATAGTCTATTCAGCTATACTTCAAATAATGAAACACTAGAAAATATATGTAAAAGTAAAACTCAATAAATTACAAATATGCTCTCGTCTTTACAACAAGGCATCTCGGCAACTTCATAAGATTTATAAATCTAGACAGATTTTTTTAACTTCATGTAAAGCCCCATTACCCGAAGGTAGCACTCACAAGCCCCACCTACTGTTATCTGACACCTCACTCGCACTTACAGTCAAGGGTGCTGATTTAGGAGTAGGCAAATTACGTATTAGCTAAACATTGGCCCCAGTAGCTGTTTTTATTGTGCATGTGCGAGCTAGATTGCTGTAATGTGCATGTGTTTTTGTAAAGTGAACTAGGTGGCTGAAGGAGCAGAGCAGTATTGCTGATGTTGGCTGTAACTGTCATATAGTCTGTCTTCCATTCCGGAGAGCTGCAGTGACCAAATGCCCCCCTCTATGTTGAGTAAGTAAAAGTTAATAATTCCTTCTCACTGTTGAAATAATAAGTGCAGTGTGGCTTATGCATGGCAAGCTCCTGCTGGCTGCTACTACCATGCTGTGTATGCTGTGATCTCTTATGAAGTGAGGCCAGAAATTTCATGCAATGGGGCCAAGTTATATAGATGCGGGCGGACATGATCCACTGTAGCTCGGGATGTTTGCTGTCCATAGCGTCAGATGTGGCAGGCGAGTTAAGGAACAGCGGTCTTAAGACTGCTGCTTCATAACATATGTCTCTGGTGAGACTGAAGACTCGCATGGAAACAGCTGCATTCACAGCTACATAAATCGGCCCCAATATATATATATATTATATTTAAAATAGGTAACATAGGTGATACTTAAATGTTAATTTGCCTTTCTTTTTTTCTTTATTATCTTCTATATAAAAGACTGCACCCACACACATTTCCCTCTGTGCCTCTGTCTTCATTATACACCCAGCTACTGTATCAGCAGTACGTTTTTGTTTTTACGTCTATACATCATGTGTGCTGCTTTTAAAATGAATGGAAGTATGGTAGGAAATAAATAATAATATTTCTTTCTGCTTGGGACTTGAGCATTTAAAAATGGAGTGCAACTGTTTCTGCTTTCATTTTTAGAATTTATGTGAGCATATCCTGTTTTATTCTAGGTAGATAGATACAGATTTACATGTATGCTGATAAACATTACAAAGGTAATCAGCATCCTTATATCCTCACTTTTCTCAATTTCCTCTCTCATTTACTTTTGTCTTGCCTCTCTTCTCCTATCTCCTTGTCCTATTTCCTCCCTCTCTCAACCTGTTTTTTTTTCTCTCTCCCTTTTATTTTATTTTCATTCTTTCTATCTTTCATGTTCCCTTTCTCTCCTCTATCTGCTCTTCTCTCTCGCTCTCTCTTTTCTCACTTCTCTCTCCTCTCTTTGTCTATCTCCCTCTTCTCTTCTCCCCCTCTCCCTTTCACTCTTTCCTTTCTTCACTTCTTTCTCCTCACTATTTCCTCCTTCTTTCTTCTCTCTCTCATCTTCTTCTCTTTTTTGTCTCCATTTTCCACTTTTATCTCTCGCCTTTCCTCTCTCACTATACTCCTCCTCTCTCTCTCTCTCTCTCTCTCTCTCTCTATCTATCTATCTCTCTCTATCTCTCTCCCCCTCTCTCCTTATATTTTCCTTAGTTCAATCTTTTCCATCTATTTTCTCTTCATTCTCTCTTTCTCATGCTCTTTCTGTCTCTTTCTAATCTATTCTCCCTCTCTCCTCTTCTGTCTCTTTTCTTTACTCACTTCTCTCTCTCTTCTCTCCTCATTCTCTCTTCCCTCTCTTCTCTTTTCTATCTGCCCTCTCTTTTGTTTTCTCTTTTCTCTCTCTTCCATATATCCTCTCTCTTCATTCTCTCTCCTCTTCATTTTCTTTACTCTCGTTCCTCTCCTCTGCTCTCTCTCTTTTTCTCTCTTCTCTCTGCCCTTTCTTCTCTGCAATATATTCTCCCACTTTTTCTCTCTTTCATCTGTCATGACCTACGTCATTCTCTTGTCTCTGTTCCTTTTCTCTCCTGTCCCTATCACTTCTCTTTTTCACTTCTCTCCAATAAATAAATGAAAAATAAATAAATAAACAGACATAGACGGAAATATCTAATTGCATCGAACTAAAAGCACATTTAAAATGTGTACGTACTGTATGTGTGTTGGGAGGGGGGCACCGACCACTGGATCAGTAAGGGGCCCACAAATTACTAGTGGTGGCTCCTGATAGTGAGCATGCACTAGGAAATCCATTCAGAAAACATCACTTCAGCTTCCTAAATAAATTGTAAGAGGTTTGGGTGAGGTCCCAATGCTACCATCACATCTGATCTCATCCTCCACACTGGAATAATAGAGTTTTTCTAATGGATTAGAAAGGTGACAAATAGGAAATCCAGCCAGTAAGCCAAATGACAAGATAAATCTATTCCTAGATGTGAAACATAACAAAACAAGCCCTTCGAACAAACCTTAATGCATACAAGATCAAGGCAGCGTCCACTTACAATTATAATCAATTAAATAGCTCTAAATGTCTAATGTATAAAACAAGAGACGATTGGTTGTAAGGACTCCTACATCACTAGGAGGGTTGTGACTCTTTGCTGAACACTGATCTGCTTTTAGCAAACGCTTGATATCTTTGGCCTTTCTTGCTGATACATATGCGGTTTTGTTCTGATTTCATTGTAATAAATAGATTTATTTTACATTAAAGTCCTATCGCTCTTTACCTACCCAAGAGGTTTTATATGGGCTTTTAATACTGAGAACTAAGTCATAGCTCTGGGCTGTGTGAGTACAATTTAATTTGCCTGCTTGTTTGGAATTCTATACAGAACTTCACTATAGTTTGATGTTCCCTTTTTTTTAAGGACATTCTCAATAAAGATATCCGGAACTGTATATCCATTTTCGTGCACTTACACATTTATTTGTTTATAAAACAAAACATTTAGTCATGAAATTAAAATCATCAGTGTTTTATACTGAACAGTAAGTCTAAAATATCTTTAAACATTTAAAACCTTTGGTTAAAATTGGGCAGCCCTCTTTGTCATCCAAGCGGTTAAGATTAAAGTGTTTTTGTAAACAGTAACAAATGCCTGCTTATGTGATGAATCTTGATTAAAGGAGGCACAGTGAATCAAAATTCAAAGACTTGAACATTTTGGACCTCCATACCATGTACTGATTGCCCCTACACATGGGAATTTATTAGGAATATAAATTATTCTACAACAAGCTGTGGTTTATGATTATAGCTACCATTATTACATAGATATGTGCCCTATGCAAGTGAAATTATTAATGCATTACTGAATCTTAAGAAAAAGACATATGTACGTTTCCCCTGACTAAAGCATATAAATTATTTATTGAACACATAAAACCAGTTTGATTGTACTTGTGAATATGAAGTGATAGCAAGCAAAATGCTTGCCTGCTTTTGCCATTGAAAGATTCTGTAAGCTCTCATATGATCCAGGTAGTTCTTTAAATCTATCCTGTTAGATCCATAAATCACTTTGTTGTTATAAATATATTCACTTTTATTTTTATCTGTTGTTGATTGTATATTATTAATTAAGATATTCTGATACATATATTTTTATTATGCCAATTTTATAATATGTAAATCATTATTCTCAACTGCTTTTTAGTGAGACTTTATTATTTGTTCTTATAGATCCATAAATCTAGCCCTAAACCTAAACCCTATAGGTGACTTAACCAACCAGCATTTGCACCCATGACATTACTCCTGCAATATTGCCAGAAACAACCTTTTCATACTTTAGTAATAGTAATAACATCAGGCATTGCAGTAGAACACCAGTTTTATCAAAGTAAATATTTATGAAAATTAGAAATAATTTTTTGTCTACTGTTTACTATATTTCATTGTACATTTTTAATGAATGACATGTATGAAAGTTGTTCAAAACATTTTCCAGTTCTATGCTATGAAGCAAGATCTGATTAAGAGAGTACTGCATATCTATATTTCTAATTATGTGCTCAATTCCAATCTTTCTGATTTTCATTTTCAATATCAGAAAAATAGGAACTGACTTTTTTTAATTTTTTTTATTATCAAAGTGATCACAATTTATAAATTCAACAAACAGTAGTACCAATACATCAAACAAAACAAACATACAAACCTAAAATTTGTATTTGCGCTTTAAAAATCATGGGCGCGATCAAACATACGGCGCAGGTTTCGGCACAAGCGTGGAAACCTGCGCCGCCCGTCACCTCACACATCGGGGTATTACATATATGGTGCCGGTATTTCCTAAGTAGCTTAAGTCGGATAAACTATCGATGTCCAGAAATAAGCATAAATACAAATTTCTGGAGTCGCTAGTGACTTACGGCACTTTAGAAACTGCCGGTGCCTAAGAAAATTAAAGAAAATAACAAATCTCCCTTAAAGTCTAACCTGCCTCCCAAAAATAAGCCTGACACGTAAAATCCCTATATCCGCAATCCCCCCCTCTCATTACTAATATTAAATGTATTAACCCCCTAGACCGACAACCCCCCCACAACGCAATATGCCTATTTAAACTAGTAACCGCTATATCCACCATCAAACCCACACCGCAAGTAATAACTAAATTATTAACCCCTAAACCGCCATAGCCCACAACGCAATTAACCTATTCAAGTATTAACCCTTAAACTGCCATAGCCCACATAGCCTATTAAATGTATTGACCCCTAATCTGCCGCCGCCAACGTCGCCGCCACTATAATAAAGTTATTAACCCCTAAACCTAAGTCTAACCCTAACACCCCCCTAACTTAAATGTTATTTAAATATAATCTAAATAATATTACTATTATTAACTAAATTATTCATATTTAAAACTAAATACTTACCTATAAAATAAACCCTAAGATAGCTACAATATAATTAATAATTACATTGTAGCTATTTTAGGATTTATTTATTTTTTACAGGCAACTTTGTATTTATTTTAACTAGGTACAATAGCTATTAAATAGTTAATAACTATTTAATAGCTACCTAGTTAAAATAACTACAAATTTACCTGTAAAATAACCTAAGCTACAATTACACCTAACACTACACTATCATTAAATAGATTAAATTAATTAACTACAATTACCTAAAATTAAATACAATTAAATAAAATAAACTATAGTACAAAAAAACAAACACTAAATTACAGAAAATAAAAAAATTACAAATTTAAATTACACCTAATCTAAGCCCCCTAATAAAATAAAAAAGCCCCCCCAAAATAATAAAATTCCCTACCCTATACGAAATTACAAATAGCCCTTAAAAGGGCTTTTTGCGGGGCATTGCCCCAAAGTAATCAGCTCTTTTACCTGTAAAAAAAGAAATACAACCCCCCCAACATTAAAACCCACCACCCACACACCCAACCTTACTCTAAAACCCACCCAATCCCCCCTTAAAAAAAACCTAACACTAACCCCTTGAAGACCACCCTACCTTGAGCCCTCTTCACCAAGCCGGACAAAAGTCTTCATCCGATCCGGGCAGAAGAGGTCCTCCAGCTGGGCAGAAGTTTTCATCCAAGCGGCATCTTCTATCTTCTTCCATCCAACGAGGAGCGGCTCCATCTTGAAGACATCCGACGCGGAGCATCCTTCCTGGCGGACGACTAACCGACGAATGAAGGTTCCTTTAAATGATGTCATCCAAGATGGCATCCCTTCAATTCCTATTGGCTGATAGAATCAGCCAATCGGAATTAAGGTAGGAAAAATCCTATTGGCTGATGCAATCCTCCAATAGGATTGAGCTTGCATTCTATTGGCTGATTGGAACAGCCAATAGAATGCAAGGTCAATCCTATTGGCTGATTAGATCAAGGTAAGAATGGAGTAAGATTTCTCCATTTTCGCCACGTAAGGCCTTGCGCTGGATATTGGATACCGATTTACGACGCGGTCTCATGTTAGCCTATGGGAGTAAAAATTGAGAGCGACGGGTGAAATATACGGGCGTAACTTGTATGCTACGCCATATATGTAATACCAAAACAGCGCAAAAGCCGGCGTTGCTGGCTTTTGCGGGCGACACTGCATATGTAATGGAGGCCCACATCGTTGTCACCTCCAAAGCTAATCAGAAACATAAATTACCAGTAAAGGGATATATCTACCGTAACTCCAAAAAGATGGTATAACAACTAAAAGGGAGGGGTTGACCTCTACAGCCAATCCCAGAGGGTAAAAGTCAAAGTAAACAAAAGTTAAGGATATGCCAATAAATTATCTCATATATGAAAAATTATCTCTTTTATAAAAAAGTACATGAGCCAATAGAAATAATATATCATATAAGTTTTACTTAAAAAACAGTCTTAAAAGACAGGCAAATGTTTAATTGAACAACCCGATGGTAAAACAATTAAAACAAATTAGCACATATAAGCGTGTGCTCATATACATATGATACTCTCCATACAGATGATACCTTGGTAGAAGTTAGAAACTTCCCCCCCAAACAAACAAAGCGCTCTGTGATCAAAAATATGGGGACTGTGTGTAGACCAGATTCAGCAGATTCAGCAGTACATCTACGCATTTCAGCCTGTTAGTTGCCTTTATGATTGATAAAGGCCACTTCCAGGCTGAAACGCATAGATGTACTGCTAAATCTGCTAAATCTTTCTACACACAGTCCCCATTTTTGGAAACAGAGGGGAAAACTTTCTCACCTTTCTACCTAGTGACGTTTCTGAGGCTTGATTGGCTTAAGGAGGTCACCTGAGGTCTGATACAGACACAGGAATCACGAAGGCGCACACGGAGTGCAGACACCGAAGCGGTAGTATCCCTGTTTACATCTAAGGACAACGGCTGGGTCTGAGGCAGTGAAAAACATTCGTCCGGTCCCTGAAAGTTCCAATGTACTGGGTGTGCACTTAATAGGGGTATCCATCAAGCCTTCTGTAAGTCTCCTCTTGTTTACTAGAAGTGTGGATGTGATAATTCAGCTGCTTAAACATATTGCGCTGCTGAACAGACAAGTGTTGTCAAGGTTTGAAATATCACTATAGACATATAACAGAAGTACTGCCACAAGAGTTCAAACAAGCTGGAATGAACTGTGGATTTAACTTGATTTGGAGAGTATCATATGTATGAGGAGTATCATCCTATATAACTAAAAGGCCAAGTTGTGTTTGTCCGAAGCTGTCATGTGCAGTAGAGACTGCGCGCAAGGACAAACACACCTGGCCTTCCAACTGACCTCCTCCTGGCATCTGGCGTCACATGTGGTAAAGTGGGTGTGGCCAGCTGGGTGCGGTGTGCGCGTGGCGTGGGTGTGAATGGGTGTGCATGGGCGTGGCCGGGCATGACACAGGCAGGGCCGGGCAGGGCCAGATACGGCCAGATGCCAGACTGCAGTCAGTGAGGACAGACTGAGAGCTCTAAAAAGGGGGCAATAGAGAGAGCAGCAGAAGAGGGGGGATAAAGAGAGGGAGAGAGGGGGGAAGAGAGCACAAAGAGAGGGGGGGAGAGAGCACAAAAGAGAGGGGGGAGACGAGCACCAAAGAGAGCTGGGAGAGAGCACAAAAGAGAGAGGGGAGAGAGCACAAAAGAGAGGGGGGGGAGAGCACAAAAGAGAGGGGGTAGAGAGCACAAAAAGAGAGGGGGCGAGAAGAGCACAAAAGAGAGGGGGTAGAGAGCACAAAAGAGAGGGGGAGAAGAGCACAAAAGAGAGGGGGAGAGAGCACAAAAGAGAGGGGGAGAGGCACAAATGATGAGGGGGGAGAGCACAAAAGAGAGGGGGGGAGAAAGCACAAAAGAGAGGGGTAGAGAGCACAAAGAGAGGGGGTAGAGAGCACAAAGGAGAGGGGGAGAGAGCACACAAGAGAGGGGGATAAAGAGAGGGAGAGAAGGGGAGAGAGCACAAAAGAGAGGGGGGAGAGAGCACAAAAGAGAGGGGGGAGAGAGCACAAAAGAGAGATGGGATGAGAGCACAAAAGAGAGGGGGGAGAAAGCACAAAGAGGAGGGGGGAGAGAGCACAAAAGAGAGGGGGGAGAGAGCACAAAAGAGAGGTGGGAGAGAGCACAAAAGAGAGAGGGGAGAGAGCACAAAAGAGAGGGGGGGGGAGAGCACAAAAGAGAGGTGGTAGAGAGCACAAAAAGAGAGGGGGAGAGGAGCACAAAATAGAGGGGGTAGAGAGCACAAAAGAGAAGGGGAGAAGAGCACAAAAGAGAGGGTGGGAGAGCACAAAAGAGAGGGGGAGAGCACAAATGAGAGGGGGGAGAGCACAAAAGAGAGGGGGGAGGAAAGAAAGCACAAAAGAGAGGGGTAGAGAGCACAAAAGAGAGGGGTAGAGAGAGCATAAAGGAGACGGGAGAGAGCACACAAGAGAGGGGGACAGAGCACAAAAGAGAGGGGGAGAGAGCACAAAAGAGAGGGAAAGAGCACAAAAGAGAGGGGGAGAGAGCACAAAAGAGAGGGGGAGAGAGCACAAAAGAGAGGGGGGAGAGAGCACAAAAAAGAGGGGGGAGAGAGCACAAAAGAGAGGGGGAGAGAGCACAAAGGAGAGGGTGGAGAGAGCACAAAAGAGAGGGGGGGAGAGAGCACAAAAGAGAGGGGGGAGAGAGCACAAAAGAGAGGAGGGAGGAGAGCAAAAAAGAGAGGGTGAAAGAGCACAAAAGAGAGGGGGAGAGCACAAAAGAGAGGGAAAGAGCACAAAAGGGAGGGGGAGAGAGCACAAAAGAGAGGGGGGGAAAGCACAAAAGAGAAGAGGAGAGAGCACAAAAGAGAGGGGAAGAGAGCACAAAAGAGAGGGGAGAGAGAGCACAAAAGAGAGGGGGGAGAGAGCACAAAAGAGAGGGGGGATGAGAGCACAAAGAGAGGGGAGAGAGAGCACAAAAGAGAGGGGGAGAGAGCACAAAAGAGATGGGGAGAGAGCACAAAAGAGAGGGGGAGAGAGCACAAAAAAAGGGGGAGAGAGCACAAAATAGAGGGGGGGGAGAGCACAAAAGAGAGGGTTGAAAGAGCACAAAAGAGAGGGGGAGAGAGTACAAAAGAGAGGGAGAAGAGAGCACAAAAGAGAGGGGAGAGAGCACAAAAGAGAGGGGGGAGAGAGCACAAAAGAGAGGGGGGAAAAAGCACAAAGAGAGGGGGAGAGAAGCACAAAAGAGAGGGGAAGAGAGCACAAAGAGAGGGGAGAGAGAGCACAAAAGAGAGGGGGAGAGAGCACAAAAGAGATGGGGAGAGAGCACAAAAGAGAGGGGGAGAGAGCACAAAAAAAAGGGGGGGAGAGAGCACAAAAGAGAGGGGGGAGAGAGCACAAAAAGAGGGGGATAGAGCACAAAAGAGAGGGGGGAGAGAAGCACAAAAGAGAGGGTTGAAAGAGCACAAAAGAGAGGGGGAGAGAGTACAAAAGAGAGGGAGAAGAGAGCACAAAAGAGAGGGGGAGAGAGCACAAAAGAGAGGGGGGAGAGAGCACAAAAGAGAGAGGGGGGAAAAAAGCACAAAAGAGAGGGGAGAGAGCACAAAAGAGAGGGGAAGAGAGCACAAAAGAGGAGGGGAGAGAGAGCACAAAAGAGAGGGGGAGAGAGCACAAAAGAGAGGGGGAGGAGAGCACAAAAGAGAGGGGAGAGAGAGCACAAAAGAGAGGGGGAGAGAGCACAAAAGAGATGGGGAGAGAGCACAAAAGAGAGGGGGAGAGAGCACAAAAAAAGGGGTAGAGAGCACAAAATAGAGGGGGAGAGAGCACAAAAGAGAGGGGGTGCACAAAAGAGAGGGGGAGAGAGCACAAAAGAGAGGGGGGAGAGAGCACAAAAGAGAGGGGTAGAGAGCACAAATGAGAGGGGTAGAGAGCACAAAAGAGAGGGGATAGAGAGCACAAAAGAGAGGGGGGAGAGAGCACAAAAGAGAGGGGTAGAGAGCACAAACGAGAGGGGTAGAGAGCACAAAAGAGAGGGGATAGAGAGCACAAAGGAGAGGGGGAGAGAGCACAAAAGTGAGGGGGGAGGAGAGCACAAAAGAGAGGGGAGAAGAGAGCAAAAAAGAGAGGAGGGAAAAGAGCACAAAAGAGAGGGGGAGAGAGCACAAAAAGAGAAGGGGATGAGAGCACAAAAGAGAGGGGGTGAGAGCACAAACAGAGAGGGGGGAGAGCACAAATGAGAGGGGGGAGAGCACAAAAAGAGAGGGGGAGAAAGCACAAAAGAGAGGGGTAGAGAGCACAAAAGAGAGGGGTAGAGAGCACAAAGGAGAGGGGGAGAGAGCACACAGAGAGAGGGAACAGAGCACAAAAGAGAGGGGGAAGGAGAGCACAAAAGAGAGGGAAAGAGCACAAAGAGAGGGGGAGAGAGCACAAAAGAGAGGGGGAGAGAGCACAAAAGAGAGGGGGGAGAGAGAACAAAAAAGAGGGGGGAGGAGAGCACAAAAGAGAGGGGGAAAGAGCACAAAAGAGAGGGTGGAAGAGAGCACAAAAGAGAGGGGGGGAGATGAGCACAAAAGAGAGGGGGAGAGAGCACAAAAGAGAGGAGGGAGAGAGCAAAAAAGAGAGGGGTGAAAGAGCACAAAAGAGAGGGGGAGAGAGTAAAAAAGAGAGGGAGAAGAGAGCACAAAAGAGAGGGGGAGAGAGCACAAAAGAGAGGGGGGAAAGCACAAAAGAGAGGGGGAGAGAGCACAAAAGAGAGGGGAAGAGAGCACAAAAGAGAGGGGAGAGAGAGCACAAAGAGAGGGGGAGAGAGAGCACAAAAGAGAGGGGGAGAGAGCACAAAAGAGAGGGGAGAGAGAGCACAAAAGAGAGGGGGAGAGAGCACAAAAGAGATGGGGAGAGAGCACAAAAGAGAGGGGGGGAGAGAGCACAAAAAAAGGGGGGAGAGAGCACAAAATAGAGGGGGGGGGAGAGCACAAAAGAGAGGGGGTGCACAAAAGAGAGGGGGAGAGAGCACAAAAGAGAGGGGGAGAGAGCACAAAAGAGAGGGTAGAGAGCACAAACGAGAGGGGTAGAGAGCACAAAAGAGAGGAGGATAGAGAGCACAAAAGAGAGGGGGGAGAGAGCACAAAAGAGAGGGGTTAGAGAGCACAAACGAGAGGGGTAGAGAGCACAAAAGAGAGGGGATTGAGAGCACAAAAGAGAGGGGGGAGAGAGCACAAAGGAGAGGGGGGAGAGCACAAAAAGTGAGGGGGGGAGGAGCACAAAAGAGAGGGGAGAGAGAGCAAAAAAGAGAGGGGGAAAGAGCACAAAAGAGAGGGGGAGGAGCGATCACAAAAAGAGAGGGGGAGAGAGCACAAAGAGAGGGGGAAGAAGAGCACAAAAGAGAGGGGGGAGAGAGCACAAAAGAGAGGGGGTGCAAAAAAGAGAGGGGGAGAGAGCACAAAAGAGAGGGGGGAGAGAGCACAAAAGAGAGGGGATAGAGAGCACAAACAAGGGGGGGTAGAGAGCACAAAAGAGAGGGGATAGAGAGCACAAAAGAGAGGGTTAGAGAGCACAAAGAAGGGGGGGAAGAGCACAAAAAAGAGGGGGAGAGAGAGCACAAAAGAGTGTGGAAGAGAGCACAAAAGAGAGGGGGAGAGAGCACAAAGAGAGGGGGGAGGAGAGCACAAAAGAGAGGGGGGAGAGCAACAAAGAGAGGGGGAGAGAGCTCAAAGAGAGGGGGAGAGAGCACAAAAGAGGAGGGGGAGAGAGCACAAAAGAGAGGGGGAGACAGCACAAAAGAGAGGGGGAGAGCACAAAAGAGGGGGGGAAGAGCACAAAATAGAGGGGGTAGAGACGCACAAAAGAGAGGGGGGAGAGAGCATAAAAGAGTGGGGGAGAGAGCACAAAAGAGAGGGGGAGAGAGACCAAAAGAGAGGGGGAGAGAGCACAAAAGAGAGGGGGAGAGCACAAAAGAGAGGGGGTAGAGAGCACAAAAGAGAGGGGGGAGAGAGCACAAAAGAGAGGGGTAGAGAGCTCAAAAGAGAGGGGGTAGAGAGCACAAAAGAGAGGGGGAGAGGAGCACAAAAGAGAGGGGGTAGAGAGCACAAAAGAGAGGGGGGAGAGAGCACAAAAGAGAGGGGGGGAGAGCACAAAAGAGAGGGGGAGAGCACAAATGAGAGGGGGGAGAGCACAAAAGAGAGGGGGGAGAAAGCACAAAAGAGAGGGGTAGAGAGCACAAAAGAGAGGGGTAGAGAGCACAAAGGAGAGGGGGAGAGAGCACACAAGAGAGGGGGATAAAGAGAGGGAAGAGAGGGGGAGAGAGCACAAAAGAGAGGGGGGAGAGAGCACAAAAGAGAGGGGGGAGAGAGCACAAAAGAGAGGTGGGAGAGAGCACAAAAGAGAGAGAGGGAGAACGCACAAAAGAGAGGGGGGAGAGAGCACAAAAGAGAGGGGTAGAGAGCACAAACAAGGGGGTTAGAGAGCACAAAAGAGAGGGGATAGAGAGCACAAAAGAGAGGGGTAGAGAGCACAAAAGAGAGGGGGGGAAGAGCACAAAAGAGAGGGGGAGAGAGCACAAAAGAGTGGTGGAAGAGAGCACAAAAAAGAGGGGAAGAGAGCACAAAAGAGAGGGGGAGAGAGCACAAAAGAGAGGGGGAGAGCACAAAAGAGAGGGGGGAGAGAGCTCAAAGAAGAGAGGGAGAGAGCACAAAAGAGAGGGGGAGAGAGCACAAAAGAGAGGGGGGAGAGCACAAAAGAGAGCACAAAGAGAGGGGGAGGAGCACAAATGAGAGGGGGGGAGAGCACAAAAGAGAGGGGGGAGAAAGCACAAAAGAGAGGGGTAGAGAGCACAAAAGAGAGGGAGTTAGAGAGCACAAAGGAGAGGGGGAGAGAGCACACAAGAGAGGGGGGATAAAGAGAGGGAGAGAGGGGGAGAGAGCACAAAAGAGAGGGGGGAGAGAGCACAAAAGAGAGGGGGGAGAGAGCACAAAAGAGAGGTGGGAGAGAGCACAAAAGAGAGAGGGGAGAGAGCACAAAAGAGAGAGGGGAGAGAGCACAAAAGAGAGGGGGGAGAGAGCACAAAAAGAGAGGGGGAGAGAGCACAAAAGAGAGGGGGTAGAGAGCACAAAAAGAGAGGGGGGAGAGAGCACAAAAGAGAGGGGGGAGAGCACAAAAGAGAGGGGGAGAGCACAAATGAGAGGGGGGAGAGCACAAAGAGAGGGGGGAGAAAGCACAAAAGAGAGGGGTTAGAGAGCACAAAAGAGAGGGGTAGAGAGCACAAAGGAGAGGGGGAGAGAGCTCTAGAGAGGAGGGGGATAAAGAGAGGGAGAGGAGGGGGAGAGAGCACAAAAGAGAGGGGGGAGAGAGCACAAAAGAGAGGGGGGAGAGAGCACAAAAGAGCGGTGGGAGAGAGCACAAAAGAGAGAGGGGAGAGAAAGCACAAAAGAGAGGGGGGAGAGAAGCACAAAAGAGAGAGGGGAGAGAGCACAAAAGAGAGGGGGGAGAGAGCACAAAGAGAGGGGGTAGAGAGCACCAAAAAGAGAGGGGGAGAGAGCACAAAAGAGAGGGGGTAGAGAGCACAAAAGAGAGGGGGGAGAGAGCACAAAAGAGAGGGGTAGAGAGCTCAAAAGAGAGGGGGTAGAGAGCACAAAGAGAGGGGGAGAGAGCACAAAAGAGAGGGGGTAGAGAGCACAAAAGAGAGGGGGAGAGAGCACAAAAGAGAGGGGGGAGAGCACAAAAGAGAGGGGGAGAGCACAAATGAGAGGGGGGGAGAGCACAAAAAGAGAGGGGGGAGAAAGCACAAAAGAGAGGGGTAGGAGAGCACAAAAAGAGAGGGGTAGAGAGCACAAAGGAGAGGGGAGAGAGCACACAAGAGAGGGGGATAAAGAGAGCGAGAGAGGGGGAGAGAGCACAAAAGAGAGGGGGGAGAGAGCACAAAAGAGAGGGGGAGAGAGCACAAAAGAGAGGTGGGAGAGGAGCACAAAAGATGAGAGGGGAGAAAGCACAAAGAGAGGGGGGGAGAGAGCACAAAAGAGAGGGGTAGAGAGCACAAACAAGGGGGTAGAGAGCACAAAAGAGAGGGGATAGAGAGCACAAAAGAGAGGGGTAGAGAGCACAAAAGAGAGGGGGGGAAGAGCACAAAAGAGAGGGGGGAGAGAGCACAAAGAGTGGTGGAAGAGAGCACAATAGAGATGGGGAGAGAGCACAAAAGAGAGGGGGAGAGAGCACAAAAGAGAGGGGGAGAGCACAAAAGAGAGGGGGGAGAGAGCTCAAAGAAGAGAGGGAGAGAGCACAAAGAGAGGGGGAGAGAGCACAAAAGAGAGGGGGGAGAGCACAAAAGAGAGGGGGAGAGCACAAAAGAGAGGGGGAGAGCACAAATGAGAGGGGGGGAGAGCACAAAAGAGAGGGGGGAGAGCACAAAAGAGAGGGGTAGAGAGCACAAAAGAGAGGGGTAGAGAGCACAAAGGAGAGGGGGAGAGAGCACACAAGAGAGGGGGATAAAGAGAGGGAGGAGACGGGGGAGAGAGCACAAAAGAGAGGGGGGAGAGAGCACAAAAGAGAGGGGGAGAGAGCACAAAAGAGAGGTGGGAGAGAGCACAAAAGAGAGAGGGGATGAGAGCACAAAAGAGAGAGGGGAGAGAGCACAAAAGAGAGGGGGGAGAGAGCACAAAAAGAGAGGGGAGAGAGCACAAAAGAGAGGGGGTAGAGAGCACAAAAGAGAGGGGGAGAGAGCACAAAAGAGAGGGGGGAGAGCACAAAAGAGAGGGGGAGAGCACAAATGAGAGGGGGGAGAGCACAAAAGAGAGGGGGGAGAAAGCACAAAAGAGAGGGGTAGAGAGCACAAAAGAGAGGGGTAGAGAGCACAAAGGAGAGGGGGAGAGAGCACACAAGAGAGGGGGATAAAGAGAGGGAGAGAGGGGGAGAGAGCACAAAAGAGAGGGGGGAGAGGAGAGCACAAAAGAGAGGGGGGAGAGAGCACAAAAGAGCGGTGGGAGAGAGCACAAAAGAGAGAGGGGAGAAAGCCAAAAAGAGAGGGGGGAGAGAGCACAAAAGAGAGGAGGGGAGAGAGCACAAAAGAGAGGGGGGGAGAGAGCACAAAAGAGAGAGGGTAGAGAGCACAAAAAGAGAGGGGGGAGAGAGCACAAAGAGAGGGGTAGAGAGCACAAAAGAGAGGGGAGAGAGAGCACAAAAGAGAGGGGGGAGAGCACAAAAGAGAGGGGGAGAGCACAAATGAGAGGGGGGAGAGCACAAAAGAGAGGGGGGAGAAAGCACAAAAGAGAGGGGTAGAGAGCACAAAAGAGAGGGGTAGAGAGCACAAAGGAGAGGGGGGGAGAGCACACAAGAGAGGGGGACAGAGCACAAAAGAGAGGGGGAGAGAGCACAAAAGAGAGGGAAAGAGCACAAAAGAGAGGGGGAGAGATCACAAAAGAGAGGGGGGAGAGAGCACAAAAGAGGAGGGGGGATGAGAGCACAAAAAAGAGGGGGGAGAGAGCACAAAAGAGAGGGGAAAGAGCACAAAAGAGAGGGTGGAGAGAGCACAAAAGAGAGGGGGGGAGAGAGCACAAAAGAGAGGGGGAGAGAGCACAAAAGAGAGGGGGGAGAGAGCACAAAAGAGGAGGGGTGAAAGAGCACAAAAGAGAGGGGGAGAGAGTACAAAAGAGAGGGAGAAGAGAGCACAAAAGAGAGGGGGAGAGAGCACAAAAAGAGAGGGGGGAGAGAGCACAAAAGAGAGGGGGGAAAAAGCACAAAAGAGAGGGGGAGAGAGCACAAAAGAGAGGGGAAGAGAGCACAAAAGAGAGGGGAGAGAGAGCACAAAAGAGAGGGGGAGAGAGCACAAAAGAGAGGGGGAGAGAGCACAAAAGAGAGGGGAGAGGAGAGCACAAAAGAGGGGGGAGAGAGCACAATAGAGATGGGGAGAGAGCACAAAAGAGAGGGGGGAGAGAGCACAAAAAAAGGGGTAGAGAGCACAAAATAGAGGGGGAGAGAGCACAAAAGAGAGGGGGTGCACAAAAGAGAGGGGGAGAGAGCACAAAAGAGAGGGGGGGAGAGAGCACAAAAGAGAGGGGTAGAGAGCACAAAGGAGGAGAGCACAAATGAGAGGGGTAGAGAGCACAAAAGAGAGGGGATAGAGAGCACAAAAGAGAGGGGGGAGAGAGCACAAAAGAGAGGGGTAGAGAGCACAAACGAGAGGGGTAGAGAGCACAAAAGAGAGGGGATAGAGAGCACAAAGGAGAGGGGGGAGAGCACAAAAGTTGAGGGGGGAGAGAGCACAAAAAGAGAGGGGAAGAGAGAGCAAAAAAGAGAGGGGGGAAAGAGCACAAAGAGAGGGGGGAGAGAGCACAAAAGAGAGGGGGAGAGAGAGCACAAAAGAGAGGGGGAGAGAGCACAAAAGAGAGGGGGGAGAGAGCATAAAAGAGAGGGGGTGCACAAAAGAGAGGGGGAGAGAGCGCAAAAGAGAGGGGGGAGAGAGAGCACAAAAGAGAGGGGTAGAGAGCACAAACAAGGGGGTAGAGAGCACAAAAGAGAGGGGATAGAGAGCACAAAGAGAGGGGTAGAGAGCACAAAAGAGAGGGGGGGAAGAGCACAAAGAGAGGGGGGAGAGAGCACAAAAGAGTGGTGGAAGAGAGCACAAAAAAGAGGGGGAGAGAGCACAAAAGAGAGGGGGAGAGAGCACAAAAGAGAGGGGGAGAGCACAAAAGAGAGGGGGGAGAGAGCTCAAAAGAAGAGGGGGAGAGAGCACAAAAGAGAGGGGGAGAGAGCACAAAAGAGAGGGGGAGACAGCACAAAAGAGAGGGGGAGAGCACAAAAGAGGGGGGAAGAGCACAAAAATAGAGGGGGTAGAGAGCACAAAAGAGAGGGGGGAGAGAGCACAAAAGAGTGGGGGGGAGAGAGCACAAAAGAGAGGGGGAGAGAGAGCACAATAGAGAGGGGGAGAGAGCACAAAAGAGAGGGGGAGAACACAAAAGAGAGGGGTAGAGAGCACAAAGAGAGGGGGGAGAGAGAGCACAAAAGAGAGGGGTAGAGAGCACAAAAGAGAGGGGGTAGAGAGCACAAAAGAGAGGGGGAGACAGCACAAAAGAGAGGGGGAGAGCACAAAAGAGGGGGGAAGAGCACACAAGAGAGGGGGAGAGCACAAAAGAGAGGGGGGAGAGAACACAAAAGAGAGGGGGAGAGAGCACAAAAGAGAGGGGGAGAGAGCACAAAAGAGAGGGGGAGAGAGCACAAAAGAGAGGGGAAGAGAGCACAAAGAGAGGGGAAGAGAGCACAAAAGAGAGGGAGAGAGCACAAAATAGAGGGGAGAGAGCACAAAAGAGAGGGGGAGAGAGCACAAAAGAGAGGGGGAGAGAGCACAAAAGAGAGAGGGAGAGAGCACATAAGAGAGAGGGGAGAGAGCACAAAAGAGAGGGAGAGAGCACAAAATAGAGGGAGAGAGCACAAAATAGAGGGGGGAGAGAGCACAAAAGAGAGGGGGGAGAGAGCCACAAAAGAGAGGGGGAGAGAGCACAAAAGAGAGGGGAGAGAGAACAAAAGAGAGGGGGAGACAGCACAAAAGAGAGGGGGGGAGAGATAGTTTTTGATATATGAGATAATTTATTTGTATATCCTTACTGTTTAGATAGGTTGCTAGTTTTATGCGCACCTAATCAGAAACATAGACATGCCCAACAGCAGCATGGCCCCTATCAGTGAATGATTTCTTTTATAGGCGTTTATGGGGTTAATTGAGTAAGTGTATTATGTTTATTTTTTTTTATTAAAATAATTTTAATGTCATTCACATATAGGTACACATTGGTATTGATATATGTATTGAATTCTCAACTGGTTATATGTTGTAGATATGTTTTTTTTTTTAAATCATTTTTATAAAGGTTGAAAAATAAAAACAGTACAAGCATGCCGTAAATACAGCCACCATAAGAAATATGATAGCAATCAACAAAGTCATTGTTCTACATATCATCGTCAATATATGTTCAAAAGGCATGTATTATAGCACATGTTGGCAATTAAATATAACAGTAATCAACCTGAATTTTTCTTTATGTGAGAAAATAAGTATCACCTTCTTGGATTTTGATAAAATATAGATTATAAACTCCCAAACTTATAAACATTGGCCACTCTTGGACCACCAGGGATATGCATCAAACAATAGTAGGGAGGGTTAGGGAAGTGTCATGCCGTGCCGGTGCTAGGGGCGCGGTGTCTTCCCCATGCTCATTGCCTAGGGCTGTGTCGGCTCAGGATGCGTGTGGCGCTGATATCATCACTGCATGCTCCTGATGCCAGCTGGTCTCTTGGCGCCACTCCAGCAGGTACTTTAGTGGGCAGCAAGCGATCTGTCACTGCCCAAGTATAGGTGCTACTTTGTGTACTCCTGGGAGTGACAGATCATCTGCTGGACTGATACTTAGTTGCTGAATCCTTGCCTGTCTTACTACTCTACCTGATTAACCCCTAATCTGCTGGACTGATCCTTGTTACTGAACCCTGCTGTCTCACTAAGCTACTTGGTTAACCCCTAACTTGCTGGACTGACTTCTTGTTGCCGATCCCTGCCTGTCTCACTACGCTACTTGGTTAACCCCTAACTTGCTGGACTGTATTCTTGTTGCTGAACCCTTCCTGTCTCACTTCGCTATCTGGTTACCCCCTTAATTGCTGGCCTGATTTTCTGTTACTGTATCCTGTCTGCCTTATTTGCCTTGTGCTGTCCAGCCTGTGGTGAGTGCCGCTCTCCTCATTACCTGATACTCTCTGCTCTGGGATATTCCCTATCTTTCCGGCTCGACGCCGGGATAACAAGACTACTGGCCGAGTTCAGTCTGATAGAGGAGTATCCCACAAGCCTTACAGGAAGAAACACAATTATATGTGAAAGTAAGTATCACCTTCTAGGAGATTGACAAGTAAGAGTATAAGCTCCCTTGATTATAAACATTGGACCATATATAAACACTATTGGACCAAAGACATAAATCAAACAGCAGAGGAGAGAGTTTAGGGGAGGGACAAAAAGGGTCACTCTTGGACCCTAGCAGATATCTTATTTTGAGAGCATCTGAAGAACCTGGACCCAATATATGGATTGAATATGGAATGCATCACCTAATTTATTTCAATTAAGAGGATTGATAGACATTCTAGTGCTCTAACACAAATCCCTGTTCTCGTTGAGATGCTTTATGGTAAGCTAGAAGTATAGGGCCTGGGTGCGGTTCAAATATTAAGTCAGCTTTATTGCTGGACATCAGTTAGTCTCACAGCACTGAAGGCATGCTGTTTCATGATTATATTAGTCTAACAAGATACATTAGTCAAGAGTTTCTTCAGCCAACTGGAGCTTGCCTAAAACAGTTTCGCTTAATACTACTCTACTGACTAGACTTTTATCATCTAGGGCAATTTTCCATCCTGGAGATATGGACAGTCACTAAATGGTTATGTATTTTGGGTAAAAATATCTCTAAGTCAGGTTAGGCAATCCTAATATTTAAAGGATTGTGACACTTAAGCCTCCTCTTTTCTCTAGTACTCTGTGGTGTAGAAATATGATTACAATAAGATAGGATGCGTTAAGTATAAGCATGATGCTAACATTGAAGGAATTATACTACCCATCTAAGCTGTAGACTCTTGTGAGCTATACACATATGAATCAATACTTATGCAGACAATAAAAACAATTAGAACTAAGACATAATAAACAGCTATTAAGCTAACATTAACAGGAACAGTCCCGTAGATAAACGAACATACATGCTTAACAGTATAACATGGGGCTAAGCACTAGGATCGGTTATTTCACCCTATCTAAGTACAGTGCTGGGAAGTTGAATCTAACGAATTCCCTGCACACAGAGACCATGGTAAGGGTATTGTAACCAGTCCAGATCAATGCCAGAATTAGGCCCAAATGGACCGTCACTACTCAAATGTAGCACCGTTTCCAAACCTCCGATTTGTTATGACCTCCTTTCAAAAGCGACTGTGCATATAGCAGGACAAAATTGGGCTTCCTTTGTTGGGAGTTGTGGTACACCGCTTTTTAGATAACAAACTTCGGATCCGCACTAGCTGTTTTTAACTTCTTGAGGAATGGGCCAATCTCGCCCTGGGGGTGCCTTCCTGTGACTCGACCAGCCGGCTCTGTCAATGGCATGGTTAGAGTTCCCAAGGGTCTCTGCATCCTTCTCCCTTCCTCTCTGCATTGATCTCTCGAAGCCCAGTGTTCAGGGCTCGCAGTCATCACAGCCGCTACATGATCCCCTTCCAGCATCTCCAAAGGAGCTTGATGTGCGAGGGCTGTCGATAGGTTGGCGCAAGTATGTAAGGCCTCTGCAATAAGCTCCGGATCTCTGTATGTAGCTTCTATCTGATCCAGGGGTAAGACCGCTGTTGGGGGACAATTGTAGGTGGTGGATAGTATAGAATCCAGCTACCGCTCCAGTTCCCTGAAATTATTGCTGATTAGCTGTAGGATATTGTTTTCCCATTTGGTTATCGCTTCCATAATGAAATCAAAGGTGCCAGTAGGCCTGTGATAGCTCTTCCTCTTCTTATCTCACTATGTATCTGAAAGATTGCTTAGGGTCCAGACCAACAATGAACAAGTTCATTAGATTGCTCTTGAATAGTAGTTCACTGGAGTATCAAATGTACTCTGTAACCCAGTTGCCTGGGGGGGTATTCTTGAGGCAGCCCGAGCCATGCTGCAATGAAAACTAAACGACAGTCTCCTGAGTAGTGTAGATCCATGTGGCTTTTCTGAAAAGCATAGGCTAGGTTTGTCGTTGAATATCAGCTCCAAATTTCCATTGTTATCAAGCAACTTGTGTCTTTTATCAGACTAGTAATTTAAAGTGAATATTAAAAGTGAAATATATAAAATATTAGTGAAAAGACAACTCTTGGATCAGGAGCTTCACAGAGACGCGTCCTGCCGCTTCAGACATAGGCTCCGCCTCCCATTTTAGATATGTTTTATTCATGTTTAAATATTGATGATAATGACATATTTAGTATTATTTATTATTTGGTGCAAATATATCACCGTTAAAAGGGCAATCATCGTTGTTGGCATGGGTTGCCCTAATTTGTTTTTCTAATCTCAGCATGAGTAGATTAAATGGCCCATATGTGCCATTAGCTGTTAAACTTTACGTGTCACTGTATTTATTCTGTAACTTGTGGTCAGATGGATTGTGATCACCAACGTCGTTCATGCATAATATGGTTGCATTTTTCAATATGCACCTGGATCCAATACGCTCACTTTCAAATACGGAAATTGTGTTATTGTTTGCATTATACATCCAACGTTGACTAAGGCATTTTGGTCACTGTAAAACAATCAATAAACAGGATCAGAAAGTTTGGAATTGACCCTTTAATGTCTCTGCAGGACCAATTTAAATATCAAGTACCATTTAACAATGATACTGAATAAATTTAGATTTTTCATTACTTTATGTGGTATGTTATGTTGCTCCTATTTATTTATTTATTTATTTATAAATGTTATTTGCTTTTGTACCAATAAAATAAGTACAGAGGAAAGGACAAGACGCACTGACTTTCAGCAAGACCATGGAATGGTAACAGGCTGCTTGATATAGCAAAAACTTAAAATACATTTTTCCCTATGAAAGGACCACAGCATCACATATGACTTATGTCATTCTTCCTAGAAGCAATTAAGGTGAGTTGCTGAAGCATTTGGTGCTATGATTGCTACTTATGAAATTGACCTGCAGTGGTATGTGTCTTAGATTACATCTGTTACTGAAAACCCCAATACATATGTCAGTCAACCTATGTTGTTGGTGTCCCTGATAAAATGCAGGAAAAGTTGTAAAACGCAGCAGAATCTGTTGGTGTCCTACAAATAAATTATAATAATAAGAGTTCACTTCTACATAAACACATCTACTACATCTAGTACAAATCATCTTGCTTAAAAAAACAAACCTTAAAAAAGGAGAAAAGACATTGGATTCCTATCAGAGTGGAATTTCTCCTTTCGAGTCAACAGAATTTCAAAATCTGTGACAGTTAGAGGGATATTTACTTAAAATAACTAAATAGTTGTGGAGTATGATACATGCTGTTCTGTGCTGTTTTATATTTAAAGGGACAGTCTACACCAGAATTGTTATTGTTTAAAAAGATAGATAATCCCTTTATTACCCATTCCCCAGTTTTGCATAACCAACACTGTTATATTAATATACTTTTTACCTCTATGATTACCTTGTACCTAAGCCTCTGCAGACTGCCCCTTTATTTTAGTTCATTTTAGCCAATCTGTGCTGGCTCCTAGGTAACTCCTCGTGCATGAGCCCAATGTTATCTATATGGCACACATGAACTAACGCCTTCTAGTGGTGAAAAACTGTCAAAATCACCTGAGATAAGAGGCGGCCTTCAAGGGCTTAGAAATTAGCATATAAGCCTACCTAGGGTTAACTTTCAACTAAGAGAAAAAAGCAAAATTGATGATAAACATACATTGGAAAGTTGTTTAAAATTACATGCCCTATCTGATCCATGAAAGTTTACTTTTGACTAGACTGTCCCTTTAAGTACTAGCAAAAAGTGCGACATAACTGACTGAGCAGTAAGAGCTTGAATTATCAATCAATGGCAGATAGAGATGTACATATTCGCCTCTGTCCACCCGAGCTCTCCTCTGGCGGGCAGCAATCCACTGCCAGAATTTAACATTGCACTCGAGCACTCATGTGCAACCCCTGCCCGCGCACATCCATTCACGCACGGGTAGGAGCTATCAATCTCACTGGTTGAACGAGCCTGAAGAGATTGAAAATATCCACCTAAGAGGTGGAGAACAGGGTTGAGAAGCAGCGGTTTGCTTGACAAATAGTGACTGCAGGTTCTCTTGTGCAAACCTGCAGTCAAAGCGAGAAGGGCTTGGTAAATCGAGACTTAGTGTTGTACTCTGCACATAAACTGACCAAAATAGTCTTCTGGTTTATTTATAACTAAATGTAATTCCTACTTACAACTCTTACATATGTATGTATATACATAGGCATCTATTCATGTATTTATATATTTTAATTAAGTTGACCTCCATATATATTTTAATTTCAAAGTATCCTGTAATCCACAACAAATAATTGACAATAAAGTAATTTTAAAGACAGTAAACATGGAGTCTATTATAATTAATGTTATAATTTAAAAAAAGGTTTTATTTTGCTATGCATTTTAATGTTATACAGCCAGAGATCAACTGCAGTTTAAAATCATCATTTTATTTATTTATCAGTATGCAACTGAATTCACATAACAAATAACATAACAAACAACATAGCGATACAGGAAAAATAGCAAATGCCTTTTATGCTTACTTGCACTTTATCAATTATCTTTTGATTTATTTGATTTCTTTTTTTTGCCAGTAAACTACTCAAGCACAAGAATACCAAAAAAATATGTTTGGAAAATGCCAAGACCTAAATTAAGGGCAAGATTACATATTAACAGCTTTTGCGGGCGGCGCCGTTTTTACGTGGTTTTGGTATCACATATACAGCGTGGCGCGTATATTTCACCCATAATTTTAATCCCATAAGCAAACATAAAACCGCGTCGCAAATCGGTATCACATATTCAGCGCAAGGACTTACGTGGCGAAAATTGAGAAATTTTACTCCATTTTCACCTCGCAATACATAGGTAGGCGCAGCAAGCCTTACGCTTAAAATGTGAGCACTGTAACTCCCGTAACTGCCTAAAAATATTAACTAACACCTAACGCATGCGTAATATCGATCTACCTGTCAACCGCAATCACCAACCGCAATAATTAATAAAGTATATTAACCCATAATCCGCCATTAACCCACATTGCATAAATGTAATAAATGTATTAACCCCTAATCTGCCATTAACCCCCATCGCAATAAACCTAATAAATGTATTAACCCCTAATCCGCCATTAACCCACATTGCAATAAACCTAATAAAACTATTAACCCCTAATCCGCCATTAACCCACAACGCAATAAACCTAATAAAATGGTTAGGCCCCAAACTGCTAAACCAACATAAGGCAATAATCCTAATAAATCTATTAACCCCTAATCTACCAACCCCCGACAACGCAAATAACTAATTAAATTACTAAGCCCCCTAACCTAACACCCCCAAAATTAATCCCAATTACCTAAATTAAAAAATACTGTTACAATTAAAATAAAAAGCTAACATTACTTACAAATAAAAAAAATCTAAAATTAAATGAATCTAAGATTACAAAAAATAAAAAAGTCTATCATTACATAAATAATAAACCAAATTATCAAAAATTTAAAAATTAAATATAATCGCTATGAAAATAAAAAATCCCCCCAAAATAAAAACACCCCCTAATCTAATACTAAACTACCAATATCCCTTAAAAGGGCCTTTTGTAGGGCATTGCCCTAAGTTAAAGAGCTCTTTTACCTTAAAAAATATTAAGTCCCACCTTTAACAGCAAAACCCACCACCCAACAAACCCCCCAAAATTAAAAAACCTAACACTAAAAAACTACCCATTGCCCCTAAAGGTGTATTTGTATGAGCATTGCCCATGTAAGGGCATTCCGCTCTTTCAAGAGTGCCCAATAAATCCCTAAAAAAAAAAAAGCCTAAGTCTATCCCCAAAATATGTACTCACCGTTCCTAAAATCCGACGGAGAAGGTCCTGTTCCAGGCGGTGAAGTCTTCTTTCAAGCGGCCGACGTCTTCTTCCAACCGGGGACCATTTCCTTCTTCATCCAGGACCAAGCCGGCGTGGAGCAGAGATAAGCATGGAGCAGGACCGGCAGGAACAGCCGATACGATTTCAGTAGCTCTCATCCTATTGGCTGATGAATTTGAAGAATCAAATCAGCCAATAGGAATGCAAGGGAGGCCATATTCACTATTCAGTGTACGGCAGCGATCGTACAAGGAGGATCCTCCATGCTCCACGGCTACGCAGTCGCCGGTACTGCTCCGCGCTCATTTCTGCTCCGCGCTGGCTTGGTCCTGGATGAAGAAGGAACTTGTCCCCGCTTGGAAGAAGATGTCAGCCGCTTGGAAGAAGACTTCACCGCCTGAAACAGGACCTTCTCTGCCGGACTTCAGGAACGGTGAGTACCTATTTGGGGGTTAGAGTTAGGATTTTTTTTATTTTTGGGGGGGTTTAGATTAGGGTTTTAATGGGCAATCATAAAAGAGCTGAATGCCCTTTTAAGGACAGTAAAAGAGCTGACTGCCCTTTTAAATGCAATGACCATACAAATGCCCCTTTAGGGGCAATGGGTAGTTTAGGTTTTTTAGTTTTAGGTTTATTTATTTTGTGGGGTTTGGTGGGTGGTAGGTTTTACTGTTAGGGGGTACTTAGAATTTGTTTTTAAATGCAAAACAGCAGTTTAACTTAGGGCAATGCCCTAATGTAGTTTAGCATTAGATTAGGAGGTGTTTTTATTGGGGGGGGGTTTATTTTCATAGGGATTAGGTTTAATTTTTTTATTTTGGATAATTTTGTTTATTATTTTCTGTAATGTAAGACTTTTTATTTTTGGTAATTTCAGATTAATTTATTTTAATTTAATCTTAAATGTATTTTTTTAAGTACTGTTAGGATTTTTTATTTTAATTATAATTTAGTATTTTATTATTTTATATAATTTGGGGCTAATTTAGTGTGTGTTAGGTTAGGGGGCTTAGTAATTAAATTAGTTATTTATGTTGTGGGGGTTTGGTGGATTAGGGGTTAATAGGTTAATTAGGATACTTGCGTTGTGGGGGTTTGGTGGATTAGGGGTTAATAGTTTTATTAGGATTATTGCGTTGTGCAGGTTTGGTGGTTTAGGGGTAAATACATTTATTAGGTAGTTTGCAATGTTGGGGTTGGCGGATTTAGGGGTTAATACTTTTACTAGGTAGATTGCGATGTGGGTGAATGGTGGATTAGGGGTTAATAGTTTAATTAGGCATATTGCGTTCTGGGGGGTTGTCGGTTTAGGGGTCTGTACATTTATTATTAGTTGCGATGTGGGGGGATTGCGGATATAGGGGTTTTACATGTCAACTTTATTGTTGGGAGGCGTGTTAGACTTTTACTGGAGATTTAATATTTTAATTTTTTTTTTTTCTTAGGTGCCCTGGCAGTTTCTAAAGTGCCGTAAGTCACTGGCGACTCCAGAAATGTGTATTTACGCACATTTCTGGACATCGCTAGTTTATCCAATTTACGGCACTTTATGAACTGCCAGCACTGTATATGTGATGCCCGATGTGTGAGGTGAAATTACGGGCGGCGCGGCTTTCAACAGTTGCGCTGAAGCCTGCGCTGTATATGTAATCTTGCCCTAAATGAGCAAATAGAAGTGGTGCTATGGCATGCTTTGAGACTCAATTTTATACAGAAGTTATATTGTAATTTAATCTTTCACTGTTGGGAATCATAACTGTTCAGTCATAATATAAAACTGCATCATTATTCATACATAAAAGTGAACATTGAGATGATGTTATATTATCAATCTTTTATCTTAATGACTTTAACAAACAAGAGTCTAATCTCATTTATACAGAGAATATTTAGATAAAATAAACAGATTCAATATGTTGATGGATACTAAGTGCACTCTTAGCAAACTAGCCCCATCTGAATATCTGAGTTCACTGCAAGTTAATTGGAACAATCACTACCACACTTCATTAAACACTACATTTATGGGTTGTAAATATAGCTTTACAGTAATGTGCTCAGCTAATGATCAAATCATTTAAAGCTAAGCTAATGGAGGATAATCCATAAGTACTCCATAACCATTATTATAGAAAACTTACACCTAGATTTAGAGTTTTGCATTAGAAGGGGTGCTTTAGCTACGCGTGTTTTTTTCCCCCTCGCACCTTTTAAACAACGCTGGTATTTAGAGTTCTCTGAAGGGCTGCGTTAGGCTCCAAAAAGGGAGCATAGAGCATAATTTACCGCCACTGCAACTCTAAATACCAGCATTGCTTACGGACGTGGCCAGCTTCAAAAACGTGCTCGTGCACAATATCCCCATAGGAAACAATGGGGCAGTTTGAGCTGAAAAAAAAACTAACACCTGCAAAAAAGGAGCGTTCAGCTCCTAACGCAGCCCCATTGTCTGCACCTAACACCCTAACATGAACCCCAAGTCTAAACACCCCTAACCTTACACTTATTAACCCCTAATCTGCCGCCCCCGCTATCGCTGACCCCTGCATATTATTATTAACCCCTAATCTGCCGCTCCGTACACCGGCGCAACCTACATTATAGCTATGTACCCCTAATCTGCTGCCCCTAACATCGCCGACCCCTATATTATATTTATTAACCCCTATTCTGTTCCCCCAATGTCACCGCTACCTAACTACACTTATTAACCCCTAATCTGCCGACCGGACCTCGCCGCCACTATAATAAATGTATTAACCCCTAAACCGCCTCACTCCTGACTCAAAAACCCTATAATAAATAGTATTAACCCCTAATCTGCCATCCCTAACATCGCCGACACCTAACTTCAAGTATTAAGCCCTAATCTGCCGACCGGACCTCGCCGCTACTCTAATAAATGTATTAACCCCTAAAGCTAAGTCTAACCCTAACCCTAACACCCCCTAAATTAAATTTAATTTAAATCTAACTAAATAAAATAAATCTTATTAAATAAATTAATCCTATTTAAAGCTAAATACTTACCTGTAAACTAAACTCTAATATAGCTACAATATAAATAATAATTATATTGTAGCTATTTTAGCATTTATATTTATTTTACAGGCAACTTTGTATTTATTTTAACTCGGTACAATAGCTATTAAATAGTTAATAACTATTTAATAGCTACCTAGTTAAAATAATTACAAAATTACCTGTAAAATAAATCCTAACCTAAGTTACAATTAAACCTAACACTACACTATCAATAAATTAATTAACTAAACTATCTACAATTATCTACAATTAAATCAACTAAACTAAATTACAAAAAAACAAACACTAAATTACCAAAAATAAAAAAAGATTACAAATATTTTAAACTAATAACACCTACTCTAAGCCCCCTAAAAAAATAACAAAGCCCCCCAAAATAAAAAAAAAGCCCTATCCTATTCTAAAATAAAAAGTTAACAGCTCTTTTACCTTACCAGCCCTTAAAAGGGCCTTTTGCGGGGCATGCCCCAAAGAAAACAGCTCTTTTGCATTTAAAAAAAACATACAATACCCCCCCAACATTACAACCCACCACCCACATACCCCTTATCTTACCCAAACAACTTTCAGGATATAACAACTTACTATCGTTTACTGTGCCTTTAAGACTGTCATTTGCCTTACCCTATATAAACTCATTCCGGTTACCTTACAGTTCTTGGTGTTTTCAGTCCTAGATAGATCCTTTGTACACTTCAGGGGTTTCCCTGCTACTTCCTGCTGCAACCTTGTGCTGTCACGTGACGTCACACGCCATTCTGTTTACTACGGACCGGGTGAGTCCTGTAAGCTAGCTCGTCTGCTGCATTTAACTCCTCATAAGGTACCTTATTAATGTTATTTAAAACTTATTGCTACCTTATACCGTAGTGTGAACTCTGGGACTTTTGTGCAACTTATTTCCTGACTTTCCTTTCAACTGAAACACAGTAAACTTACTATATTTTGTTCCTCATTATTCTTAGAATTGGTAAGTCTATCTTTTAAGTAATCTGCTGTGTATGCTGCGCCCATCAGCTATAGATTACTTTGAGAAGCATACCTAAATTAAGGAAGATATCCAACTTCACACTGTTCTCTCTTAACATTTGTTGACGTATGATATCTACCACACACAATATATTTTTATCTAAGAGTAACTTATTTCTACAGTTGTGGTTCTTAAAACATACGCTTTATTAAATGTTTTACAGGAAAGGAAACCTGCACTACATATAAAGTGTCATTCTGAAATAGGAATAGGAATTATTCTATCAGTATTTATTCCAATCCTACAATAACTTGCACATATTGTTACATAATTGTTACAGTAAGGGCCTAGCTTGGACAGTAAAATACTTCAAGGTATAGTGGTAATGATGTAGCTCTGAAATAATGTTATTCATAAAGTGGCCATTATGGTCAAATTATTTACCACTAATCTCTAGTTATATCATTGGCTAGTTATAGATATAACATTTTTTGTTAGGTCTAAATAGATCAGACTAGTACATTCACGTTTCAGATGATAGACCAGTACACACTGTTAGTTTATGAATATAGTCCCTCAGAATTTTCTACTACTTTTATTGTAGTATAATGATTGAATACACACAGTGATAGTGTGATCATGCTCCCATAGGTATATATTGGCTCTGAAATGTACTCTTTATGTTTCCCCCTGGACGATGTCAGGATGTATATGCATATATATTGTTTTTAACCTGTTTTTAAAATTTGTGTGTTCACATCCATGTTGTAACATCACATTTAGCACATATTACACTTCATGATGAATACAATGGCCTGCAGTGGTTTAGGGGGTTTCAACTAATATGCTCAAGGTTTAGGTATGGTCTAGATTTTTACCCAACACAATACATGAAATAGGGTGATTAAAACGATGGTATGCGGCACTGGTTTAACACTTTAAGTGTATTTACTGCCACATTAATGGATTCATCATTTCAGTGATCATCCCACAAGAGGGGTGGATATTTGAATTAGTCACATTGTTGATTTGTGTGTTGTACATACACGAATATGCTCTGGATTCTCTCATGGACATACCATCTTACGATTTTAGTAAGATTACACTATTGCTCTATATATGGTCTGTATATGTGATATAGACTAGCAGACCACTCTATGAGGTGGATAAAGCCGGTTTTTTAATAGATTCGATACTCCTAGTTTTGGAGGGTTATGGTGAATACGTTAATAGTGCTTTTGAAAAGGAATATCTAAAATGACCATCATCAAACACTCTAAGGTAACTCATTGATCATCACATGATTTGGTGATATAGGGGAGTGTTAATAATGCTGGTTTGACCTTCATTTGTACGTAGAACTCTGTGTTGTTTTGTTCTTAGGGGATGGTGTACGCCCAAGTGGGCCGACGAGTTGGAGCAGTGATGGCTACAATTGGTTGGTAGTAAGTTACATGCATGCCCACCTAGGAATGACAGCTCTTTGAATGAATGTGGCACCCCGTCTAAGTTGACATTACGACGGTAATACAAAGGGGTCTTTTGGAATAGTGGACTGGCATTTTCACCCCACTATGCACTTCACAGATGACAACACGGCTTGGTGTTATAGTACCTCGCCTAATTATTGGTTGGATCTGTATCCGTAGGCCCTGGGTATAAGACTGCGGAGGATTTTTTTAGTATTTGTTTTTAGTATTTGTTTGATCATGTGATCGTGTTGGCTCAGGGATGGATACTAGGGTGGTTTTAGCGATCGTGGCTTCATGAAAAAACTATATGTTGACACTATCATAAGGTATAATGGTGTGCCGTAATTGGAAGAGCGGATGGTGATGCAGACTTATCGGCTTTTACATTCTCTAGCCAGATTACGTTGATGAGTGAGCGATGTCTATATTTGCATAGATACTGAACAGATCGGGGCAGTTATAGAATGAATGTGGATGACATTAGCAACTCTGACCACATTGTGTAGTAGATAATAGGTTCAATTCCACCAATGATGAACGGGTGAGTTGGGTGAGTTGCTCGTGAAAGAGTGTTTTCAATATACTCTAGAGGATTGGTTGAGAATAGTGGTGTGTGGCCCCGTCCGTGAGCATGGTTGGTCCTGTGTTATAACATGGGAATCTATGATCATAGTGATGTTTTAGCTCTTTGTAATTAGCTATATAGCAATACACTAGGTTGTGTTATGTTTATAAGAAGGTGCATGACCAGGGCCGATTAATTGGAGCAGTTATGGCTGTAATTGTAATTAAATGAGTTGATGGTGATGGAAACTTGTCGGCTCCTACATTCTCTAGCCAGATGATGTTGATAATATGCGATGTCTTTATTTGTAGAAATATTGAATTGACCGGGGCTGTAACATAAGGGGTGTGGTTGTTGTCAGCACCTCTGACGTAACACAGTGTGTAGTAAACAATAGGTTCATGTCCACCAATGCTGAACGATGGGAGTTACACATGAAAAGGTTGTTTCTGATACACCCTAGATGACTGGCTGAGACCAGTGTTGTGTGGTCCCTGTCCGTGAGCGTGATTGGTCCTGAGTTATAACACAGGAATCTACGACCATAGTGATGTTTAAATGCTCATAGGGGTTATTGAATTTAGTTCTAGGAGTATAAAATACCCTGCAGACCTTGAAACAATAAATATACACTTACACACTGGTTTATTTTTTGAATTGCATTCACCAACACATAGGATTACACTTAATGATTAACACATTGTTAACCTATCAGAAACTTTGTTTCTTCTGTCTTGGCACACAGACAGCCGTGATTGGCTGAGATGAAGGGAAGGGTTTCACTTGCCTTTAAAAGTTTGTCATTTTGCACAGATGTTTGTCAGAGGAAGGGACTGTTTTTGTGTCCCGAAACGTCACATTAATAAATATTTGTTGTATCAAAGATGGCTGAAGACCAGTGAGTGCTTAATACCTGAACTTATTCACAAATCTTTATAGCACCCTGGCTGTTGTGGCATGATGGTGAGAGTGCATACACCTAACAACGATTAATATATATATATATATATATATATATATATATATATATATATATATATATATATATATATATATATATATATATATATATATATTTCTGTATATATCAATACAGATATAATCATCTATATATATAGGAATAGATATATATATATTGTGCCAAAATACCACCAAAATATATAAAGAAATATATTTTTATGAATAAACAGACCATATTCTGCTATGTGAAGATTGAACATTTTCATATTTTCATGTCAGGCTAGCGCATTTGAGAATATGTGATCATGCTTACGTGCGAGTAGGGTGTTTTTTTCCACTTTTTTTGCTCCATCGACTTCTAAAGGGGAATACGTTAACTCGGTATTCAAAGTTTGGATTTTTGAGTGCATTGTGTTAGCATGCAAGTGAAAACTGTGTGTGTGTGTATGCTTGTGTGTGTATGTATGTATATGTATGTATGCTTGTGTGTATGCGTGTATATGTGTGTGTGCAAGTGTGTGTGCGTGTGTGTTTGCAAGTATGTGTGTGTGTGTGTGTATGCATGTGTGTATGTGTGTGTGTATATGTATATTTATGTGTGGTGTGTGTATGTGTGTGTATGTATGTGTTTATGTGTGTGTGTGTGTATCTATCTATCTATTGGGTACTTGTAAAGCGCAAACTAATCACCCGTGAGGGTCTCAAGGCGCTATGGGATGAGGAAAAGAGGGGGGCTAAGGGAGGACAATTCATTCGAAGAGCCAGGTGTTGAGGTCATTCCTAAAGTTAGTAAGGGAGGTGGATTGTCTGAGGTGCAGGAGGGTGTTCCATGTCCTAGCTGCCATATAGGAGAAGGATCTTCCTCCAGCTGTTGTTTTCTTGATGCGGGGGATGACTGCGAGTGCTTGGTTGGCAGAGCGGAGTTGTCTGTAAGGGGTGTAGAAATTGATGCAGTGATTGATGTATTCGGGACCGATGTTGTGGAGGGTTGTGAATGCGTGGGTTAGGAGCTTGAAGGTGATTCTCTTGTTGATGGGGAGCCAGTGCAGGTTCCTTAGGTATTCGGTGAGGTGGCTTTGGCGAGGGATGTCGAGGATGAGTCTGGCCGAGGTGTTCTGGATGCGTTGAAGTCGTTTCTGGAGCTTGATGGTGGACCCGGCATAGAGTGCATTGCCGTAGTCCAGTCGACTACTGACAAGGGCGTGGGAGACAGATTTTCTGGTTTCGGTGGGGATCCACTTGAAGATTTGTCGCAGTAGGTGGAGAATGTGAATACAGGTTGAAGAGACAGCATTGACTTGGCAGTCCATGGAGAGTGATGAGTCGAGGATAACGCCTAGATTTTGTGCATGTTGTGTTGGAGTAGGAGGGTGTCCGAGGGCTGTGGGCCACCAGGAGTCATCCCATGCGGACGGTTGTAGTTCATCCAGGTGGTGATTGCTGTTAGTCCTTCATGGACGTTTTTCTTAGCGGTGGCGGGGTCTCGGGTGAGTGAGATGATTAGCTGGGTGTCGTCGGCGTAGGAGATGATGTTGAGGTTGTGTCGTTGGACGATGGCGGCAAGAGGGTCCATATAGATGTTGAAGAGGGTGGGGCTGAGAGAAGAGCCTTGGGGTACGCCGCAGCTGATTGCTATGGGATTGGAAGAGAAGGGTGGGAGTCTGACTTTCTGGGTTCTGCCGCTGCGGAAGGAGGTGATCCATTCCAGGGCCTTATTGCGGATGCTGCTGTCGTGTAGGCAGGTGAGGAGGGTGCTGTTCGACCTCAACTTGTGGTCGGGAGGGAGGTGAAAGAGCAATTGCAGCAGGTGAATGGTCCTCTGGTGTTCGTCGGGGATGCGAGGTGGCATGCTGATGATTTACCGGTGTTGAGAGAGCGGAGGGTGCTGGCGTTATAGCGGTGGCGGGTGCGGAGGTCATGGTTTGTGGCGCTGGGTGCAGTCCAGACGTGGACATGAGCTAACAGGATTGCCTTTGGTGCGCCGTCGGCGCACCTGCTGCGCGGTTGCATGGCAACCGCAAGTAAATAGAGGTGGGAGGGTTTGGAGCAGGAAGGCGGGCGGGCAGCAGCAGAGGGAGCCCAAAAAGATTAAAGGGCAGGGAGTCCCAGAGGGGACTCAGAAGCTGCGGAAGAGACCGCAAGTAAATAGAGGAGGGAGGGTTTGGAGCAGGGAGGCAGGCGGGCAGCGGCAGAGGGAGCCACAAAAAGATTAAAGGGCAGGGAGTCCCAGAGGGGACTGAGAAGCTGTGGCAGAGATCGCAAGTAAATAGAGGTGGGAGGGGAAAGGGTTTGGAGCAGAGAGGCGGGCGGGCAGTGGCAGAGGGAGTCACAAAAAGATTAAAGGGCAGGGAGTCCCAGAGGACTGTGGGTGTATGTGTGTATATGTGTATGTATGTGTGTGTGTGTGTGTGTATGTGTGTGTGTATGCGTGTGTGTATGTATGCTTGTGTGTGTGTATGTGTGTGTATATGTATATGTATGTTTCTGTATGGTGTGTATGTATTTATGTGTGTGCATGTATGTGTGTGTATGTGTTTATGAGTGTGTGTATCTATGCGTCTGTGTGTATGTGTGTGTATGCGTGTGTATGTGTGCATGTGTGTATGAGTGTGTATGTGTGTATGAGTATGTGTGTGTATATGTATGTTTATGTGTGGTGTGTGTGTATTTATGTGTGTGCGTGTATGTGTTTGTATGTGTATGTATGTGTGTATGAGTGTGTGTATGTATGCGTGTGTGTGTCTATGCATGTGTGTGTGTGTATGTGTGTGTGTATGTATATGTGTATGTGTGTGTGCATGTGTATGAATGTGTGCGTGTGTGTTTTTGTGTATGTGTGTGTGTGTGTGAGTGTGCTTGCTACAGCAAGTACAGTTTGCTAATTATTAATCATCTCTGTGCATTTCCTAATGGAATTTTTATATATCGATGAAGAAAAAAATACATTTTTGTATCATAACCTGTTAGTGGAGCTGTCAGTTTCCATCCACTAAATTAATCAGCTAGCCAAATTTGTATCCCATTCCTTTTTCTTGAGTACCTTCCCCAAGCTATACAGCCTGCAATTTATCTTTTAACAGAAATATTATAAATTTAAAATAAATCATCAAAAATGTTCATTTAAATAAAAACAGGCAACAACATTATTTATTAAGAAATCTCATTAATTATGTATGATTTAAAAACAAGATTAATATAAAGGCAATGACAAAGCAACCACACCAAATATCCTGGACATCAAGCACATCCTTTTACAAAGACTAATGAATGCAAAATACCATTCTAAAGTCCTCAAGTAAACAAGAGGCAAACTATCAATTCCATATACCCATGTAGTCTCTCTGCTGTAATAATTTATGATTATAGCCCCTATCAAGGATTATCTCTCCTTTTTTTTTTAACTGATACCCTTAACAAACATAATTGAGCTTGCATGATAATTATTGATAATTTTACTACCAAACAGGCGAAAATACTTCAGGAATCACCCTAAAATATACCCTTAACCCTACTCTCAACATCCAGAATGACCTACATTGGAAAGATTAGACCGGCTGTCCCAACGCTGCTACCAGCCGTGATTACAATCACGGCCTATTGACGCAGTTCCACTGAGACAAGCCGGCTTCTGAGGGCAGAGCACCTGAGTTGCATTCTACTCCAGAGGTTCGGGGATCCGCTCTGGAGCTTAGAACTGCCGCAACAGTGTGTATGATCGGCGGAGAGCACTGAGGCTTTCACAGGTGGTAAGCGGACTATGTAATAACCCACGCAGCCCACTACACACAATAAGCCCAGTCCGACATCCTACCCCAGTCGATAAAGACCTTCCTATTTACCCAGTCACGGATTTACCCTCAATAGACAGAGGGGCTTAGTGTAAAAAGACTTGAGACTTACTTTGGGCCTGCCACCCACGTGGCTCTTATTTGCTATACTTGGGCCTAAATTGCTTACAGTGTGCAATCCACCTAGACTCTATCACATAATACCCTACATCTAACCCTTGCACACCATAAAGGACTCTCTGAAACCTGATTAAACAAGACTAATTCAGCTATGAGCAGTAGCCATCCTGGTGGCCTCATTACAACATCTTCTAAAATTTCACATCAGGATACAGTCCTAGTGAATTGCTGGTATCCCATGAAAATATAGACAGACAAAGAGACGCACCTGAAGTGGAGATTAATTCCACCCCTGACCGGGAGCCTGCCAGTGGGTCATAACCCTCACTCCCTTCCCTACATCATCAATGGATGACACACTTCCCCGGGGAGAGGCACTACTCCACGAGAATACACACACACAGCGAACCCAAGAGGGTCTGAGAGCCATGCCAGTTTCTATAGGAGAGCTCCCCAAGAAACCCAGCCCAAGGATATCAACGTACATATACACCATAATAGCTCCTCTCAATAGGGTGCTCATTTATCTACCTACAGTATATTAATTTACCCTCTACTATGCTGCATGGTAGCTCTCGGATCATGATGGGCTACGCGGTGTGTGGAACACCCAGGGGGAGAACAAACGAAGCGTTACCAATAGGATTCCAGTCTATAGCAGTCTTTCCTGACATCACAATACCCGCTCTAGAAAAGGAGTTCCTTTTCCCTGTTCACTCAAGCTCTCAGGCATCATAACATCAAATACCGCTGGGGATACCCTATCAAACTTATTGCCAACAGGAATGGGACTTTGTACACAGTTATGTCACTGAACAAAGGACTAGACCTACTGAAAGAAGGGACTTGACGGTGTCACCCTCCCTTTTCATCCCAACTCGGGCTCCTAAACCTTTGCAAGCAGCAGCCCCGAAGTGGACACCTCTTCCCCAATGCATAGAGGCTCAGAGAGACAAGGAGGTATCTACCATCAAGATAAGTTAAATATGTCAGGGAGCTCAGTGATAACAGTTGTAGCCTACCCACTATTCACACTCCTCACAGTGTGTGAAAAAATCATTAAACCAAGAAAAAAGGGGGTGTGGGTGGCGCCACTGAAGGCTAACTGTATAACAGATCAAATAAAATCAAATAAATAATATTAATAGTATAATATCAATGTTGTAAATTGATTGCGATCCAATGCATAAAAGAGGTAATAAAATGCCCCTTTGGGTCTATACACAAGGTAATAACTATCAGTATAGATAAATGGATAAGTCACGGGGCTGGGTTATAACAACAAATACTAGTAGGACTCCTATGTAGCTAAAACACACTCAGCTGAAAAATTGTGATACAAATAATGGGGTGTTGAATAAAACTAGTTTAATAAAGGTACATTTACTAATAAAACATTTTATCACAGGACATTCAGACACATATAGCTATAATAGCACCGGTGCTAACAAACTTTAAAAACCTTAATAGAACAATGTTAAATTCATATGAGACTAAAAGTTAATAACGATAATACTAGCTAAGAATAATAAATAAAGAGCTAAATGCATACAAAAAAGGCTCAAAAATAAACCCAAAAATGCAATAAAATGGACATAAGAAAACGTTGTCAAGGAACCTAATACAGCAGCATTTTTCAAAGTCTATTTGGATACCTCTGCTGCGTGAGCACTAGTAATGGTTCTATTTGATACTGTTCCGGACCAGGGTTATAATGTTGCAACATACAGTGAGTAAAGTGATTGTGTCACATGAGTCTTTAAATAACCCGGACTCTTTTTTGGATGTTTGTAACTTTGTAACGAATTTGTGGCTTTATATCAAACTGGAATTAAGTCACAGAAATAATGCTGGATTTTGAATTGACGGTTTTCACTTACTTGAGAAACCACAGACCAGTCTCGGGGTCGAATAACCACCAGGTTAACTTCTTAGCACTTGGAACTTTCACTTACATGAATTAGACGATGTAGCTGGCAGCTCTAAGTATTTGCTGATGCCGTAAGGGAATTCCTTCTGATCCGTCGGTAGTCGTATAGGAACTCAGTGCGCGCACTTTTTTGAAAAAACCCGCTCCTTCCATTCAACCAATCAGCCTTCCTCCTTGCTTGGTCGGTTCAAGCTATTGATCCTGGCTTGATGGTACGGTTCTGGGAGCTCAGTAGCTGTTCATGCGAGGCTTTCAATCAGCCTCTCCTTGTCTTGCAAACACTCTCACAGGTGTTTTAGGGAATCAGTACAATCCACGCGTATCGGCTTTAGGCCTTTGTCAAGATGACTGTTCCCATGTCTTCATCTCCTAATAAAGGCTGCAAAATTAACCCCTTATTGGTTAAGTTACAAACATCATCAAGTTAATTACTTTCATAGTGGCTTCATTTATCCCTTAATCTCCTTCTCCTTATTCGTTTGTTGAAGAATTTTTTCTATTCCTAATTGTCAAAGTCAATCACTATACTGTATTACAAAACATATACATATACAAAAAAATATATAAAAATAGCAGAATCTAATTCATTAGTAAATGGGATATAATTTTTCCTAAAAACAAGCAGGTTTCATTTCTCACCATTTAAATTATTTGAATTATTTGAAGAGCAGAGAAATTTATTTAGTGGAATATCTATTTGGAATATGTACATATATATATTTAATATTTTCAATGTGAAAAAATATTATTTTTTATTTTTTAGACTTCAAAGACTAATCTATAAGGGGCATATTATTGGCTATATCACCTCAAATGGTGAGAAATGAAACCTGCTTGTTTTTAGGAAAAATTATATCCCATTTACTAATGAATTAGATTCTGCTATTTTTATATATTTTTTTGTATATGTATATGTTTTGTAATATAGTGATTGACTTTGACAATTAGGAATAGAAAAAATTCTTCAACAAACGAATAAGGAGAAGGAGATTAAGGGATAAATGAAGCCACTATGAAAGTAATTAACTTGATGATGTTTGTAACTTAACCAATAAGGGGTTAATTTTGCAGCCTTTATTAGGAGATGAAGACATGGGAACAGTCATCTTGACAAAGGCCTAAAGCCGATACGCGTGGATTGTACTGATTCCCTAAAACACCTGTGAGAGTGTTTGCAAGACAAGGAGAGGCTGATTGAAAGCCTCGCATGAACAGCTACTGAGCTCCCAGAACCGTACCATCAAGCCAGGATCAATAGCTTGAACCGACCAAGCAAGGAGGAAGGCTGATTGGTTGAACGGTAGGAGCGGGTTTTTTAAAAAAAGTGCGCGCACTGAGTTCCTATACGACTACCGACGGATCAGAAGGAATTCCCTTACGGCATCAGCAAATACTTAGAGCTGCCAGCTACATCGTCTAATTCATCTAAGTGAAAGTTCCAATTGCTAAGAAGTTAACCTGGTGGTTATTCGACCCCAAGACTGGTCTGTGGTTTCTCAAGTAAGTGAAAACCGTCAATTCAAAATCCAGCATTATTTCTGTGACTTAATTCCAGTTTGATATAAAGCCACAAATTCGTTACAAAGTTACAAACATCCAAAAAAGAGTCCGGGTTATTTAAAGACTCATGTGACACAATCACTTTACTCACTGTATGTTGCAACATTATAACCCTGGTCCGGAACAGTATCAAATAGAACCATTACTAGTGCTCACGCAGCAGAGGTATCCAAATAGACTGAAAAATGCTGCTGTATTAGGTTCCTTGACAACGTTTTCTTATGTCCATTTTATTGCATTTTTGGGTTTATTTTTGAGCCTTTTTTGTATGCATTTAGCTCTTTATTTATTATTCTTAGCTAGTATTATCGTTATTAACTTTTAGTCTCATATGAATTTAACATTGTTCTATTAAGGTTTTTAAAGTTTGTTAGCACCGGTGCTATTATAGCTATATGTGTCTGAATGTCCTGTGATAAAATGTTTTATTAGTAAATGTACCTTTATTAAACTAGTTTTATTCAACACCCCATTATTTGTATCACAATTTTTCAGCTGAGTGTGTTTTAGCTACATAGGAGTCCTACTAGTATTTGTTGTTATAACCCAGCCCCGTGACTTATCCATTTATCTATACTGATAGTTATTACCTTGTGTATAGACCCAAAGGGGCATTTTATTACCTCTTTTATGCATTGGATCGCAATCAATTTACAACATTGATATTATACTATTAATATTATTTATTTGATTTTATTTGATCTGTTATACAGTTAGCCTTCAGTGGCGCCACCCACACCCCCTTTTTTCTTGGTATCTACCATCACACAGGACTCTCCGATTAACCTGGAAACTTAAGCTAAGATACTTTCTCCACATGCTGCTTTTTCAGTTTGAATTGATGTAATGAGAAATTTAGTTAATTATTGTTTATATAAGTTGTTTTTCTGGTTCGAATGGATGTATTGCAAAGTTTAATAAAGTTATAACAGTCACAAGTTGCTATGTTCAAAGTCAAATTGTTATACTGGCTCATTTTCCTGTAATATTGGTTAGAGACCTGTTATGTATACATTCATAATAGCCAGCGTTGGTACCTTTGAGACCACTAACCTGTTTTAAACACTAGCACATACTGGTACCAACCCATAACTTACCCTCAACACAGGTCCCAATTTTGCCTCTTAGAGGTCATGGTCAATATGCCTAGGTCAGGTAGTAGATATGTCACACACTAGTCCACAACCAACTCATCAAACCTTCTAGAGATGGGCGATATCCCTATATGCATACATACTGGATAGATCATATTTCAGTTCTCCCCCCCCCCCCTGGGATATTCCTTAACACCCATTCACCCGGCTATTATTATATTGGATAGTACTACATCTCTCACTCCATCCACCCCCCCCCCACACACACACACTTTTAATTCTCATATTTGATGAGATCAGGGAATTTGCTTATATGTTCGAGTTCCTTGTAAGGCAGTGAACAGGGCCGCCGTGATACACCTATCAGTGTCAGGTACAAAGTGGTTAAGCTGAAACATCTAACTGGTATTCATTGTACTGATTGTTATATGCGGTTTACTGTAGGAGTGTTTTATTACCTATTCTTCAAATAAGACCCTGTTTGATTTCTTACAGAGAAGGTTCCTATATATAGATGCAGCAGTCTCAAGTTGCCACATTCTACAAGGTTTTCTTTGGCAAACTCCACTTCCAGGTAGGATGTAGCTTTCCCCACCCTTCTCCCCCCCTTTTTTTTTTTTTTTTAACATGCATGACAAATTGATAACCCTCACATTTGCGTCCCTGAATTGTAAGGGCCTAAATTCCTCTACTAAACGCAGTCTATTAAGTATCTACTTGCATGCTATTAATGCAAAAGTTGTATTTGTCCAGGAGACACATTGGATGACTACCTCGACTTCCTTACTCAGATCTCCATACTATGCACACTGTATGTCAGCCCCATACACAGATAAATCTAGAGGAGTCGCTATTCTAATACACAAACAGATAAGCTTTGAAAAGCTGTACTTAGAGGTTGACCCTGAGGGCAGATTCCTCATCCTTACATGCAAACTATATGGACAGACGTACACCCTAGTTAATCTGTATGCCCCTAACCAAAACGAACCCCGCTTTCTCAAAATAGTGTTGAACAAAATAGAACGACTTAAGACTGGTATACTCCTTATCGGCGGGGACTTTAACATGATTTGGGACCCAACCTTAGATATGCAAGTTGGTCATAACAAAAAAGTAGATACTTACTCTATCAATACAGCTATCAAATTTTGGGATTACACTACACAACACAATCTATATGACATTTAGAGGGCATGTCATCCCTCTACCAGGGATTGCACATTCTTCTCTAGACCTCATGGTTCATATTCAAGACTGGATTATTTTTTTTATGGATGCCTGGACCCTAAATAGTATCAAAGACGCTAGGACTTGCTCTTGGTCAGACCATGATGCTCTCACTTTTACACTAGACTCCAACTCACACACCACTTCTTTCCCCGGCTGGAGCTGCCAGGCTGTCTATGGTCAGACCCAGAATTTAAAACTCTGATGCAAACCTCTAAACAGGACTATTTGGCGCATAAGTTAGACCCACTGATCTCCAACCAGATAATCTGGGCAGCTATAAAAGCTTACATCAGAGGAGTCTGTATTAGAAAGCAAACCTACATTAAAAACTACGAGGAGCACCCCTAGGGCTCCTAGTTGCCAAGCTAATGGATAAAAAAATAAAATTAAACCCTCTCCAGACATAACCACAGAAATAGAATCCCTACGCAACCAGATCAAAGATATAGAAACTGAATGAGTACAGGAAGCAGCCCTTTGCTATAAACAGCTATTATATTACCAAGGCAATAAGGCTTTGTCCATTCTTGCACATAAGTTGAAAGGTAGATCCGCAAATTCTCATATCCACGCCATCCAAAAAGAAGGCAAACTGGTCACTGCCTCCAGAGATATAAGTGAGGCATTTGCCGCATATTATACTAAACTCTACAACATTTGTGATTCTGTAGCAGACGATAGCTTCCAATCCTTCTTAAGGAAACTTAAACTCCCCGCACTATCAGAGGAAACAAGAGGAACTTTAATGGCCCCATTTTTGATGACTGAATTAAAGGAAGAAATTAAGCAATTGCAGAATAGCAAAGCACCTGGTCCTGATGGCTTCACTGCAGTTTTCTACAAAATTTTCGGGGATTTCTCTCACCTTCTGAGCGCTTTTGCAAAGGCTAGGGAATGTGGATCTTTTAGAAGAGAACTTTTAGAGGCCTTGATCCTTACCATCCCAAAACCCAATAAAGACCCTACTCTATGTAATAGCTACCGGCCCATATCTCTCATCAATATAGATGTCAAACTGTATGCTAAGCTCTGGGCCAATAAGTTGCAAACTGTCACTCCTTCGCTCCTACATCTAGATCAAGTGGGGTTCACATGGGGTTGAGAGGGTCTAGATAACACCAGGAGGTTGCTTGATATTTTCACTGAGGCCCATAGACGGAAGGTTCCCATGCTGGCCCTTTCCCTAGGTGCCAAAAATGCCTTCGACAGGGTCAGATATCAATACCTGTGGGAGGTTCTACTCCAGTTTGGATTTCCTATAGAAATAGTAACAGCCATACAGGCACTATACTCTCCCCCTCATGCAAGAGTCAGGGTATGGGGTTCTGCTCAGAAGAACTCTCAATCACCAATGGAACTCGCCAAGGCTGTCTCCTATCCCCATTCCTTTTTGCTTTAGCTATAGAACCCCTGGCCCAAGCCATTAGATGCTCTGCTGTGATCCACGGAGTCCCACTAAGCCACCAAGGTGAAAAAATAGCACTGTTAGCAGATGACATCACCTTATTCTTAACTAACCCTATTGGATCACTCCCAGTGCTCTTTGACCTCATAGCTTAGTTTAGTGTCTTAAGCTATTATAAGATTAGTTTCTCTAAAACGGAAGCCTTGCCAATTCATATCCCGCAGTTTGAACTGGAGGTCCTCCAAGAGTCTCAAATGGGAATCTGAGACTATTAGACACCTGGGATTGTAACTAGCCACCAATATCCTTACAGTAAGAGACACAAACTATAATACTCTAACTCAGAACATTATGAGTCTCTTGAACTCCTGGACCTTTTGTTAGGTGTTCTGGCTGGGCCGGATAGCCTCGGTTAAAATGACCATTTTGCCAAAAATTCTATATCTCTTCCGCTGCCTACCTCTGAACCTACTCATAGAGTTCATAGACAAGTTAAATGCCCTGATTATGAGATACATATTGCAGAACAAAAAAACAAGAAATTCCAAGAAAATATTACAATAAGAAAAATAGATAGGGAGAGGGGCAACAAGAGATAATAATATGAGGGAAATGTCCCATACCCAGTAACACAAAGAGAGAAAAATTTTGAATACATGTTTTTTTTGTGTGTGTTGTGTGTGTGTGTTTTGTATGAGTGTGTGTGTGTGTGTATCTTGTGTGTATGTGTTTTGTGTGTGTTGTGCGTGTGTGTGTGCATGGTGTGTGTGGTGTGTGTGTGTGTTTTGTATGTGTGTGTGTGCATGGTGTGTGTGTTGTCTGTGTGTGTGTTGTGTGTGTGTGGTGTGTGTTTTGTGTGTGGTGTGTGTGTGTTTTGTATGTGTGTGTGTGCATGGTGTGTGTGTTGTCTGTGTGTATTTTGTGTGTATGTGTTTTGTATGTGTGTGTATTTTGTGCGTGTTGTGTGTGTGTTTTGTATATGTGTGTGTGCGTGGTGTGTTTGTGTTGTGTGTGTTTTGTATTTTTGTGTGTGTAGTGTTTGTGTATGTTAATCAAAATTTCTAAACTATGAGAAGTTCCTGCATCCCAGAAAACACCTACTGAAATCCATGTTTCTGATCTCGGTTAGGTAAATTTCACCATACTCCAACCTCGTGGGAGAGAGTGAAATATATACAATTTTAAGAGGCATTTTACAGAAGAATCAAGTAATAAATTAGTGTATTTTGTAATGCTATTTTTAATTTTGAGACCTCATCCACGTCAGATTAATACCTTTGCTATAGGAACCAGAGTGTCTTAGGTGTAAGGTTGTGCACTGATGCAGCATTACTAACTAAAAATATATTTTCAGTACAGTACCAATAACAAATTAGACTTAATTTGGCCAGATTACAAGTGGCACGCTATTTAGTGACTTTCGTTTGCACGCAAACATTGCTAGAAGTAAACTTTTAACGCACGTGGGTTAGTGTGCATATTACAAGTTGAAAGTAAAATGTTTGTGTGCAAGCGAAACCCAATGCCCGCTAACTTCAGGGCTTCGGATATCACGACCGCATTTGCCCCATAGACTTTCAAGAAGTGCTCTGTTAAAAAAAAATGTAACATTTATTGTTCTCCGACACCGCGTTAGGCCTACATCGCTAAATCCAAAAGTAGTATTTCACATTCCAATGTTCTTCACATAGAAGAAAATATATATATACAGCTATAGATGTATACAGCCTCTCTCTTTTGGTTTGTGAATTGAGTCCTGAACCATCTGCTGCTAAATTCACTGCTTTCTGTTGCTATTGTATCCTATGCAACTCTCTCTTTTGGTATGTCGAAAATAGAAGTGTATATGTGCGCTACAGAAGCGAAGGAGTTGTTATTTTTAGTCTAGGAAATCCCTAATTATATTAAATTATATTGATGCAATATCATTAAAGCAATATGTTTGATTCAATAAAAAACAGAATTTTATAAATTGTGGATGTTTATTGCTATACAAAGTTGCTATGCACTTATTTCTAAAAGATCTTTTTTACTAAAAAGTACACTTCTACACTTAAAATAATGTGATATACACAATTCTAAAAAATAGTATAATATATACAATTCAATAGTGTGATATACACACTTGCTCAAATAATTTCATACACACATTGGCTCACAAAAAATAAATAAATAATAAAAAATATATATATATATATAAACTCTTAAATATGACCGGTCATATGTTTAAACAATATTATTTTAAAATAGTATTGTTTAAACATATGACCGGTCATATTTAACAATTTATATATTTTTTTATTTTTGGGGGGAGCCAATGTGTGTATGAAATTATTTGTGCTCTTTTGTTTACCCAACCCCTTTTAGTGGGTGTCCCAGACTACCTCATCAACAGTGCTAAACTGGGATCTTCTAAGAACATTTTTAATAGGTTTTATACTGGATTTTTAGATCGGTATCTGTGCATATTCTTCTTTATAGTAGTGTCTATTACATGCAGTTATATGAAAATTGATGTATACTATACTGTCCCTTTAAATTTATTTGTAAAAAAAACAAACTACAATCCCCCATAGTGTTGAATCCTCTGTGGACAACTTTGTTACAAATAGTGTACCCATCTAGACTCCAGGTGTACGCTGCTCTGCCTCCCCTGCAAAGTGGGCAGGAAGATGGTCTATAAGTATAGTCATTAAAGGGACACTGAACCCAACTTTTTTCTTCCGTGATTCAGATAGAGCATGCAATTTTAAGCAACTTACTAATTTACTCCTATTACCATATTTTCTTCATTCTCTTGGTATCTTTATTTGAAATGCAAGAATGTAAGTTTAGATGCTGGCCCATTTTTGGTGAACAACCTGGGTTGTTCTTGCTGAATGGTGGATAAATTCACCCACTAATAAACAAATGCTTTCCATGGTTCTGAACCAAAAAAAATAGCTTAGATTTCAAATAAAGAAAGGAAGAGAACGAAGAAAAAATAATAATAGGAGTAAATTAGAAAGTTGCTTAAAAATTGCATGCTCTATCTGAATCACGAAAGAAAAAAATTGGATTCAGTGTCCCTTTAAGAAAGAAATTTCATGTCACTCCTGTAAAAAAAAAAGATTTTTTTTTGTTTAAAAAGATAGATAATCCCTTTATTACCCATTCCCCAGTTTTGCATAACCAACACTGTTATATTAATACACTTTTTACTGCTGTGACTATCTTGTATCTAAGCATCTTCTGACCGCCCCTAATAACATGACTTTTAGTTGTTATCTATTGACTTGCATTTTAGCCAATTAGTGCAGTGTCTGCCACTAGCCACGGGCGTGAACACAATGCTATCTATATGGTTTACCTAAACTACTCTCCCCTGTTGTGAAAAGCAAATACAAAAGCATGTGATTAGAGGCGGCCTTCAAGGGCTTAGAAATTACCATATGAGCCTTCCTAGGTTTGCTCTCAACTAGAATACCAAGAGAACAAAGCAAAATTGTTGATAAAAGTAAATTGGAAAGTTGTTTAAAATGACATGCCATATTTGAAAAATAAAAGATTTTTTTTGGACTTTACTGTCCCTTTAAGGGTTTTTTGTTTTGGAGGTTGCTAGGAAAAAAATCCTTAATTGTCCTTATGCTGAGATGAAGATGCCTTCTCTGACATCCTACATCCACACCTGAATTCCTTGTTTGCTAGTGAATGAATATGGAGAGGCTGCAGAAATAATGATGTTACACAAAGTGATGTTACATGCAATGTGACAGTGCCCAAAGACAGATGTATTTTCTTATTATTCCTTACGCAGCATATATATCTCATATTGTGCACTACTTAAAAGCACAAAAGACTCTTTGAATTTGAAATACTGCATTCTGTTACATGTGGAGGTGATCGCCATAACTACAATTGCCGGAAAAAAAAATCAGGGCGTATTGCCTGAGTGAAAGAAGGGAACTAATGGAGCCCAACCCAATACCCCTCATTTGAAAGAGGAGATACTCCTTTTTCAAATAACTGATTATTTAACGTCCTAGGATTCTGGTGATCACTGTGAGAAATCATCATTAACTAGCCCACTGGACTCCAGTAAAATTATTTAAGGAAGTTTATTTTCTAGTCTTTATTTTAGAATCACTATCCACCTTTTCTTTAGACAAAAGCCCTTCTTTGAGAAAGGTGAATTAATTTTTTTTTAGGAGGGATCGCAGGTCTCTCTAACAAGTATGTGATTGCCATTCTAACAGGTATCATCAGCCTCCTATGTTGTTAAGGTATTTTATAATAATTTGTCTTAGATGCCTGTGGTGCCCAAACAATGGGCTAGATTACGAGTTGAGCGCAATTCATCGCTCGCATGTTACATTTGCTAGACTTAGGCTTTTTGCATGTGTCGGGTAGCATGTGTATTATAAGTTGAAAGTAAAAAGTGTTCACACGAGCGCTAACCCGACACATGCAAAAAGCCAAACTTTAAATATCATGACCGCATTAACGTATTCCCCCATAGACTTCAATGGAACACGAAAAGTGTGAAAAAATCTTACTTGCGCATATATACATGTACCTGTGCATATATACACATACAAATACATATGTACACACATATAAACATATATATATACATACAGTATATATATATAAATATATGTATATATATATATATATATATATATATATATATATATATATATATATATATATATATATATATATATATATATATATACAGTAGACATGTATATGTATGTATTTCTATGTTAAAGCCCTTTGCATTACTTTTTTTTTTCTAACACCTGAGACCCAGGGGCCTATTTATCAAGATCCGTATGGAGCTTGATGCCCCGTGTTTCCTGCGAGCCTTCAGGTTATGAAGCAGCGGTCTAAAGACTGCTGCTCCATAACCTGTCCTCCTGCCAGACATCGCTAAAAATCAACCTGATCCAATACAATCGGGTTGATTGAAATCCCCTGCTAGCGGTTGGCCGCAAATCTGCAGGGGAAGCGTTGCACCAGCAGTTCAGAAGAACTGCTGGTGCAATGATAAATGCCAACAGCGTATGCTGTCGGCATTTATCGATGTGGGGCAGACATGATCCGCAATATCAGATCATGTCCGCTCACACATTAATATATAAGCCCCCCCATATCTTTGAGCCCATATAACTTTTTTATGCAATTTTTTAAAAATAATTTTTATTAGACAGTTTTATTATGAATGCAGCTGTACTTTTAAATGTATTTTTGATGTTTTTTGTGCAACTTTTTTGTCAAGCGTAACAGTTAACCAGAGCTCTATAGTCACGCTATCCCGACACGCGTTAAATTCAATTGTGCTCACATTTACTTTCCACTTGTTATACACACACTAATTCTGAAGCGTGCTAAGAGCCACAATATACCCCTTATGGCTTGCGCACAACAGTTAGCGCGCCACTCGAAATCTAACCCTAAGCCGTTAGTTTTGCATTATTTACTTGTTGCATAGTATATTGCTCAACAGCATCCTCCCAAGTCTCATTGCTCAAGATACTGACAATATTACTAATGTGCAAAACATGACATAAGGGCACTGCCCTACACTGAGATACAAAATGCACGTTACTTTTTATCCAAAATGATTTTTAAACCAAGTATCATGGTTAAAATGCTTAGAATTTGTCCCCTATATTTTGCTATTGGACAACTTTTTTTGCTATATATATGTTATGAATGTTATTGTTTTAAAACATTCTACAATATGGTTACCATACATTTGTAAAAAAATACTTCATCAAACACTAAAGAGCTTTTGCCTTAAGTTGCTTCAGACAGAATGTAACAAGCTTGCTAGTCAGTTTTCTTACATCTGGTGCACACTGTTTTTGTACATCTATGTCTGATCTAACAGATTGCTGAAACCATGAAAAAGAGATAAAACATAATTCACAGATGCATCTCATTATGCGCACCATATACTGTAACGCATCCTTAACTCGGCAGTTGAATCTGCTCCAATTTTTTATCATATAAATTACATTGCAATTTGAGAAAGGTACCCATAGAAACCAAGTGATTATCACTGTATCATCTTTCAGAATTGCTTTCATGCACAACCATCAAAGATATGGATGCTTAATTTCAAAAGAATTATTGTTGATCTATTAAAATATATACTATGTATTGTAGAGATTTATAGAAGTTATCCTTTTTTTATTTGAACTAAAAATTATGTTGAATGACAGTAAACAATAATGATTGTTTTTTAAAAAAAAAATCACAAATGCTATCGAGAAAATTGATAGTTCAATGACTAGGGTGATCATATAATGTGATAAACATTAAACCCACAGCAGCACACGGGGCAGAAGGCAGTTTTGTATAGAATGAAATTCTTTGAAATATTTAACCCTTTTTAACACAATGCTATTTCATGTGAAATAAAAAAAATTTAAATTACATTTCTACCTAACCCAATTAATGGTAAGAAAAAAATATAGCTGAATGTCAGCAATAAAGAATATAATGTTGTCTAGAATCACACTAGGATTACAGGATCTATTTATATACGCTTTGCCTTTGTTCCGGTCATCTAAAATAAGATCTTCTAAAAATAGGACAGACTAAGTCACTCACAAGGACTGCATGACTAGGAAAAGCAAAGATGGAAATTTGAGGATCTGAACATGTACTGTTTACAATGAAGGAATATTAAAAATAATACATGTGTGTGTTAGTGTTTGTGTGTATTTATCTGTGTGTGTGCTTGTGTGTAATGTGTCTATGAGAATGTATTTGAGTGTGTGTTGTATATAAGGTGTATGTTTATGTATAAATGCTTGTGTGTGTGTATGTAGTGTGCATATGTGTATGTATGTATAATGAGTGTGTGCGTGTGTCTATGTATGTATGTCTGTCTGTGTGTGTGCTTGTGTGTGTGTGCGGTTGTGGGTGTGTCTATGTGTATGTATGTATATGCTGGACATGGGTGTGTCTATGTGTATGTGTGTGTTTGTAGTGTGTCTGTATTTATATATGGGTGTGTGTTTGTGGGTAGTACATAGTATCTATGTGTGTATATATATGTGTGTGTAGGTGTGTGTAGTGTGTCTGTGTGTGGGTGTTTGTGCAGTATATTGTGTGTCTATCTGTATTTATATATGAGTAGTGTCTCTTTTTGTATGTATGTATGTGCTAGTGAGTGTAATAAATCTATGTGCTTGTATGTATGTCAGCATGTATGTGTTGTATGTCTATGTGTATGTATGTGTGAATGTATATGTTATATAAACAAATAAATCCTAATTAGGTGACATGAGCAAAACTAATTAAAATTATTAATATTTGTATTATAATGGCACTGCTATATGTTATTAGTATCATTAGGGTTACACAGTGTCAATGATTAAGGGTAAAAGAGAAATACAGTAACATAAAAAAACAAAAACAAACACATCAATATAGAAAGAGGGCCATACCCCCCCCACACACACACATATATATATATATATATATATATATATATATATATATATATATATATATATATGATCTCTCTCTCACTCACTCACTCTCTCTCTCTCTCTCTCTCTCTCTCTCTCTATATATATATATATATATATATATATATATATATATATATATATATATATATATATATATATATATATATATATATAAATATATATATATATATATATATATATATATATATAAACATACATACACACTTATATATACTTATCATCCAATCATTCATGGATTATTTGACAAGATAAAGTAGTCTGTAAAATTCAAACCAGAGTATGCTAATTACACCCATCCCCCTATCTAAAAAGAACCCTTTTATAACCGTCACGCTGTTGTATCCCAGCTGGGATATTTAAAGGCTTTAGCCATCAGCTGCTGCTATAGCACCAGAGCAATGTGCATTCTATAGTTAACAATTGCTTTACTTAATCTAGACATTAGGTAATGAAATTGCTACAACCATAAAAAACAAAGCTTACACAATAAGGGAAGACAATTAAGACGCGTTAGTCCTTAAAACCTTTAATATTATTTCACAAGGTTACAGTTTCTGTGTGCTCTTCAATTATTGCCAAACTATATTCAGAATTTGCAATATCAGATGCTAACAATTTTCTAATTAGAGTAAAGAATAAAATTCCCTTTAATTTAGTGATAAAAATATTAGAAAGCATTAGGCAAAATGCTTACAAATATTGTACAACGTTCTGCAGTTAATTAACTAAAAAAAATTACATTATTCTGTTTATTTTCTGCACTATATATTTTATAAATGTATAATTGTCCATGTGTCCTATTATATTTCTATACTGAATATGATGACTGAATTTGAAACTATAATTACATATATGAATCTTATTGAAGCATAATCAATGCAGTGCTAAATCCAATAATTCTATCATTACATTTCCATCCAGTTTAGATTCCAAATATCATTCTTAGAAAGACAAACAATATATACTGTATATTACAGTTTTTATATTATAGCTCTTAAATAATAAAGCTTTGTGCAGCAGAGAATAGAGGGTTAAGAGCGAGGAATATTTATTATTAATGAACTATTGTAATGATTTTTTCATGAATATATTACATTAATTGAATTAATATATTAAAGCTAACAAATATTTAAAACTATTTAATAAAAAAGTATCCTAGCAGATTTCTTTTTTTTGTGCATACGAGGATTTAAAAATAAATTATATGGATGTGATTGTTTAAACAATCGTTGGATATGTAACTCCAAAACGCGCATTTTCTTTCTTCAGTTTTAGTGAATGTGTTACTGTAACACTGGAAATAGACTTTGGAAACCATATAGTAAACAAGAATTTATTGTCTCACTTTTTTATTCAATAGAAAATTAAATAAACTCCTAGGTCCATGGCATATTTAGGCTTTGGGCTGTTCTAAGCACAGATTAATGATCCAATTTAATGATGTGTGAGCCATATTTCATAACAGTAGATCTATCATTACATTTTGCATTGCTTACAATTGGCTCATAAATCAGTTATGTGCAAGTTGAAATTATTTTTAACATAGCTACTGCTAATTACAGGTTATTTTGCAAATTATTGCTATAAACAGCACAACAGTTACCTTTCAGATACATAGGGCCAAATGTATTAAACAGCATACGAACAAGGTTCTCAACTTGAGAACTTGTCCACACGGTTCAAGCAAGTGTGTAATGCTGCCCTCTTCTCAAGAGCCTGTCAATCACCCTGAGCAAGCATGTTGGAGGTGATATCTCTTCCCCAACTCAGAGGTGATGGCCACTGCTTCTTTCATAGCGGGAAGCAGGTTTGCATGTGCAACCCTGCCCCGCAAGGGCTCCAAAGGAGCTTACGCTGCTTAGTACATGGAACCTATAGGGCCTTATAATCTAATCTCTATTTTTCAGCCTAGTAAGATATACCACACCAACCCTAGCATAGACAGAATTATATAAGAAAAGGGACTAATCAAGGAATTCTTATCAAATTGTGAAAGTAATGAAGCTCATGAGAAAGTGGTATCTAACATGAGAGACAGAATGTGATGGGTTCCCAGCGCTGACACCAACATTTTTTTAAAGCACATACACGTATTTCCTATCCTTTAAGACTAAATTCACCAAAAAATGTTATAAAGAACCCAATTTTTTTATATTTTTTACAATTTCAACTTTGTTTTTGTAAATGAATGTGCACCATAAATACGAGATTTACTATTTATATTGGATACCCATTTTTTTCCCACATACTTTTTTAGGACTTTTTGTCTGCATAATGTAAAATTACAAATTACCGTAGGTTTTTAAAATCTGTTCAGGTGCAAATTGTTTCCAATTTTTTTACGCGTAATAAGATTCTAGTGTGTTATCAATGCACTTTTGATATGCTTAGTTTACTGAACACTATCCTGTGTGTTTGTATCTCACCAACACATACAGAAAGATAGCTCATGCCCCTTTGTGAGATACTCATCTCACAATGCAAAATAAATCTTTAGATCATCGCGTTGTGGACCCCGAAGCACTGACAACCATTTTAGATCATCTTACCTGAGTGAAGAAGTTTAGATCAGCAGCATTAACCTCTTACTTTGGGGCTCTTTAGGGATGAGCATTTGTGGCTAAATTGAAATTCGAATGGTAGAATGAATTTTTTTTTGGGATATTCGTATTATACTATTGAATATTTATAAGAACAAAAATTATCTAAAATTTGAAAATTGAATGTCATTTTCAAATTCCAATTTTATTCTCGAATTTGAATGTTATTTTAAAATTCCAGTTTTATTTTCAAATTCCAATTTTATTTTTGAATTTGAAAGTTTCTTTCAAAATCGAAGGTTTTTTTCTAATTCAAATCTTTCTTTCGAATTTGAATGTTGTTTTTGAAATTGAATGTTGCTTTCAAATTTGAATGTTCATATCAGTTCAAATATACACATTCGATCTTCGAATGTGTATATTCAATATATTATGAACATTCTAAATCATTTAAGTATTCCATCTGCAAGTTATTTTATAAATAATGTATGGCTTCTATATCTTTACATTAAGGCAAATGTTTGCAAATATCAAAAAATGAGCATTAGTTTGCAAATCGGTGCCTATAATAACGCCAGAATTGGCAATAACAATAAGCAACACATTTTTTATCAAGAAATTATCATAAAGCTTATAGCTATTATAAGCAGTTTAAAGAGGAGACAATGCTCCCATGCAGAATCCCCAGAAACGCGTTTCATACTTGTGCTTCCTCAGAGGGGTCTAATAGTGTATGTGTGCAGCTGAATGCTTGTTTTCTAATTAATAAACTTGTGGTGTGATTGAAGAATGAGATAGATCTTTCTATAAGTAAATATGATAATTTGGTAACAACAACCAGATTTATTTTAGGATTTTGCATACTTTTTGAGTTTGGTCTTGTAATTTAAAAATTTTTTTTAGTTAATCAAGACCGGAAGTGTCAGCTCTTAGATATTAAACTATTCTGCTAATACAAATGTTATCAGCCCATCCTTACTTATTCACAAATATAGTTAATTCCACACATTATGCACTGCATTTTCCAGGTTCTTTATTTACCAGCAGTCTTAATATCCTGATACAGCTTTTCTCTCAGTGTACCAATCAATCCTCATAATAGTCTCTCAAAGGCTAAAAACTATTAATAATTATGTTGTTAATGCTTAGAAGTCATAACTTCCACTTAACTACAAGCTGTTTGGTTTGCATCATCAGTGCTTGATAATATATGATCAAAAAACCTCCATGCAATTTTGTTCCATTTGTTTTGTTTAATATTTGGGGTTCATGGGGTTGTTAAGAATTTGGTTGTTAATGAAAATCCATTCATCCAGTATCTCCTGTGGCAAGACCTTAAGTTCTGCAAACGATTGGACAACAATTTAAGTTTAATTGAACATTAAACTGCTGGGTATAACTACAGTAGCACAGTGATAACTCAACATGCTATTGTTTTTCCCCTTGTGTTTGCAGCTCTCTTTAAAGCCATTTACTTATTTTAACATTTTACAAGTGCTGGTTAGCGAAGCTCTGAATCTTTACACTGGGCCCTTCACTACATCTTAAAATACTAATTTGCCAGATGAAGCACAAGTGTAAAGCTGTGAATCTGCAGTGTGTTTAGTAGTGTCACCCTTATCCACATCAAGGTACTAATTATCACAGTTATTGTAATTTGTCACTCACCCTCTGACTGTTGTATTGGTGCCAAAAACGTTCCTTATGGTCACTCAGAAAGAACCGTCTTCTGATCAGGCACAGTACTATTATAGCTGAGAGCTTCCAGTGAAACACTTGAATGCTGAAGTGTGAAACACACCATGTGTGGATGAATGTCGGCTACGGATGATGATGTGTTTAGGGTACGGAGATGCCTTAAACCTCCGCTCAAAATAACAGTGTGAAGTTACATTATATCCCAGATACACGGACCGGCTCATATAGTAAAAACAAACTTTATTATGTGCATTAAAAAAGCATAAATGGTTGCAGTAACCAATACATCACAGCCAGGGTAACTAGCCATCAAAAAAGAATCCTGTCATTGGCTCAGCAGATGCATTCAGCTATTTCCTAGAAGTGAATTGATGCTTCTGAGCCTACTCTTCAACAAAGGATACTAAAAGAGCAAAGCACATTTGATAATGGAAGCACAGTGGAAAGTTGTATAACATTGCGTACTCTGTCTGATCCATAAAAGTTTAATGTTGACTTTACTATCCCTTTAACATTGCTATATTCTACACAGTGTTTGTTGAACACTCTAGTAACCTATTTAAAACTGCCCATACTTGTCCTTAGGTTACATCATTGCTTTATGGTCATTTAATTTTTATTTTTATTATTTAAACAACTAATATAATTTTTTTTTAAAATGCATCTGCATGTTATTTTTATGCTAATCTTTGCTTTGAATACACCATTCTAGCCATTTATTACCACACCATTTTTAAGTGTTTAATGTCTCTTTAAAGGCCGTTTGTGGCAGTAGGCAGAATGTAAGTACAGGTAGCCCTCAGTTTACACCGGGGTTAGGTTCCAGAAGGAATGGTTGTAAATCAAAACCGTTGTAAATTGAAACCCAGTTTATAATGTAAGTCAAAGGGAAGTGAGGGAGATAGGTTCCAGGCCCCTCTCAAAATTGTCATAAGCAACACCTAGTACATTATTTTTAAAGCTTTGAAATGAAGACTTGAAATGCTTAACAGCATTATAAATCTAATAAAATAATCACACAACACAGAATATATAATTAAACTAAGTTAAATGAACAAAAACATTTGCTAAACAGCATTATAAACCTAATAAAATAATCACACAACACAGACTTCACTTGCATTTTTCTGCAAACAGTTCTTTCTATGCATTCCAATCTGGACTGATTTATAGACAGGAAGATCTTGTTCCTTTGAAATCTGCTCGACAGCTCAGATCTGGTTAAACTGATTAATTTCCGCTTGCTTGGCTTTGCTGCAACACAAGCGGACATCTCCACCTACTGGCTATTTTAATAAATGCACTGCTTCTCAATGCTTTTCAATAGCAGTCACATGACTGGAAAAAAGGTTGTTATTCTGAAACGGTGTAAATTGAACCGTTGTAAAACAAGGGCCACCTGTATGGCCTCATTTATTAAGCAGTGCCATGATTTTCATTTTTTAACTGCTCATCCCTAAAGTGGTGAGTTATGGGTATTTTGTGGTAATACAGTGAAGAAGGTTATTATTATTGTTCCTAGACATTCCATTATATACCATTTTGTTACTAATACACAGATGTTATAGGGTTCGCCAGTATGTTTTTTTTTTTTTTAAAGGACCATTAAATACAGTAGAATTAAATCAACAAATACATACTTGATTTTTTCTGACAGATTTCAAAGTTACTTCTATTTTTCCCTCCTTCTGTATCATGTGACAGCCATCAGCCAACCACAAACACATATACTTATATACTATTATCTCTTGCACATGCTCAAATGGAGCTGATGTCTCAAAAAGTGTGCACATTTAGTAAAGAAAATTACTTCCATTTAGATAATGGAAGTAATTTTGACAGTTTTTGAAAATAAAAGAAAAAAATGTATGCTTTTCCTGAAACATGAAAGTATAATTTGACTTTAGTGTCCCTTTAAAAATGGAGGTAAACCTGAAAGCACAAATGGAAAGTAATGAAGGTCTCTGGAATTGTGAATCTTGCATGGGAGAGCGAATATGACAGAGAGCACCCGGCACTGATAACAGCATTTGTTCCGAAGCATATAAAATTGCACTGTTTTTAGTGTACCTTAACTTGCATTCACTTCTAGTTTCACACACACACACACATATATATATATCATATATATTATTAATAAGTGCATTGCATATTTCAAGACAAACTCACCAGCATTCTTTTTGCAAGATAAATCAGCGACACCTGCAGGGTTAAAAGGCTTAGAGAATACAATGAAAACTGTGAAATAACTTCAGACAGACACAAGAACATCCCTGTCAAGCCCACATACTGAGAATGCGAGAATCGACTGACAATGAAAAAAGTACAATGTATGACTTTTTCTTTTTAAATTGTTTGATGAAATTATGATTTTTACTTTGTGTTTTATTAAAATTGTTATTTTCTCTTTGTTTTATGAAATTACAATATTAAAAAGATGTTATTAATAATTTTTTACATTCTACGTTATGTACAATGTTGTGCTTATTTTCTTGATAATTGAACAATATAATATATATCTGCTTTGCAAATCAAAATGTAGTAAAGTTTGCATGTAGAGAATCTTGTGACAAAACTTTTTAGGTAATCTTGTCCCAGATAAGAGCTTTAGAGAATTAGGCTCTATGGGGTAAATTCCATTCTTTCCCACTTTTGTTTTTTATATCAGAAAAATTGGACCTTTTTCTTTTTTAACCCCTTTGCTACCTGGAATTTCAGAGAAAAACTTGCCCAAAGTACCAGAGAATTTTTAGCATTTTTACTATCACTCTGTTTAAACAGAAATAGAGCTCTTGATTTTTGATTTAGCTATGAAAACTATATAAATGTTTTAAAGTAGACAACTTAAGGTATTGAACTAGGCCCAGTTTGATATATTTAATGCCACTATTTGGCTACCAGATGCGATCATATAAAAAATCATTAACTTTTTAGCAGACTTTTGGCCAGATTACAAGTTTTGCGTTATGAGGGGTGTGGTACTAACTTGCACGTTATTGTCACCGCTCACTTACCTACAGCGCTGGTATTACAGGGTTTTACAAACCCGGAGTTAAGGCAAGAAGTGAGCGTAGAGCAAAAACTGTAAGTGGATCTTCAGGGGTTAGTGTTAGGATTTTTTAAGGGTGTATTGGGTGGGTTTTATTTTTAGGTTAGGGCTTTGGGCCGCAATAGAGCTAAATGCCCTTTTAAGGGCAATGCCCATCCAAATGCCCTTTTCAGGGCAATGGGGAGCTTAGGTTTTTTTAGCTAGGGTTTTATTTGGGAGGTTGGTTGTGTGGGTGGTGGGTTTTAATGTTGGGGGGGTTGTTTGTATTTTTTTTCAAGTAAAAGAGCTGATTTCTTTGGAGCAATGCCCCGCAAAAGGCCCTTTTAAGCACTATTGGTAGTTTACTTTAGGCTAGGGTTTTTTTTTATTATTTTGGGGAGGCTTTTTTTATTTTGATAGGGCTTTTAGATTAGGTGTAATTAGTTTAAAGATCTTGTAATTTGTTTTTTTATTTTCTGTAATTTAGGGTTTGTTTGTTTTTGTAATTTAGGTAATTGTATTAAATTTATTTAATTACTTTAGGGAATTTATTTAATTGTAGTGTAGTGTTAGGTGTTAGTGTAAGACAGTTAAGGTTTTATTTTACAGGTAAATTTGTATTTATTTTAGCTAGGTAGTTAGTAAATAATTAATAACTATTTAGTAACTATTCTACCTAGTTAAAATAAATACAAACTTGCCTGTAAAATAAAAATAAACCCTCAGCTAGATACAATGTAACTATTAGTTATATTGTAGCTAGCTTAGGGTTTATTTTATAGGTAAGTATTTAGTTTTAAATAGGAATTATTTAGTTATTAATAGTAGGTTTTCTTTAGATTTTATTTAATTATATTTAAGCTAGGGGGTGTAAGGGTTACGGTTAGACTTAGGTTTAGGGGTTAATAAATTTAATATAGTGGCGGCGATGTTAGGGGCGGCAGATTAGGGGTTAATAATATTTAACTAGTGTTTGCAAGGCGGGAGTGCAGCGGTTTAGGGGTTAATATGTTTATTATAGTGGCGGCGATGTCCGGAGCGGCAGATTAGGAGTTAATAATTTTATTGTAGTGTTTGCGATGCGGGAGGGCCTCGGTTTAGGGGTTAATAGGTAGTTTATGGGTGTTAGTGTACTTTTTTAGCACTTTAGTTATGAGTTTTATGCTACGGCTTTGTAGTGTAAAACTCATAACTACTGACTTTAAAATGCGTTACGAATCTTGCAGGATAGGCTGTACTGCTCACTTTTTGGCCTCCCAGAACAAGCTTGTAATACCGGCGCTATGGAAGTCCCATAGAAAAAAGACTATACGCAATTTGCGTAAGTTGATTTGCGGTAAGGCCAAAAAAGTGTGCGGTGCCCCTAAATCTGCAAGACTCGTAATACCGGCGGTAGTAAAAAAGCAGCGTTATGAGGCTTAATGCTGCTTTTTAACTCATAATGCAAGACTCGTAAACTAGCCATTTGGGTTTCTCATTGAAATTATTTACACACAACCACTGCAGTCAAATGACAAATAGGTGTAAAAGCTTTTTAGGGATCCCCTTTGTTCAGAAATAGCAGACATGCATGGCTTTGCCATTGCTTTTTGGCAATTAGAATGAAGGGGTTAATCAGTTAGCTTCTAAGGTTAATTTTTCATGCAGAGTAGAGATTACCCTCCCACCTGACACCTCACACTCCCTGATCTCTACCTGTTCTATCCCAAACAGCTCTCTTCCCTCCCTCACACCCCACTAGTCACCACCATCTTAGGTACTGGCAAAAGGTCTGCCAGTTTACAGTTTAGGGCTTTTTATTATTTATTAATTTTTCTTGTGGTGTAGTGATCCTAATTGAACCCTCCAACTTCCCCGACCCCCCTCCCCCAAAAAGCTATTTTACCCTCCTACTAGTGGCGGCCATCTTAGGTACTGGCAGCTGTCTGCCAGTAGCCAGTTTATGTTTTATTCTATTTTTATTTATTTAGTAATTTAATTTTTTTTTCTGTAGTGTAGTGGTGCCTTCTACCTCCCTCCATCCGTGTGATCGTTAGTTAGGATACCCCCCTTCAAATTCTCGTTTGCCATAGTGTATCTTCCCATCCCTCCCTCTCAATTCAAATTTTTGTTCTGTAGGGCTCCTCCTACTACCTCCCCCACCCTCCTCTTTCACCTCTGTGCCACCAACTCACCTCCTGCCTTCCCTCCCACACCTCCCGTCGGCACAAACAGTTGATCACAACAGACAGTGACACACACAGTGTCACTGACAGTAACAATCTGGCATCTGCCTTCATATTGTAATGGTGCACCAATCGGGCTCTATCATATGAAGACAGATGCCTGCAGCTCAGGAACAGCAGCTCTCAGCTGTCACTTGACAGCCAGGACTGCTAGAGTGTGATGCAGCTGTGACATAGATCTAGGTAATGCGGTAAGATGGGCTTTGTACTGCAGATGTAGATCTACGTCATTTTGGGTCAAGGGGTTAAATTACATCCCTATTGCCACCACTACCAATCAGAAACACTGACAATATGTTCAATATGCAACATGAATAGTATCAGTGATGGGGTTAATTGAGTGTACATGTGTGTGTTTGCTTTATAATTGGATAGACTGGTCTTTGCTTGTTTATTAAAATATTTTTGTAATGCTATTTAATAATTGGTTTACATTGGTATTTATATCTATATTGCTTTCACAGCTGTCAATAACTTGAAGATATGTTAAGTTCATGTTGTTTACATATTAATGATGATGACATATTCAGTATAAATTCTTATTTGCTGCAAATCTATTATCATCAAAAAGTGGCATCGTTGTTGTCATGGGCTGCACCATCTTGCTTTTTTTCTGCTCTGAGCATGCGCAGATCCTTGGTTTATGTGTGTTATCTGTCCATCTATGGGTGCCTTTGGCTGTTGAATTAGATGTGTCTGTATTTATTCAATAACTTGAGGTTGAATTGATTATAATCACAGTATGTTGTCTATGCACAGTTTGGGGGAATTTTCTGATATCTGCTCTTTATCTAATCTGGAAATGGTGTCATCATTTGGATTTAGTATTGTATTTGAGTGCCACACCCCTTTAAAGAAAACCTTCTTTATTCATCTATAAATGTGAAGTTTATATTGTCAAATTCATAACCTAGCACAATAGGATGAATTAGTTAAAACAAGTCTAACTATAAATATACATTTACTGAATGTCAGTAACTGCTATATTTTAAACCTTAAATCTCAGATATTATTATTATTGTTTATTTATAGAGCGCCAACATTTTACGCAGCACTATACAAATTTACATTACAATTATAAGCGTACAATACAATAAAAAACTTACAGTGAGACATTATGTAAGACTATACAATATACATTACTACACTTACATTGACAAACATAAGCAAAAGGAGAAGATTGCCCTGCCCATGACCACAATCAGTTGTAGATGCGCTTTTTATACAAAGTGAGCTACAGTTAGAGAGGCTCTTAATCTTAACACCTACTTGTTCATGGTAAAAGTAAAATATTTCTACAAACCAGATGAAATAAGCAGAGTTAAAATATATAGTAATATATAGAAAATGTATCTGATATACAATAAAAAAAATTAAACAGGACTTCAGGTCAGATTTAAATTTGCCATTAAAGAGCAGGTGGAAATGTAGTAGGTTAAAAACCACAGACTGACCTCCTCTTTTTGAAAGTATATGAAATGTATCCACTCAAATTTATTTGTCAATATACAGCTGACTAAATCCCACAAATCCAATGCCATTGATGTGAAATTACTATTTAAATACAGATGCAAGATTCTAAAGGAACCCTGCAAGTTCAACACTGACATCTACTGACAAACTGTGAAATTACATCATATGCTGATTAACTTTAAAGTATAACTGGAATAAGACATAAACTTTGATGTATAGTAGTATCATTATTATCCTTTTAATTATCAGAATTTGCTATCAAATATTTAATGTCAGTCTAGGGAAGGGGGCTGAATTATTTAAAGATTTTATGTCAGTTATGGAGCTGGTTGAAGCCAATTATAAACTCATTGGTTATTTATTTAGTACTTTTAAATATTAGTTGAATTTTATATCAGTAACATATTTTCAGAAGCTGCTTGTCGATTTATATATTTCAATGTATAAAAATGAATATGAGCTTTTGCTTTTTTTTTCTTCATATTTCTTAAAATATGTGTTCTAAATATTTTTGTAAAAGTACTTTCTGTAAATCCTATTTATTTCTTTATTTCTTCATTTTTAATTATTTTACTTATACAAACAATACCTAAAAGGTCTGTATAATGACCCTTTAATTTACAGGATGATCATGGAACACAGTGACTTTATTTTTAAAATTAAACTAATTATTAGAAACAGGAATACATTTTGGTGTATGTCAGCTAGATCTGTGCCTATTGCAGCAGCATATTTTGAGGCGTAGTTCTATTACATGATGCCTACCCTCTACTATTGTTTTCAAATGTTTAGTTTATTAATTGTATTGCACACCAATGATCGCTAGTTGTCCAGTTCTATTTATAATAATATTTAATAATGGGTTTTACTGTGTATTTACTGTACATTTTTAACATTCCAATTCTTTATATTGGGGAAAATATTATTTTTATTTTTAATGAGATATTCCTGTATATATCTGTATATATCTATACGTGTTTATATTCATATTGATATATAGGTATAGATATATATTTTACATTAAACTTATCAGATATATAGAAATATATATTTAAAAATTTAAAATATGCATAAACCATGAATAATTAGTTATCTTAAGGCGCATTATATAAAATATTGAACCAAATAATAATTATTATTAATTATTATTACAGTTAATTTAATATATATATGTATATATATATATATATATATATATATATATATATATATATATATATATATATATATATGTCTATATACAGTATATATGTATAGACTTCAAAAGACGGATGCACTCGCCAGGGTTTCGATCCATGTCACCTCTTAATTTGTAACATTTCGGGGGTTTACCCCCTTCGTCAGACATTCAAAAAAGCGATAACCATATATGTATATATATATATATATATATATATATATATATATATATATATATATATATATATGGATTTTTTTAATGTTTAGTACATCTATAATAACTATTTACATTAATTATTCATATTTTAAAATATTTTATATTTAATTAATACATAACTTACCTTAAAATAACTCATGTCGGGTTAGCGCACATGAAAAATTAATGTACTCCTGTCTGACTTATGTGCGCAAACCTGACAGAGGGAACACTAATTTTTCATGTTCACTAACCCGACATGAGTTATCTTAAGTTGTGTTATGTATTTATTAAATATAAAATATTGAAAAAAAATGAATAATAAATGTACATAATTATTATAGATGTAATAAAATAGCCAATATTGATAAATAAGTGGCGACTATGAATAGGGATGACTTACTTAAGCCCATACCCAAAAAGGAGAATGACAATAGACCAGTCTTTGTCACCAAATTTTCTGAGCAGTACTACGAGGTTTGTAATATAGTGAGAAAATACTTCCCAGTACTTTAAAGAGATGTAGCCCTAAAAAGAGTAGTATAAACTGGTTTTAGAACTGTTTACTACAAAGGAAAGACCATAGGTGGAATATTATTACCTAGCATGCTTAAAAAGAAAGACTACAGAAAGACCAGTTCTTGGCTGACCATTAATGGGTTTTATAAATGCAGTAGTGCTAGATGCATAGCTTGCCAGCATGCTAAAGTCTCTAAGAGTTTCAGGTCACATACCACAGGTGAAACTGTTGATATAAAAGGTTGCATAAAATGCTATTCTGAATACGCCATTTACCTAATTGAATGCTCCCTATGTGGGGAACAATACGTGGGCATGACCACTAGGGTTGTCAAAACCCGAATTAGGGAACATTTATTATATATAAAAAACAACAACCCTTGTTCTGCCCTTGCAAAACATTTTATCACAGTTCACAAACAAAATGTCAAAAGCTTTGTATGGGTGGCCATTGAAATAGTCAAAAAAATGATCAGAGGAGGGGATAGCTTGCACATTTTGAGGAAACAGGAGGTTTTCTGGATCTTCAGATTGAGAACCCAGGTACCAGAAGGATTTAATTCCGATAATGATATCATTAACTTCTGGGAATAATTGGTTCCATATCTGAATACCCAGAAGAAAGATTATACTAGATTATACTATGTTATATTATTCTAAAGGTATTTAGACCCCCTCTTTTTTCTTTATGGGTTCTCCCTTGTTTAGATTTAGATATATACTAATTAATAGTGTATTTCTATTTATAATAGAAACTATGTCTAACCTGTCTTACACAATAATAATCAACACTATTATCCAGGATCAAACTTATTTATAGTACTTTCTGAAAAATACTTTGAAGTAACAGATATAAACTTTTAAAAAACCGGAAAATCTGTACTGGTAATACCACAAATCACCTATAGGAGGCGCTACGCAACAGTGGTAAAAGTTACCCAAGTGTTAAATGTGCATTTTGAAACACCAAATATATAAAAAGGTATAGAGAAGAACAAAATATAAAATACAAAAATAATTTAAAAAATTATATACAAATGGATATATATATATATATATATATATATATATATATATACACACGTGGCACTGAGTAGTGGCCAATGTGAAAGGTATATGGAGATAGTCCCACAAAAGTCCGTATGAGGAAAAGGCAGCTCTCGGTCTTCACTTCACAAGTGATGCAACTTCTGAGATGGAAAACTGTAATCAAAACATAAACAGAGGCGCCACATGTGTAGGTCAACGGATACCACAAAAACCAAACTAAACAAGATGCAGGGTACTCACAAACGTGAAGGCACTCTCTTGTGCCTATTAGAAGCGGGCTGGTATTCAATCAGCAAACCAGCTGGCTGTGTGAAGGAATCCCCGTCGTGATGTCTTGTAACAGTGGATCTCCTGAACGGCAACCCTTGCCTGGATGGCTTCCTTTTGTCTTCTTCAGGTTCTTCACTAATTAGCAGCTGTGAGATGTAAGCTCTGCTGGTTTCAGTACAGCTTCCATGATACAAATCAGTAAGTTATCTTGCAGAGGTTCTTTGTTATATCCCAGATATAAACTTGGCTGCCCTCTCTTTGAATAGTAAATACAAATATTAATTGTTTTGTTGATTTAACATGAGGGTATCTATGTTATTTACTTGACAGGTCTCTTTGTACCTGTTCTGTTATCTTCAGTTAACAGAAGTATATTATCTTCATTTTGTTAGATGAGTAATATTGCTATTCAATAACAACATTTCTTAAAATATTATCTTTATTTTTTGCTTAGCACAGTTCTTTATATATGTCTTTTTTCTGTCAAAATATGTCAACAATTTCAAATTCTTATGTATTAGTTGTTATTTAATTATGCATAGTGGTTGTTCCATGATTAAAAGTCATATATATTTGCTTTGTATTAACCTATATACCTAAGGGAATGAAAGAGTTAAATTTCCTTGTGCACCGGTAGGTTTGGGCTATTTAAGGAGCCCCAGAGTGCTTGTAAATTATGGTCTATGAATACGGCATGAAACTCATCCGAAACATGTCAGACCGCTTCTCTTGCTCTGTTATGTGTGGTGAAAAATAAACCTTTCTTTTTTGTTTTACTTACCTGGAGAAGTCCTTGTTTTTGTTTCTATGTAATACAATACTCCAAAAATACATAGAATATATGTGTATATATATATATATATAAAGGTAACAAAGGCAGAGTGCAGCAGACGAAATTGATTAAAAAGTCCAAACTTTAATACAAATAAGTTAAAAGTCCACAACATCCATGGGAACAGTGAGTGAGACACAGTCACTTGTGCAAAACGGCTGACATGTTTCGACCCTCAGGTCGTAATCATAGCTGTTTAAGGAAACACCTAACAACCTATTTAAGGGAGTAGGTTACATCTCATTGGTTAAAAGATAATGAATTAAAAATTCAACAAGGTGTGTCAATAGGTAATTTCATTGCCTGCTCAAACAATTTAATTTAAAGTGCCCTATACAAAAAATACTTTATATTAAAATGTAAATGAGTCACTGGGTAAACCAGTTAAGGGAAAATACATAGATACATGAATTGACATTATGTTAAATGTTCATAGTATACATTATGTATCATATACAACACTATATTTGATGAATGCAGAAATACTTGAGTTTTAAGAATAGAAACTTAAGTGAACTAAATCACTAGATGACTATTGGAAATAGTAAGCTAAATATCAGTACATGATAGTAAAAAAACATCTTGTTTAAGAAAAGTATTAAGAGTAAACCATAAAATGAATAGAGTATGAGAATATATTGGTTTACATAACAAAAATCTTTGTATACTTTTCATATTTCATATATATAGCTCACTGAAGTGTACATATGAGAGTAGCAAAAACAGGAATAGCAATTGTGGTTCTTGCACAAAAGCGAATTGAAAATAAATATGAATACGCTGCAGAAGAGGGAGATAACCATCGGACAAAAGCCCCAAAAATGACTACTATTTCCAAAAATTGATTAAGTCATATTCAGAGTTAAGACCATTTGGCACCCTAGTTTGGAGCTTGAAAATCCAGTACATCTCCCTCTTCTGCAACAATTTCTCTCGGTCGCCACCTCTAGGGGGGCAAAAAACCCTTTCTATAGCTTGCCATCTCAGGGTACTAATGTTTTAACCTATATACCTAAGGGAATGAAAGAGTTAAATTTCCTTGTGCACCGGTAGGTTTGGGCTATTTAAGGAGCCCCAGAGTGCTTGTAAATTATGGTCTATGAATACGGCATGAAACTCAGCCGAAACATGTCAGACCGCTTCTCTTGCTCTGTTATATGTGGTGAAAAATAAACCTTTCTTTTTTGTTTTACTTACCTGGAGAAGTCCTCGTTTTTGTTTCTATGTAATACAATACTCTAAAAATACATAGAATATATGTGTATATATATATATATATATATATACACACACTGAAAAGCGCACTCACAGGAATGAACAACCAGCTCAATAACATTGTTGCTGTGTTCCTTGTTCAGAGAGGAATTGCCTGGTATTTCAGCGCTGGACTGACCGTAATAGGCGGGATCAGACTGATATACTACTGGAGAGTTCTACTCCGTGAAAAGCATTGCTGTGCTAAAAAAGAAGCTGCACCCAGATGGTAAATCACCATAGAACAGGCTAAGTTATTGATTGTTTGTTCCTGAGAGTGCGCTTCTCTCTATGTATGCAACCACAGCACATCATGCTGGTGAGTAACATCCCACACACCAGTATTATATGTATTTGAGATATAAAATCCTTTAATATCACACATTCATGTGAGGAGTATGGTATTTGGCCTGCTAACAAAAACATCTACAATTATATTTGGCCTTACTGCTACTTAACACAATGCAATTCATGATATGAGGTGGAATAGTGCAATACTAACATGTCTCAGAATAACACAGAACACATGTTATAGAGTTTGATATGGCCCTAGCATGTATCAATGTATATTGTATGCACATGTGAACATATATCTGACTGTACTAAACCCTCTCATCCTTTGACTCATTCACAGAACCTCCTGTTATGAGGATACAAACATCCATGCCACCACCACCACCAGTCTTCAGGCAACCGCAAGAACAGTATGCTCCCAGGCATGAGCATGGTTGGATGGCTTCAGATGAGGACCTGAGATTGATGCCACCACCATTGCCATATGACCCCTGGCAAGATTCCTGGCCAGAGGAATATCCTCCCTTTGGCTTTGAGGGGGAGCCAAGACAGCCACAAAGGTCCATGTATTTACCACCCCCCCCCCCCCCACAACACAATCTCATGGCATTTAGGGATTTTACCTACAGACAATGTCACAGGAAGTGCCAATTGGACAGGCTGAGTGGTCACACACTGGTCATCAGTGGGACTATCAACCAACCATGAGAGCTCCGCCATCCTCATCAATTGGACGAGCTCCACCATCCTCATCAATTGGACGAGCTCCATCATCCGCAGATGGAAATATAGCAGAATCTACAGCTGCACCTCAAGCACCATCAGTTGTAGCTGACCCTGCCCCACATGAACCAGCAGTTGTAGCTGCCCCTGCCCCACATGAACCAGCAGTTGTAGATGACCCTGCCCCACATGAACCAGCAGTTGTAGCTGCCCCTGCCCCACATGAACCATCAAATGTAGCTGACCCTGCCCCACATGAACCATCAGATGTAGCTGACCCTGCACCTCAAGCACCAGCAGATGCAAGTGACCCTGCCAAACAAGCACCTAGAAGCCCTGCTGCTCAAGAGCCCGTGGATGCATTGTATTCTCCCCTGGGTGAGGAACTCCAGAGGAGGCTCATACAAAGAGGCCACCGAGAGCATACAAAGAGGCCAATAGATGTTCTTCAGGAACCATGAAAGGTTCATCAGGAGCCAAGAGAGGACACAACAACATAGCATAGAGCTACAGAGGGACATGGCAGCATCGTTAAGTGCAAGTGTTCACAACCAGTCACAGATGATGCAAACAATGGACAATAGATGGAGAGAACAAAATCAAATCTTGGGTGTATTGGTTGAGCACTTTACACACCAGCAGGACACTGCTTCCAGCCTATCATCTGTGGCCAGCACACCAGCAGAAACACCAGAATCATCTCAAACCAGGAGAACAAGGAAATCCACTACTGTCACCTCAGCTTCCTCATCCAAGAAGCCAAAAAGAAATAAATATTCTTATAGTTCACCATAAATCGTGTCCTCTGTTATTTACCATATAATTGTCATCCACTAATTACACTAATATTGTTAAAACATACAATGCCTTGCAAAAGTATTCACCCCCCTTGGCATTTTTCATGTTTTGTTGCCTCACAACCTGGAATTAACATGGATTGTTTGAGGATTTGCATCATTTAATTTACAGAACATGCCCACAACTTTGAAGATGTTTTTTTTATTATTATTGTGAAGCAAACATCAAATAGGACAAAGTAACAGAAAAAGTCAATGTGCATAACTATTCACCCCTCTAAAGTCAATACTTTGTAGAGCCACCTTTTGCGGCAATCACACCTCCAAGTCGTTTTGGATAAGTCTCTATGAGCTTGCCACATCTTACCACTTGGATTTTTGCCCATTCCTCCTTGCAAAACTGCTCCAGCTCCTTCAAGTTGGATGGTTTGTGTTTGTGAACAGCAATCTTTAAGTCTGACCACAGATGTTCTATTGGATTGAGGTCTGGGCTTTGACTAGGCCATTCAAACACATTTACATGTTTCCCCTTAAACCACTCAAGTGTTGCTTTAGCAGTGTGTTTGGGGTCATTGTCCTGCTGGAAGGTGAACCTCCATCCTAGCCTCAAATCACGCACAGAGTGGTACATCTTTCCCTCAACTCTGACCAGTTTCCCAGTCCTGGCTGCTGAAAAACATCCCCACAGCATGATGCTGCCACCACCATGTTTCACTGTGGGGATGGTGCTCTTTGGGTGATTTGATGTGTTGGGTTTGCGTCAGACATAGCGTTTTCTTTGATGGCCGAAAAGTTCAATATTAGTCTCATCAGACCAGAGCACCTACATACATTTTGGGAGTCTCCCACATGCCTTTTCACAAACTCAAAATGTGCCATTTTGTTTTTTGCTGAACGTAATGGCTTTCTTCTGGCCACTCTGCCATAAAGCCCAACTCTATGGAGCATACGGCTTATTGTCGTCCTATGTACAGATACTCCAGTTTCTGCTGTGGAACTCTGCAGCTCCTACAGGGTTACGCTAGATCTCTGTGCTACCTCTCTGATTAATGCCCTCCTTGCCCGGTCTGTGAATTTTGGGCAGCCGTCTCTTGGCAGGTTTGCTGTTGTGCCATGTTCTTTCCATTTGGTTATGATAGATTTGATGGTGCTCCTGGGTATCATCAAAGATTTGGATATTTTTTTATAACTTAACCCTGACTTGTACTTCTCAACAACATTGTCCTTTACTTGTTTAGAGAGTTCCTTGGTCTTCATGGCAATGTTTGGTTAGTGGTGCCTCTTGCTTAGGTGTTGCAGCCTCTGGGGCCTTTCAAAAAAGGTATGTATATGTAATGACAGATCATGTGACACTTACACCTAGATTTAGAGTTCTGCGTTAGCCGTCAAAAGCAGCGTTAAGAGGTCCTAACGCTGTTTTTTACCGCCCGCTGATATTTAGAGTCAGGCAGGAAAGGGTCTAACGCTCACTTCCCTACCGCGATTACAGGATACCGCAGATCCCCTTACGCCATTTGCGTATCCTATCTTTTCAATGGGATCTGCCTAATGCCGGTATTTGGAGTCTTGGGAGAAGTGAGCGGTAGACCCTCTACCGACAAGACTCCTAATGCCAAAAAAAGTCAGTAGTTAAGAGCTTTATGGGCTAACGCCGGAATATAAAGCTCTTAACTACTGTGCTCTAAAGTACACTAACACCCATAAACTACCTATGTACCTCTAAACCGAGGCCCCCCCACATCGCCACCACTCTAATAAAAATTTTTAACCCCTAATCTGCCGACCGGACACCACCGCCACCTAAATTATCCCTTTGAACCCCTAATCTGCTGCCCCTAACATCGCCGACCCCTATATTATATTTATTAACCCCTAATCTGCCCCCCTCAATGTCGCTGCTACCTAACTACACTTATTAACCCCTAATCTTCCAACCGGACCTCGCCGCCACTATAATAAATGTATTAACCCCTAAACTGCCGCACTCCTACCTCGCAAACACTAGTATATATAGTATTAACCCGTAATCTGCCTTCCCTAACATCGCCGCCACCTACCTACAATTATTAACCCCTAATCTCCCGCCCGCACCGTCGCCGATACTATTATAAAGTTATTAACCCCTAAACCTAACTCTAACCCTAACCCTAACACCCCTAACATAAATATAATTTATATTAAAAGAAATAATATTCCTATAATTAACTAAATTATTCCTATTTAAAACGAAATACTTACCTATCAAATAAACCCTAATATAGCTACAATATAACTAATAATTACATTGTAGCTGTTTTAGGATTTATATTTATTTTACAGGCAACTTTGTATTTATTTTAACTAGGTACAATAGCTATTAAACAGTTAATAATATTTAATAGCTACCTAGTTAAAATAAATACAAAATTACCTGTAAAATAAATCCTAACCTAGGTTACAATTAAACCTAACACTACACTATCTTCCGGATCCATCTTCATCCCGCCGACGCGGAACATCCTCCTTCCCCGACGGACTAACGACGAATGAAGGTTCCTTTAAGGGACGTCATCCAAGATGGCGTCCCTTCAATTCCGATTGGCTGATAGAATTCTATCAGCCAATCGGAATTAAGGTAGAAAAAATCTGATTGGCTGATGCAATCAGCCAATCAGATTGAAGTTCAATCCGATTGGCTGATCCAATCAGCCAATCGTATTGAACTTGCATTCTATTGGCTGTTCCGATCAGCCAATAGAATGCGAGTTAAATACGATTGGCTGATTGGATCAGCCAATCGGATTGAACTTCAATCTGATTGGCTGATTGCATCAGCCAATCAGATTTTTTCTACCTTAATTCCGATTGGCTGATAGAATTCTATCAGCCAATCGGAATTGAAGGGACGCCATCTTGGATGACGTCCCTTAAAGGAACCTTCATTCGTCGTTAGTCCGTCGGGGAAGGAGGATGTTCCGCGTCGGCGGGATGAAGATGGATCCGGAAGAAAGAAGATAGAAGATGCCGCTTTGAAGAAGACATCGCCCAGATGGAAGACCTCTTATCTTTGCCGCTTGGATCAAGACTTTGCCCAGATGGAGGACATCTTCTTGCTCCACTTGGATGAAGAATTCGGCTCGGCTGAATGAAGACAACTCAAGGTAGGGAAATCTTCAGGGGGTTAGTGATAGTTTTTTTTTAAAGGGGGTTTGGGTAGGTTAGAGTAGAGGTATGTGGGTGGTGGGTTGTAATGTTGGGGGGTATTGTATTTTTATTTTCATGCAAAAGAGCTAATTACTTTGGGGCAAGGCCCCCGCAAAAAGCCCTTTTAAGGGCTGGTAAAAGAGCTGATTACTTTTGTATTTTAGGGAATTTTTTATTTTGGGGGCTTTTTTATTTTATTAGGGGGCTTAGATTAGGTGTAATTAGTTTAAACTGCTTGTAATTCTTTTTTATTTTTTGTAATTTAGTGTTTGTTTTTTGTATTATAGAATAGTTTATTTTATTGTATTTTATTTTAGGTAATTGTAGGTAATTTATTTAATTAATTTAATGATAGTGAAGTGTTAGGTTTAATTGTAACTTAGGTTAGGATTTATTTTACAGGTAATTTTGTATTTATTTTAACTAGGTAGCTATTAAATAGTTATTAACTATTTAATAGCTATTGTACCTAGTTAAAATAAATACAAAGTTGCCTGTAAAATAAATATAAATCCTAAAATAGCTACAATGTAATTATTAGTTATAGTGTAGCTATATTAGGGTTTATTTGATAGGTAAGTATTTAGTTTTAAATAGGAATAATTTAATTAATTATAGGAATATTATCTCGTTTAATATAAATTATATTTATGTTAGGGGGGTGTTAGGGTTAGAGTTAGGTTTAGGGGTTAATAACTTTATTATAGTAGCGACGACGGTGCGGGCAGGAGATTAGGGGTTAATAATTGTAGGTAGGTGGCGGCGATGTTAGGGAGGGCAGATTAGGGGTTAATACTATTTATTCTAGTGTTTGCGAGGTGGGAGTGTGGCGGTTTAGGGGTTAATACATTTATTATAGTGGCGGCGAGGTCCGGTCGGCAGATTAGGGGTTAATAAGTGTAGGTAGGTAGTGGTGACATTGGGGGGGCAGATTTGGGGTTAATAAATATAATATAGGGGTCGGCGGTGTTAGGGGCAGCAGATTAGGAGTTCATAAGTATAATGTAGGTTATGGCGGTGTCCGGAGCCGCAGATTAGGGGTTAATAGTATAATGCAGGTGTCAGCGATAGCGGGGGCGGCAGATTAGAGGTTAATAAGTGTAAGGTTAGGGGTGTTTAGACTCGGGGTACATGTTAGGGTGTTAGGTGCAGACTTAGAAAGTGTTTCCCGATAGGAAACAATGGGGCTGCGTTAGGAGCTGAACGCTGCTTTATTGCAGGTTTTTTTTCAGCCCAAAATGCCCCATTGTTTCCTATGGGGATATCGTGCACAAGCACGTTTTGCCAGCTTACCGCTACCGTAAGCAACGCTGGTTTTGAGGGTTGAAGTGGAGCTAAGTTAGGCTCAATGCTCCCTTTTTTAGCCTAACGCAGCCCCTCAGACAACTCTAAATACCAGCGTTGTTGGAAGGGTGCGTTGGCAAAAAAGCAGCGTTAGCTACACCGCTTTTTACTGACAAAACTCTAAATCTAGGCGATAGATTACACACAGGTGGATATCATTTCACTAATTATGTGACTTCTGAAGGTAATTGGTTGCACCAGAGCTTTTTATGGGCTTCATAACAAAGGGGGTGAATACATACACACATGCCAATTTTCTGTTTTCTATTTCTAAAAAATAGTTTTATGTATATATTTTCTCATTTCACTTCACCAACTTAGACTATTGTGTTCTGATCCATCACATAAAATTCAGATTAATAAAACATTAAACTTAAGGCTGTAATGTAACAAAATAGGTAAAAAGTCAAGGGGGTGAATACTATTGCAAGGCATTGTATAATATGATCTGTGTGGAAATTGCAATAAAAACAGGTAATATTATCATGTTTATGACATATTCTTGTACTATAACTCACATCCACAATAGTTGTTTAGGAAGGGTACATATAGTAATATTCACTTCTAAGATGTAAATCAATGTATCTCACATCCAATATAAATTGACACATTGGTATATATAGTAGTGATGTTACTGATAGGGTGTGCATTATCAGGTATTTTAAGGCTGCAGGTGAGAGGTTATGTTGTCTGTGATTGGTTTGACACAATTGCAAAGAGGCGGCCTTCAAGAAGGTCTTAGAAATTATCATATGAGCCATCCTAGGTTTAGCTTTCAACTAAGAATACCAAGAGAACAAAGCGAGTGTTAGAATTAAATTTGAAAGTTGTTTGAAATAACATGCCCTATTTGAAACAAGAAGGTTTTCTTTGGATTTGACTGTCCCTTTATATATTTTGGCATCAATGCCTAGCTGTGTTAACATTAGAATAAATTACACTCCAGTGGGTTCTAAAGAGATGAAGGTAATACAATTATCATTTCCAATTGTTCTCTCCTCCAAGTACTGTTGATTGTTTTAAGAACAGATATAAAGTAAATAAGCAAGTATATGTCCACAACGTGATAAAGTGATGCGATCTGATTATACCTACAAGGTCAATCTATTTGATTAGGTTGTGGCTTCAAACAACAAAATCAGCTATTTCAAATACACAAATAAACCTTAAAAAAACAATATCATAGTATACTGTCCCTTTAACCTTGAGATGCTGCTTAAATGTATGTGTTTGTTAAGGCTTCCAGGGAGGTACGTTGCTTTTTTAGTCAGTGCAAGGGTTGCTGCGCCTGCAATATGTGGCGAGATGAGAATGGAGTAGATTTTCTGAATTCTGCATGCGTAAGTCCTTACGCTGTATATTGGATACCAAATTGCGCGTCTGTTCTATGTTAGTCTATGGGGATAAAAAATACAGCCGAAGGGTGAAATATACGCACGTAACTTGTATGCTACGCCGTCTATGTAATACCAAAATCGTGTAAAATCCGGCGGTGAAGGATTTCGCGGGCGACACTGCATATGTAATGGAGCCCCTGTTGTATATGTAAGTTTTTTCTGTACCTGATCAATTTAGCTGTTGTAGGAATCCATGTTGTAATTTAGTTAAAAGCAGAAGGAAATCTATCGTATATCGCCAACTTGTGTAAGGTTAAAGGTCATAAAGCTCAAAATTACATAAATCTTGAGACTGTAAAATAATTATTATAAGTATTAAAACTATTAAAATGCCATATTGCAATATACTTTTGTTATTTAATCTCCCTTTTTCTTTAATTTAAGTCTGACAATTAGGAGTATTCCAATTTTGAGAACTTGAAGTGCACACTTCAGAATTCACAAGCCTAACCCTGCCACATATCTGTCCCTAAATAGCCCCAGCAAAAGTGATAAAAAATATACTTTACAGTAATGTCAATTTTACTAAAGAAATGACAGCGGCTAGCCTTGTCCATTCCAGTGACAAAACCAGCTCCTCCAAACAAAGCAAGCAGTGGGCGGGGTTTAGCCATTGAAAAGAAATTGCAACAAATAATGTGTCAATATATTCAGAATGTTTTCACACTCAGTTGATATATTAATTTATTGCAATACAACATAAAAGTATTCTAATTACAAGGTGCTTTAAGACCCTTTAAACCCCCATAAATGCATAATGAAGCATAATTAAACAAAGCAGAACATACACCATCAATTATTTTCTTTAATTTACTTTTGCAATTTGTGTTATTTTTTTTCAAAGATTTAATCAAATTTTTATTCATGTCACATTTAAAAAAAAAATTGGAAAATTGTGAAATTGTGAAAGTCCTCTTTGTAAGTAAAGGACCAGAGAGAAATGTATTCTCCATTGTAGCAGGGAAATGACAATTTTGCAATCTACACGAGCTGCTGTGTTTACTGAATATGGTTTTTGCATCAGTGAGCGTAAAAATAAGGATCAGCAGCAATTCCAGTAATTGGGTGCTATATAATCCTCCATGGAAAAAAGCATAGAAACTGACATTAGATTCAGCAGGAAGAAATCAAATATATTATCAACTGTTTGATCAGGGATGCAGGCAAATACAATAAATAGAGTTCAAAGATGAATTAGAATGTTTGAAATAATATTTATTATAGCATATGAAGGATGGGAAGAAAAATATGTAAGAGTGACATTGTAATCAAAATGCAAATTAGTGTATTTCAGTTTTGAGCAGAAGCATTTTTTCAAAACCCTTGTATCAGCGAAATGCTAGTAAAAGCTGTCACTATCACAATTGGCAACAGTAAAAACACTGAGCAGATATAGAGGCCTATTTATCAAATCTCTGTCGGACCTGATCCCACAGTGCGGATCAGGTCCGACAGACATCGCTGAATGCGGAGAGCAATACGCTCTCCGTATTCAGCATTGTACCGGCAGCTCTTGTGAGCTGCTGGTGCCACGCCGCTCCCTGCAGATTCGCGGCCAATCGGCCGCCAGCAGCGAGGTGTCAATCAACCCGATTGTACTCGATCGGGTTGAATTGTGGTGATCTCTGTCCGCCTCATCAGAGCAGGCGGACTGGGTTATGAAGCAGCGGTCTTTAGACCGCTGCTTCATAACTGCTGTTTCTGGCGAGTCTGAAGACTCCCCAGAAACACGGGCCCTTTAAGCACCATTTAGAGCTTGATAAATGGGCCTCATGGTGTCTAAATGCAGGTGCATGGGGCATATGGACGTATGCTCTGCACACCCAGTACACAATGAAAGCCATATCACTGAAACATTTTAGCTACTAACATTTTTATTATATTCAAAATATGCACTGATTGTTAATTCAGCCCCAATGTCAATTTATGTATTCTTAACAAAAAACACTATTATTATTTTTTTTTTTTAAATCCCACTCCTCAAAGGGCAAGGGAAATTAATCAGGTCCTACAGTATTTGCTGCCTATATTATAAGAAGTCTTCATCCAAAAAGTCCGTATAGGCCTAGTTTCCTTTGAGGTGGTAACGTTTGGAAACTGGTGATAAAAACATTTATCTCCAGTAAAGTCTATGGAGATTTTTTTTAAGTTAACGCCAGTTTCCAAACTTTACCACCTCAATAGAAATTAGGCCTAAGACTGTAGATACCATGGGTCTGGCATATATAGGGTTAAAAAAAATCGGCCATCTAATTTAACCCATTAGCTTCTTGCTTTTTTAAGTTTCTGTTTGAAAAAAAAAACTTTGCAGACAGCAACTCAAAATTTATCTCACCATCTTAGCTTCCATTCTCTCTCTCTCTTTTCACCTATAGTTATGTCACTATCACTATCTAACTGTATGGCTGGATAAGCTAGTATGGTATTGCTTCCCAGGTTGGGACAAGACTTTTATTTATATTACAGTAAGAGCAGAGCTGTGAGGGGTACAATACTTTAAGATTGGTTATGGTAATTTTGTGGAAATAACTGGTTCTGGTTCTTTCCCAGTCGGTTGAACAAAGGGTGCTTCTTCAGAAAAAGCAGAGCACTAAATTGCAACTTTTTGAAATTATCAACTCAATAATTATTATTATTATCATCGGTTATTTGTAGAGTGCCAACAGATTCCGTAGCGCTAAAATTATCTCTTTGCTATTCCATGCTGGGCTTCCTCACATAAGCTCTGGTTCCTGACAAGTCAACAGGAAAGCCTAAGGGGCATATTTATCAAAATGTGAGCAGACATGATACGCTGCATACGCTGTTGACATGTATCATTGCAAAAGCACTTCACCAGAACTGCTTGTGCAATATCGCCAATCGGTCGCTAGCAGGGGGTGTCAATCAAGCCGATCGTATTCGATCTGGTTGATTTCTGTCCACCGCCTCAGAGCAGGCAGACAAGTTATGGAGCAATGGTCTTTAGACCGCTGCTTCATAACTTCTGTTTACGGCGAGCCCGAAACAAGAGGGAACCAAGCTCCATTCAGAGCTTGATAAATCGGCCCCTAAGACTTTATCACAAATAAGGAAAGGTTCAATAATCTTGACCCTCTTGAAGTTTCAACAAAGAGCCAGAAAGAGAGTGAGGTAACACAGATGCAAAAAGTGTGCATCAGGATCTTCCAAGGAGATCACCATGGAAACAGTAAAAGGTGGCAGATATCCCTTGCCTAGATTTGAACAAGAGTTGAGACTGCAAGAAATATTCAATAAAGATAAAAAACAGAAGAGCAATACAAGTAACAAACCTGCATTGTCTACCTAATTCTACATATTTAAATTAAAGCTATGCAGTTACATTTTCCCAATGAGTTTTCCTCTTCTTAAATTGCACCAATTCCACTCTGTAATGTGTTATTATTATTATTTTCAGGTATTTTTAGAGCGCCAATAGGTTCTGCAGCGCTATGAACATGGGTGGTATATAAAAAAAAAATATTACAGGGTTCAAATGGGGAGAGAGGGTCCTGCAGAGAGTTGCACTGGCTGGGCTCATAGGCTTACATGCTATGGGGTTTTAGGGGATAGCAGTGGAGATAGGAAGGTTAGTGTAAGTTGTAAGCGTCCCTGAATAGTAGAGTCTTCAGGGAGCACTTGAAGCTTTTAAAACTAGGGAAGATTCTTGTGGAGTGAGGCAGAGAGTTCCTTAAGATGGGAGTCAGTCTTGAGAAATCTTGTAGAAGGGAATGTGAGGAGGTAACAAGAGATGAGGAGAGTAGTAGATCATGAGCGGAGCGAAGGGGACGGGAGGGAGAGTATCTGGAGACAAGGTCTGAGATGTAGGGGGGAGCAGTGCAATTGAGGACTTTGTGTGTCAGAGTGAGAATTTTGTGTTTAGTCCTGGAGGCAAGAGGAAGCCAGTGAAGGGATTGGCAGAGAGGTGCAGCAGATGAAGAGCGACGTGCAAGGAAGATGAGCCTGGCAGAGGCATTCATTATGGATTGTAAAGGAGCTAGGCGGCAGCTAGGGAGACCAGAGAGGATAGAGTTGCAGTAGTCAAGGCGGGAAAGGATGAGAGAGTGAATTAAAATCTTTGTTATGTCTTGTGTAAGGAAATGACTAATTTTAACGATGTTTTTAAGGTGGAAGCGACAGGCTTTAGCCAAGGACTGAATGTGAGGAGTGAAAGAAAGATCTGAGTCAAGTGTGACCCCAAGACATCGGGCATGTGAGGTTGGGGTAATGATGTTTTCAACAGTTATAGAGACATGGGGTGTGGAGATTTTGGAAGAAGGGGGGGAAATAAGGAGCTCAGTTTTGGAGAGATTTAGCTTGAGGTAGTGAGAGGACATCCAAGATGAGATATGGGAGAGATAGTTAGTGACACGGGTTAGCAAGGTTCTGGTGCAGAGAGGTAGATTTGGGTATCATCTGCATACAAATGATAATGAAACCCCGTGGGGCTTTATTATGGAACCTAGTGAGGACGTGTAGATTGAGAAGAGAAGGGGACCAAGGACAGAGCCCTTGCAGTACCTCAACAGAAAGAGGTAACGGGGCAGAGGATACCCAAGAGAAGGCTACACTAAAGGTACGGTTAGACAGATAGGAAGAGAACCAAGAGAAAGCTTTGTCACAAATGCTGAAGGATTGGAGGGTATGGAGCAAAAGAGGGTGGTTGACAGTATCAAAGGCTGCAGACAGATCAAGGAGGATAAGTAGAGAGAAGTGTCCTTTTGATTTTGCTGTAAGTAGGTCATTGGTAACCTTAACAATTGCTGTCTCTGTTGAGTGAAGGGGCAAAATCCAGATTGCAGTGGGTCAAGGAGGGAGTTTAATGTAAGGAAATGGGATAGACATGCATATACTAGCTTTTCAAGAAGCTTTGAGGCAAGAGGTAGTAGGGAAATAGGGCGGTATCTGGATGGGGAGGTTGGAACGAGAGAAGGTTTTTTGAGGATAGGTGTGACTAATGCATATTTAAGAGATGTGGGAACTATACCAGTGCTGAGGGAGAGGTTAAAGATGTGTGTGAGTATAGGGGTAAGGGTAGAAGAGAGGGAGGGGAGTAGTAGTGAGGGGATGGGGTTGAGGGGACAGGTAATGAGGTGATAGGATAGCATAAGGGCAGAAACTTAATCCTCTGTCACAGGGGCAAAAGAGCTAAATTTATGGCTATGTGGGTTTTGGATGATTGTGAGCTTTTGAGGAGGTTGGAGATCGGTAGTATGTTGAGAGCTGATTTAATTTCTGATGGAGTCAATTTATAAGACCCCTGGCCCTGTAACCCCTTTGTCCCTTCAGACCCTTTGACCAGTCATCCCCTCTGTAAGACATGTGTCATCAGACCCACTGGCCTTAGATGCTATAGGTCATCCACATCAGACCCCTGGCCATCCTGCCCATAGGTCAGCAACATGTCACATTAGGCCTAACTGGTCCGTTAGCTCTGTTCTCATCTGCTTGTCAAATCAGACCAACTGGCCCTCCAATCCCTATGTCAGCCACATGCCACATCACAACTATTCAGTCCCATAGTCATACCCTAATCAGACTCCTGGCCTTGCAAGTCCTCTCTAAGCGCTATACCAAAATTACAAGTTAGATTAAGACCCATCTGTCAACCCTATGCACACGTCAGACACCTGACCCTGCAGATCGATCACCAGCCTAGTCCAGCATGTTCTCTAAACAGTTTCCAGCATCATTTGACATTTCTCTTATCTGAACAGAATGCTGAGTCTTGCAGTTTTAATTCACCTAAGAGGATTCACACAGTGGTATAAAATAGTTGGTAGTGTGGACAGACTGGAAGAGACAAGAGTGAGCTTAATTGCAGGACAATGGTTGCCATTGGTGTTTCCTTGTTTTTAACCTGTCACACCTGGATTAGCACTGTCGTATTTCCTTTGGTTTTCAGTGATGATAATGTGGCATATAGAGATAAAGGGGCCGATTTACCAATGTCTGACGGACATGATACGCTGTTGAGTATCATGTCCACCAGACATCGCTGAATGCCGACAACATACGCTGTTGGCATTTAACATTGCACAAGCAGTTCACCAGATTCAGGGGGTGTCAATCAACCCAGTAGTATAGAATCGGGCTGATTGATGTCCGCAGCCTCAGAGGCAGCAGACCAGTTAAGGAGCAGTTGTCTTAAGACCACTGCTTCATAACTGCTGTTTCCGGCGAGCCTGAAAGCTCGCGCTGAAACAGGGGCATCAGGAGCCATTAGGCCCTTGATAAATCGGGTTCCATAGAGTCTTAAACACGTTCTTTGATTAAATGATAGTCTTGGCCAATTACATTCACAGTCAGGCAAAGGCAAATTGGGGTTTTACATGCTCTACATAAAAACAAATGTCTGTTAACCACTTTACAGATACATAAAATAGACTAAACAAAATAAGTTATTTCTGGAAAAAGAGGGCCCAGCTTGCAGTAATTATGTAATATTATCAAGGGATCAAGACTGAAATGTTTAATAAACACAATAGGCAGCTACCTGTTTTAGAGATGCAACCATGTAATTCATTACTTATAGCCTTCAGTTTTGAGCTTGTACACTTTAATTCCCAGCACAACCAGTCAGAAAATGTAAAACGAAATTTGAGGCCACTTTAAAAAAAAAACTACTTTTGTAGACCAATAATAATACACAAACATTATTTTGGTGGTATGAGTGTGTTCAATATAGTTATCTCATCTTTCTTAGTCATACAGTCTACATGCAATAATAGTCTTATAGTTTAGTCAGTTTCAATACTGTTTGCATTGATGAACCATGATAACTATACATTTAACCCCTTAATGACCGAGGACGTGCAGGGTACGTCCTCAAAAAAAAGGCAGTTAACGCCTGAGGACGTACCCTGCACGTCCTCGGTTTGGAAAGCAGCTGGAAGCGATCCTGCTCGCTTCCAGCTGCTTTCCGGTTATTGCAGTGATGCCTCGATATCGAGGCATCCTGCAATAACCATTTGTAGCCATCCGGTGCAGAGAGAGCCACTCTGTGGCCCTCTCTGCACCGGACATTAACGGCTACGTTCGTTGGTGGGTGGGAGCCGGTATGGGAGGTGGGTGGCGGCCATCGATGGCCTTTGTGATGCGGAGGGGGGCGGGATCGGGGGCGGGGACGACCGGGGGGACGCGCACGGACGCGCGCGCGCGTGCACGGGGAGGCCGGGCGGGCGCGTGCACGGGGAGGGAGCGGGTGGGAACCACTACCTACAGAAAATGTTTATGTTAGAAGTGGGATCAAAGGGGTTAATATGGTTTTTTTTGGTGATCGGTTTGGCTGGTGGGGTATTGGACTGTGGGGGGGAAGCTACACTACAGAAACAAAAAGTAAAACATAAAAAATAAAACATTTTTATTTGCAAACTGGGTACTGGCAGACAGCTGCCAGTACCCAAGATGGCCCCAATAAGGCAGAGGGGGGAGGGTTAGGGAGCTATTTTGGGGGGATCAGGGAGGTTGGGGGCTAAGGGGGGGACCCTACATAGCAGCATATGTAAATATGCTTAAAAAAAATTTTTTTTTTTTTTTTTTATACCTTTTATTTTAGTACTGGCAGACTTTCTGCCAGTACTTAAGATGGCGGGGACAATTGTGGGGTGGGGGAGGGAAGAGTGCTGTTTGGGAGGGATCAGGGGGTGGGATGTGTCAGGTGGGAGTCTGATCTCTACACTAAAGCTAAAAATTAACCCTGCAAGCTCCCTACAAACTACCTAATTAACCCTTCACTGCTGGCCATAATACACATGTGATGCGCAGCAGCATTTAGCGGCCTTATAATTACCAAAAAGCAACGCCAAGCCATATATGTCTGCTATTTATGAACAAAGGGGATCCCAGAGAAGCATTTAAAACCATTTGTGCCATAATTGCACAAGCTGTTTGTAAGTAATTTTAGTGAAAAACCTAAAGTTTGAAAAAGTGAACAATTTTTTTTTATTTGATTGCTTTTGGCGGTGAAATGGTGGCATGAAATATACCAAAATGGGCCTAGATCAATACTTGGGGGTTGTCTACTACACTACACTAGAGCTAAAATTAACCCTAGAAGCTCCCTACATGCTCCCTAAATTAACCCATTCACTGCTGGGCATATATACACGGTTGGTGCGCAGTGGCATTTAGCAGCCTTCTAATTACCAAAAAGCAAAGCCAAAGCCATATATGTCTGCTATTTATGAACAAGGGGATCCCAGTGAAGCATTTACAACCATTTTTTCCATAATTTCATGAGTTGTTTGTAAATAATTTCAGTGAGAAACTAAAGTTTGTGAAAAAATTTGTGAAAAAAGTAAAATAATTTTTTTATTTGATCGCATTCGGCGGTGAAATGGTGCCATGAAATATACCAAAATGGGCCTAGATCAATACTTTGGGATGTCTTCTAAAAAAAAATATATACATGTCAATGGATATTCAGAGATTCCTGAAAGATATTAGTGTCCCACAATGTAACTAGACGCTAATTTTGAAAAAAAGTGGTTTGGAAATGGCAAAGTGCTACTTGTACTTATAGCCCTATACTTGCAAAAAAAGTAAAGAACATGTAAACATTGGGTATTTCTAAACTCAGGACAAAATTTAGAAACTATTTAGCATGGGTGTTTTTTGGTGTTGTAGATGTGTAACAGATTTTGGGGGTCAAAGTTAGAAAAAGTGTGTTTTTTTCCAATTTTTTCCTCATATTTTATAATATTTTTTATAGTAAATTATAAGATATGATGAAAATATGGTTATTTTTGAAAGTCCATTTTAATGGCAAGAAAAACGGTATATAATATGTGTGGGTACAGTAAATGAGTAAGAGGAAAATTACAGCTAAACACAAACACCACAAAAATGTAAAAATAGCCTTGGTCCCCAAACGGACAGAAAATGGAAAAGTGCTGTGGTCATTAAGGGGTTAAATAGTGCAAATGGGTAAAATATATCCACTCCCAATACAGCTCCAGAGAAGGAAATTGCCAGTGCACCAATGAGGAAACTGCTGTTGCACAACCACTAATTACCAGCAATATTCTGCTCAGTAGGCACAATGCTTGCTCATAAGCAAGATTTTACTATGTGTTAATCCCCATTGCAGATTAGCATGTCATTTTTTTATATTAGATTGTACCTTTAATATGATTAAAGTGCTTATTAGACAAATAAGAAAAGCAATCCTGTCCATTAAAGCATAATTAATCAGCTAATTTCTAAATGTCATTAGCTTTTCTACAATGCTAGAATTAAAATCTGACTATGTTAGGGAAAAGTTAGCCTTTGCTGCAGCCTCAAGCCCTGACATTTTTATCAGGGGATGAAATGTGCACATATTGCCAGAATCTGGGAAACTTACTAAATCATTCTACACTAAGAAGTGCACAATTAAAGGTCCATTCAACCATGAGACAGTACTAGTATTACTCTTTTACAGGCCCTTGGGGTATTGTTTAAAGCGTATGCATGCATAGCGGAAAGAAAGCAATCTTACACATGCTTTTTTTAGTCAAATTATTTAGATGCTACAGGGATAAAAAGGCATGGAATATGCTCCTAAGTTGTACGTCACATTGCCCAGCTGTGGTATTCATACGCTCCATGAAAACAGGTGCGCAATTCCATACACTAAATATATCTAAGATATCATTCTTTTTTTGTGTTTGACCTCTGATGAGGTTTGTTTAAAAATACAACAAACAAAGCAGCTGTGTTTCACAGATAGGTATATATGAATACTGCGTATTGTAATAACGTGCACCTGGAACAGACACAAATAGTGCTGATTTAAAAGAAACTGTCATAAACTGAACTCAAAATATGATTTTTCTGTTCAAGGAGTAGACATTTACCCACACGTTCCCTCCCCATTTTGTACACAAATAGACACCTATGATCTATCTCTGAATATAGCTTTGTTTTTTAACAAGACACAGAGCAGTATTTGTCTTTCATTAGATCGAGGAATGAAGAAAGGTATTTGCTTCACTCTAATACTCTAATATACAGCAGGATTTAAATATTAGAATATTGTCCTTAGTTTGATAAGAAAGTGTTCTAGAACCTAGTTTTTCAACCTGTGTTATGTGTACCCCTGGGGGTACTTGGGGCTTTGGCAAGGGTTACTCCAGGGGTTGGGCCTTCATTATTATTTTTTTCCCGATGTAGCTATTGTAAACATGAAAGCTGTGTTTCTCATTTCTACCCTTGATCACTCCTAAAAGGGCAGAGTGTGAATATTTCCCCTGCCTAGGTTAGACCACTGCTCAATCACTGATTCACCTCAAAATTGGTAAAACCTTAGATTCTGGCTTGTTAGTGACATATGAGGGCTGGAGTTGAGTTTTACAATAGGTAAAGTGCCATCATACGGAAATATGCCCGCAATAAAACAAGACAGATAAACTGTGCATGAGATGGTTATTAAAAATTGAAAGATGGTAGCATAAATATTACATTCCTCATCATGCAGAAAATAGTTTATTTTCCTCTGTTTTAATTTAAGAAGCACATGAATTGCATCGAATTATGAATATCAATGGACTATATATCTGTGTTATATGTGTTTATTATTCTCTGTGGTAATATTGCCAAATATTAAATTCTGGAAAACATAAAACAAATATCAGACTCCTATATATTTAATTCATTAACATATCTGACACAAGCTTGTGAAATCAAGTGATACACATGATTTCCATTTTTGCTCATGTAAAAGATCAATAATATTTGTGCAACAGTTAGGGTAAATAGAAATCAATTGACTGCCCACAGGGGTACTTGCTACAAAAAGGTTGAGAAACACCTGTCTAGAACACAATTTCTATTAGGCAATTAACATATTACAAATTAGATATATTTGTTTTTCTGTAAAATTCCATTTCAATTCTAGGGGAAAGGGTATTCTTGACTCTCCACAGTATCACAGTGCAGCTAGCCATATATTATGATTTGTAGGTGCACTCCTGGCCAAAGTGCATGGGCACAGTAGTTAAACATCCAAATTAGTAACCCACACTCCTTGTGATAAAACACTTCCAATTTGTGATGTTTCAGAAAGTATCTTCCCCTTCCTCAGACACAAAGCCAAGTGAATATATGGTGTTTAAATACCCCCTTATGAGTCTAACTTTACAAGTAGTTATGATTGGCTGTACACATGATTTAGGGAGTTAAACACTGTACAAGAAGAGTTCAGAGTACTTATATGTGTCTGTGTGTGTGTATATATTATATATATATATATATACAGAGAGAAGTGCACTCACAGGAACAAACAACCTGCTCAATACCATTGTTAGCCTGTTCTATGGTGATTTACCACCTGGGTGCAGCTTCTTTTTAACACAGTACTGCTTTTCACAGAGTAGAACTTTCCTGTAGTATATCAATCTGATCCCACCTATTACAGTCAGTCCAGCGCTGAAATAACCACGCAATTCCTCTCTGAACAAGGAACATAGCAACCCCCAGACAATCGTTTCAGCCTTTATTAGGTCTCGTCAGTGAGACGTAGCCATATTCTTCTAAGCACACTGAGCAAGGAGTCCATGTCTGGTTGCCCTTTTTTCTCATAGAGAGACTAAATACACACAGAGAGAAGCGCACTCACAGGAACGAACAACCTGCTCAATACCATTGTTAGCCTGTTCTATGGGGATTTACCACCTGGGTGCAGCTTCTATGTTCTATGGCTGCACCCAGGTGGTAAATCGTCATAGAACAGGCTAACAATGGTATCGAGTTGGTTGTTCGTTCCTGTGAGTGTGCTTTTCTTTGTATGTATATATATATATTATTTATATATATATATATATATATATATATATATATATATATATATATATATATATTATATATATATATATACAGTATATATATATATATATATATATATATATATATATATATATCAAGCTATAAATATCTTCAAATGAAACCACACGTTCTGGATTTCTAAAGATAAATCTATGTTTATGATGCCTTATATGGTGTTTTTGGGGAGCGTATCCTCTTACTCAGGTCTTGGTCTAAAGAAGAAGATCCTTTAGTTCAGGCCCTGGAAGCTGATAAGCCTCCTGTTAACGTGGCCTGGGCTCTGTGAAGAAGAGGAGCGGGTTAGAACGGCTCTCCAGCGCACTTATGTAAGGGTTTTAGTCGCTACATGTGAACTTTTTCCCTTTGTAGCAGTGGAACATGTACATTTGTTTATCGAAAAGTAATGTAAATGTTCCACGAATGATTGGTATTCATTTATTTAAAACCAGACTAATACCATACAGCACGGGCACAGAATATTCTTGTTACAAAGTATTTTGAATATTCATAAAGAAAATTCGGCCAAACTAAAAAAATTTGAAAAGGGCTCGATTACAGGAGGAACACACACATATTAGCACTATTTAGCGCTCACACCACTCAAGTTACAATAGCTCTGCTAACATCTGGAGGTCAGATAGCACAGCCGCATCCCTTTCTTCATAGACTTCTATGGGGCACATTAAAAACTCTTCTCTGTCTTTCTCTTGCACATTAACCCAAAGGTGCGCTAAGCCAAGTGCTCTAAAACCAGAGGTGCTTAAGAAATACTTGAAACAACATTGTTCTTCACTCAGAAGAAAATAATATTTTTATTTTAAATATATCTATATATAAATCTATATATATCTATCTGTCTGTCTATCTATCTATCTATCTATCTATCTATCTATCTATCTATCTATCTATCTAGATATGGATATATATTATGGGTCAGAGTGCAGGTATTAGTATAATACTCCAAAAACAGAAGAAAAAAAAATGAGTGTTTATTCATGGCATGATGTTTTGTGGATTTCACTGAAATCTTTGAAATGGCATGCTATGAATAAACAATAATTTTATTTTTTCCACTAAAATCCAACAAATGTGATATATTCATGTTTTTTGAAATGTGTGTATATATTTATTTCAGCATATAGGATAGCAATCTTTGGTTTCTTTAGGTAGCTGATGTCAGAGGGTATACATAGGTTAAATGATGACACAGCTTATTTCTTTAAACAATTTATTAGCATTTTCCATGTTTTGTCCCTCACTTAGACCTTTGTCAAGATACCTTGACAAAGGCCTAAGTGAGGGCTGAAACGTTGGATAATGCTAATAAATTTTTAAATAAAGAAATAAGCTGTGTCATCATTTAACCTATGTATATATGTATATATATATATATATATATATATATATAAGATATTCTTTGAGCGAAGAGCAATGCTATTTCAGGTATTTCTGTTATAAAACACAAAAAACAAATGTTAACCTATAAAAGTTTGTGTGACTGGGAAGGGCTAAAATGTGTGTGTGTGTGTATATATATATATATATATATATTATATATATATATATATATATATGTGTGTGTGTGTGTGTGTGTGTATTTACACATACATTACACCACACATACAGAATATACACATATATGTGTGTGTATACACATAATATACACACACACACACACACAACACACATACATGTATATATATATATATATATATATATATATATATATATATATTATATATATATATATATATATATATATATATATATATATATAAGAAAATTATGCAGACAGCCGGCACATACTTCAATTAAAAAGTCCAGTTTTTATTCAACAATGGTAAAAGTGTAAGCTGCTACAAGCAGGTAGCAACAGAACAGCAAAAAGCAAAAGTCTTAGTCTGACATGTTTCAGCCTGTGGCCTTAATCATAGACATAATTAAAACAGTATGTGCTAGTTAAAATAAATACCTTGTGCTCTGTTATTATTGGTTAACCACTGATTAGATAACGAAAACCTAAACACATTGTGTGAATTCATTTGACTCTTTGCTCTCCTATACATATTAGAAATTGCTTAATCAAATTCAAGACAAATAGAGCTATAAGGCTTAAGGAAGCACTAATATTGAGTGATAAATGCTGCACATAAACTAAACCATTACTTATATAAATATATATAAGTTTACAAGTGTTTAATGGTATATATATATTGCTTCACCTTAATATGTATGATCATATGTGTGGCACAGTATTCATAATTTGCCTATTTGATGAATAGCTATTATTCTAATTTCTGTTGTGATAATATTAATCTTGAACCTGTATTCTCTGGAGCTGGGTATAAATGAGTCCCTGAAAAAGTGAGATACAAAGTATCTGAAAGGCAGACAAATTGCTGACACTTAGCAAATTCACAGTAGCAGCTCACATACAACTAATGTGGTGCTTGAATATATTCTACCATATTTTAACATATTCTACTATGCTCCCTAATTACTAACTATTTGATACTATGTGTTATATAATACTAATATACCAGCTAGCTACTGAGAAAAGTGTATTTAATAAGGTCCCTCTATACCTATGTATTGCTACAATTCCCTTTGTCTGTACAAATTCTCATGACCACAATTGTCTAGAGAATACCAAAGGTATACTTCATATCAGGGGGCTTATCCCATTACTTAACACATCTTTGTGAGCATATCACGAATGTTTGAATTATTTTTGTTCCTTGGTTAGATCACTCCCAAAAATTGATAATATCATAAATTGAGTTATAACCCTTAGGGATCCTGGTGGCCAAGGAAAAAATCCAAAAGGCCTCCAGTTTAATCAGTAGTTTGTTCAAATCTCCCCCTCTTTTAGGTTTCTTTAGTCTTTCAATAACCATCCATCTGAATGTCAGGTTGGAACTTTCATGTTCATATATGAAATGTTTCGCTAGTTCTGACCTAGCATCAGATCTCCTGATATCCGATAAATGCTGTTGTATACTCTCTCTTGCCTCCCTAGAGATACAACCAATATACTGTTTTTTGTGTGCATCTGCACCATGCCAAGTAGATAACAAATTTTGACATGCAGTTTATACAACTTTCAATTTGATACTCTTTGTTGTTCACCTCTGACCTGAATTTATCTCCTTTTTGCATAAAACTGCAGGGAATGCACGGGCCGTAGCCGCATCTAAACATTCCTTTGGATGAAAGCCAAGCACTTGTTGCCATGTTTTGTGGCAAATCACTTGGTGACAGGATATTTCCCAATGTCACCCCTTTCCTATAGGAGAACCTACAGCCTTTACTGAGTATCTCTGTCAGTCCCTCATCTTCAGACTTCCTGATAATCGGAAGAATATTGAGTCACAAAAGTCACTTTCTCTGTGTCGCTAGTGATCCTAGGTGAAACAACTTTGGGAGTATCTTTAAGCAAGATCTTCCTATCTGACATGTCCACCAGTTTTTTCATTTTTTTAACAGTTTGAATGTTGTATCCTCTCTCATACAGTCACCTGGTGAGATCCTCACTATGTGTCTTATACTCTCTCTCCTTTGAACAATTTATTTTTATTCTTACAAATTGCCCTTTCGCTATAGATTTTTGAACGCTGGCTGGATGATTGCTTTTACCATGTAAGAGGGTATTCCCCGAAATTGGTTTCCTATAATTTGAGATTTCAATTTGGCTGTTCCTTTATTGAATAGAAGTTTCAAATCAAGATAACAAGGGGGGGGCGGAGCCAGCAACGCTTGTGAGAGGACGCACATTTCTATAGCTCCAGCTAATATCGCTTTCAAACTGATTTAAAATGCTTCCCAAGGTAACCTATACCCTCTAAATATCGGAGAATAAAGGATAGACCCTCTGCCTAATATATGGGAAGAGCATTGATATGGCATTGATGCAGCTGATCCCAGTTAAGACCCGGAGGCCTTCTTTGGTGCTGATCGGGTGGCGGCCATTTTCTTATCCGCATGGTGAGGAAGATACTCTATACAAATTAGCCTTTATTTACCAGTGCGGCCTGAGACATTTCTTGCTATTACCCTAACCTTCTACATATGAGATGGTGGACACCCATTGGATCTTAGCCGAGCTGAATAAGCTTCTAGAGTCCTATAGACATACTTTTATCACAGCTCCGGTCGGAGTCTCTGAACCGGTGGATTCCGGTGAAGTACAGGAAGGAGTTTGCCTATGTCTAACCAACAGTGACAGAGTCAGCGAGAGTGGTGATGCTTTGGGGCCCCAGCATCTACCGTATACCCCAGAACCTGTAACGAAGTTGGCTAAGTCCTTAGATACTGCTACTTATGAAGGCTGGCCACCCGATCGGTTTAAGTCCCGTGAAACCGGAGTTGAAAGTTTAGAAAGTTTAGATCCGGAAACACAGCGCTCTCTATACTAACTCAGTGACACAGACAAGCGTAGGGTAAGCCACAGGCAACTTCTCCCCAGGATGTATGACAAACAGTCGCGGGACCCTATGAGTTATACAGCGCATATCGCGCTACAAATGCAACAAACTTTACATGCTCTCTATTGTGCCCTGATGTCTCCACTGCCCATCCACCCAGCAATCTAGCCCTAAGGGAAGACGCCACCCCGGCGTGGGGTGAATACATATAGGTGTGCAATTGCAGGAGGCTCACCTAGATAGAGTGACTACAAATGTGAGCTTGTATTGAACCGCCATGGATCTGAACTCTCTCAATCACCCCATGACCGTAACGCTTGTATTTTAGTTAATGGATCACTACTGCTTATACACTACCTGATAAGTAGCAAGCTTATGGCAGCTGTTTTGCCTTTTCTTTTTCTTTAAAAAAAAAAATAAAAAAATTATGACCTCTGTGAGGACTTATAATGGGTGTATTATTATCACTGGAGATTGCCTGCCTACACATATTATGTGATATACTTTTTTCAAGGAGCCGGCAAACGCATGAGAACAACCAATTATCTGTTAAATGTTATATGACTCTTATTACTTTATGTGTCCTATTTGGTTCATTCTAATTTATATCCCACAGCTGATGGTTGGCCCTATGGTTTATTACTCAGATAATTTGCTCCTATATAAAGCATGTATGGGTATGCACCTGGTATCTTTTAGCTCAAATGGGTCACTTTGATGAGAGATCTTCAGTCTTAGGTAGTCAGTTTATATCTTTTATAATTTATCCCATTTTATCGTACTATCTATCCCATATTGATTACTCCGCAGACACTAGGTAGTCCCTATTTATGAGTGATCTCATGCCTAAGGCTATGTTTATGAGACATTTGGTTGGTAAATCTGACATGTTTTCCTACATTCACTGGAGCATTAATAGAAATTGAATGTTATGCTATGTCTATATATTTATATGTATATATGAATGGGGCCAGACCATCGCCTCCCTAGCTATTATGAATAGACACTACTTTACACTTACAGATCCCTCTCTGATTATTTATACCCATTGTTATGCTAATAGCATTTATGCACTTCACTTTATATCTCCTATATGTCTGCAGCTTATTATACTTCCTACATATATTTGGAGTTCAACTATGTTTTTTTTTTTGAACAGGACGTCTTGTTGCCAGCGGCCGAGGCAGCGGGATGTTCATATTTTATAGATACATAGCTCCATAGTTTCAGGCATAGGTAATTCAATGTATATAAGTCATGCTCCTATTCTTTAGACCTCCACTACTAGTATTTTTTATAATCTCCTTGCCCACATTATTGTAGGTGAGATGTATGTCTAGTGTCCAATCTCTAAGTTTAGATCTTGTGCCTCAATATGCCAGGTATGACATCAGCCCAACATTTGATCAGCTCCTTTTCTCAATGCAACAGCACAGGCTGTTTATTACGTCCTCATACTCATAATTCAACCCATAAAGGTCCTAATTATCTACTATGGTCATGACAGATCTAAAATTCCTAATATACACCACTAGTATTGTTAGAACCTTCCCATCAGACCCTAGGTTACTAGCCTTGATATTCATCTAAAATGTTTGTTAAGCCTTTATTTGAGGTTTACCTGCCCTGCCTATGTTACTCTACAATCTAAATACCTCCTTAGCTACACACCCCTATTCATCGCATTTAATGTACCACCCACCCCCCCCTCATCCCCCCCCCCATAATGAACCTCCATAACTCAGGAGGTCTAAACCACGCCCGGCTTCTCTTGTGCTATGCCGCAATCTACTTATCTATACTTATCTGAATTTATCTATATTACCATTTTTATCTACATAGTAGAATTATATTTTCATTTGTGCTTATACTTAACATGTCAATCGCTATTCTAATCGAGGTCATTGGTTTAAATATGATTTTTCACCACTGCTACCTTAAGAAAATGAGGGTTCCAGTTTTCTGTTTTAAGATACTTCATCTTGAGAAATTTTATCTTTCAACATATATAGAAATTGTTAAATGGAATGTAATATCTATATTTGTATTCTTATGCGCTGCTTAATTTAAGCTGTATTGTTCTCGCACAACCTCCAATAAAAAATATAAAAAAAAAAAAAAAATCAAGATAACAAACTGAGAAATCATTACACTCAGAGGCAAATTTGAACCCCAAATGTTCTGATTTAGGGAATTTAACAAACTCTATACCTATCTATATACCTGTGGTACATCTTTATCTTATTTGCAAACATATTACCTTTCTCCATAGATATGGGTTAGTTCCCACCATCCCATCGTGAGGTTTGCAAAAGAAGGGGCAAAATTTTGGCCCCCCCCATTGCAGTGCCTTTTAACTGGAGGTAGTAATTACCATCAAATTTAAAGTAATTATGTTTGAGAAGAAAGCTCGTTATCTTAAGTATATAGTTGATAAACGTAGATGTATACTTAGTGTCTCTTTCAAGAAAAACATCTGATTGCTCTCAATCCCATTTCATGGGGTATGGAGGAATAAAGAGACACCACATCCACAGGTTAACCAACTGTACCTGTGGTTCCCAAGTACAGTCTTCCAAAATTTGAAAAATATGTTTTGTATCTCTTAAATAGCTACTTAGGTTGAAGACAAGCGGTTGTAATAAACTATCCAACTATTCTGAAAGTGGTTCACACAATGATCCAATCTCTGAAACTATAGGGCGCCCCTTACTTCAATAATCGATTTGTGGACTTTAGGGAGGATATGAAAATTGGAATTATAGGTTCTTGGACAAATATGTAGTCATGGGTATCACGGTCTATTTGACCCTGTTCTAGACCGTCATCCAAAATGTACCTTATTTCCCCTTGAAAAAACAGATGTTGGGTCCCCTGGACGAGTTCTGTAATCATCAATGGCCACCTAGTTGTCTCAAGATCTCACTCTTATATGCTTCCCTACTCCAGACCACTACGCTTCCTCCTTTGTCCGCCCATCTTGATAACTAGTTGATCATTTTTTTCTCAAAGAATCAATGGCTGTCCTTTTCTTTCTTTAGAAAGGTTGGGATGATTTTTAGCTGGATTCTTAGCTAAATCTATAAGATCTGCCTCTATCCTCTTCTGAAAATTAAAAGAAAATCACCCCTTGACTGCACCGGATGAAAAAAACTGATTTTGGTCTGTACCCATTATGCCCATTAATCTCTGGCATCTGTAGGTCGCTCTCATTCTCAAGACTCACTAAATTCTGAATGTCCTTGTTGTTCAGAAAAATCCAAATGAATTGTGTCATTACAGAAGTTCATAAGTCCCTATTCATAATAGTGTCCCTATTCTCCTCAGCTATCGTTCCAATTGTTGGTATAAAAGTGCCTTTTTTAAAGTAAGGTTCCCGAATTAACCTATTAACATCAACCAATGTTTGAAATAGGTTGAATCTGTTAGTAGGCACAAAGCCTAGACCATAACCTAACACTTTCAGTTCAAAATCACTTAAGCGGTAGTCAGTTAGATTAATCATGTTGTTCGTAGAAGCTATACTCTCTACTGATACTTGGCTTGTTTCTGTTCTGCCCTCAAATAATAACGTGAATTGTTCATCCTTCCCTCTCAATTATCCTCTTATTGCATCCCTTTCCTTCCCCTCCTCTGCCTTCTCTTGTGGAGGGATTCAGTTGGATGGACTGAAAACCTGTTCAAGGTCATTGTGGTCTCTATGGTCTTGTGTCAAACATTACTGTCTCTATTCACTAGACTAAGGTGATTGTCTCCCATTTCCTGTTTGTATTGGAGTATCAACCTCACTGTCACCAAATTTAACCATCCTTTGTCCCTGACTCCTTTGAGGTTTTTAAAATAGATTTAGAGACAGTACCAGTATGACTATTTCCCCAATAATTTTTCAGGAAATTTCGTTATCTGAATTACTCGTAGTACCCCCCTGATTCAGTACCTCCCTGTGTTAGGCTCTGGTTCTTCGTTACCCCTGATTATCACCCCTTCCTTGGTTTCTTCTCCTATATCTATCCCGTGACCTGTGTCTGGACAATCTTTGCAGATATATACTTTGCCTTGAGATAATCTTGTTGGTCTCTCATAAACTTTTCATGTTTGATCTCAATTAACTCTTTTTTTAAGTGTGGCAATTGTCTCCTTCAAATACATCATATTCTTTGTATTTGACCTCTGTGGTATAAATATCTAGTGCAGTCTGTAAATTTGCGAATTCTTCCCTGACTCCCTAGAAGTTGTATGTCCTTATACTGACAGATTGTTATTCCAGTTCTCTATGAATGTTTTATCTTCTATAGCAAATGTAGGACATTTTCTGATCCTAAGGCCTCTTGGGACTATTTTGAGATGGATATATATTTCAAGGGTCCATTTTTCCCATTTTAATTTGGTTTCTTTTTCATTAATACTTCCATTATCTGAAATTGACCACTCAGAGAACTTCTAGCTGCAATTGTTTTTTTTTTAATTGTTTTATTGAAAATTTTTGCATAAGTAAACAAATAAACATGAACATAGATGTATACAAAGAGTCAATCGGGAAAGGGGATAAGCACATACAGATGTATACAATGTATCACAGTTTAAAAAATTTTTGCATGGATACTTTCTCGTTGTATCCAACCATTTATCCAACACTGATGTATGTCACATTATCAACAAAATTATATAAAGTATCCGTTAGGAGAACGCCTAATATGAACCTCAGCAATATTAAACATAATTACATATAACATTCTCAACTTGTATTATATTCTCAATTTATATAGTAGCCAGTCAGGCTACTAAAGTTTTATAGTAGCTAGTTCAAATACAAGTAGTAAAATGTCCTGATATGTAATAACAATGGATATTAAAAGCTTAGACATACATGGAAAACCAGAGTGAAATTCTATAGGATTTATTTTCCAATGTTTACGAAGTAAGCTCATAGATGTAAAAAAGTGGGGGTAGGAGGTTCCTCTATAGGATAACTTTCCTTTGCCTACGGAGTAAGACACTGGTATAAGGGGAAGGGGGACAAAAGGGATAAGGGGACGGGAAAGCTCAATGGTATATGGGGGAGGGGGATAAGGAAGGAGAGGGGAGGAGAGGGGGACGGAGGCCATAACAGCGTAAGGAGAAATAAGAGCTCTGTATGGGAGTTTAAACCCACAATAGGTACTTAGTTATATGTATCACCCTTCTAAAATTAGTTTGCCACTGAACCAATATGGGGAAGGGATGTGTGTTTGAATCTCACACAGAGTGGGAAAGGGTGAGGGGAGATAACTTTCTTTCTGGTGACTGATGTCTATCTTAACCAATGTAGAGTAAGCAAATATTGATAACTGGCTATGTTAACCACTATGTACCATAACTCAATGGTATAAGGAGGAGGGGTAGAGGCACAAACAATTTAAAAACAGAACAAAATAGGAGCCACCATGATACACCCTATTAGTCCCCACATGATCAATAGCAATAGTATTCTAGATAGCACCTTATGAAACTCAAAAACATATAAATTTATATGGAGGCCGATATAGAGTATAACCTTATCTTAACTGAGGGTAAGTAGTTTAAATTATAGAGTGAAGCTTTATAGTGTTCTATACTTAACTAGGGTTTATATTCCCTGTACATTATTAGAATATCCTGGTATGGAGAATATGAGTAATCATTGATAGCCTGTGCTATTGTAAGATATAGAAAGCTACCCCCACACATCTATTAGTCGGTAGAGCCATACCATCTATTATCTTAACACTCAGCTAATAAGTTCACATCAATGAATCTTGTTACAAAATGTACTATATTATATAATATGCAATGAAACAAAGCTAATGGTGGTTAATATTAAATAGCAACTTCCATCATTAATATAACAAGAATGTCAGGGTGCCAGGAATCAGAACTGAGACGAGAAGTGCAAAAAATATCCACCTTTATTAATAGCAAAAAAATAATAAAAAGTCCACAAGTCAAATAACAAGCCAGGAGTCAAAACCCAGAGCTGGTAGTCAGATGAGCCGAGTCAGGAGCCAAAGCTAATAGTCAGACGAGCCGGAATCAGAAACAAGGAAAACAGCAGAGTCAGGAACAAGCCAGGTATCAGGAACCAGGAAGGACGTCAGGCAGCCAGGTAATACACAGGAACTCTCCACAAACAGGTCTGAGACAATGCAAAGGCAAAGCATACTGAACAGAGGCCCTTTAAATAATAAGTGATGACATCACAATTCTGAGACTGCATCCTGTCTCACACAGATGATGCAACACCAGTCTGGCCATAAATGAAGTGCAGGAGATGAGCAGCATCCCCCACAATGCCACCATAGTCAGCCAAGAGAGGTGAGTAAATGGCTGCCAGCAGCACATGGCAAACAAAAAAGGGAAAAAAACCCTGACAGTACCCTCCCCTCAATGACCCCTCCCCTGTGGGAGGACAAAATGCTTATTGTGGAAATGGGCATGGAAGGCTCGGAGGAGGAGGGAGCATGAACATCAGAGGAGGGAACCCAAGAGCGTTCCTCCGGACCGTAGCCCCTCCAGTGAACCAAATACTGTACACGGCCCCTGGACATACGAGAGTCAATAATGCTGCTGACCTCATACTCCTCATGGTTATCAACAAAGATATGATGGGGACGAGGGCAACACCGTGGTAAACCGATTACAAACCAATGGTTTCAAGAGGGAGACATGAAAAATATTGGAGAAGCGCATTGCAGGAGGAAGGTCAAGAGCGTAGGCCACAGGATTGACCTGTCGGAGTATTCAAAAAGGACCAACATAACGGGGAGCCAGTTTATTGGAAGGCTCAGCAGTACCTGGTGACTCGGGACCAGGAGGCATGGGAGGAGAGGGAAGGCATGGGTGGGAACGAACACATAGGAGACAACGGAACAGGAGGCTTCCGCAAGCACTCCTTGAAGAGGGCCTCTCTCTGAGTCTGATGTCAATTAGGATCAAAAAAGAAACCAATGCCTCGAGATCCTCTGGTAAATCTCTGGCAGCAACTTCGTCTTTAATCGCATCAGAGAGCCATGAAAGAAGGCGGCAAACAAGGGCTTCATTGTTCCAACCAACTCTGCAGCAAGCGTACGGAACTCAATAGCATACTGAGCAACAGATCTTCTACCCTTGCTGAATGGACATGAGTCGTTTTTACAGCAGAGGAGGAGCGAGGCGAGCGAGCCAGAACATCAAATACCCTTTGAAAGGAGGTCACATATTAGGGTAATCTTGAAATCACAGGTTTATTAGTCTCCCACAAGGGATTAGCTCAGGCAAGAGCTGTGTCAGAGAGTAACGAGATGAGAAATCCCACCCTTTAGCTCTGTCAGAGGGAAACGCCTGAGGTAACATCTCAAAGTAAATGCCCACCTGGTTCAAAAACCCTCTGCACTGAATAGGATTGCCTCCATATCGCTGAGGTAGAGGTGCAGAACCGGACATGCTCCTGGTAGGACTAGGTGCAGCAGTGGAAACAGGAGCAGCCATAACTTATGGGACACTTTGGTCCAAATGTGTCAGTGCGAGTCAGCAAGGTTTGCAGTGCTAGTGCAAATTGATCCAAGCGTGATCCTGTTCATCCATCCTGGAAATGATGGCAGATAAAGATGGATTATTAGCACCATCAGGATTCATGGCCTTTGCGTAATGCCAGGGTGCCAGGAATCAGACTGAGATGAGAAGTGCAAAAATAATAACACCTTTATTAATAACAAAAAATAATAAAAATGTCCACTAGTCAAATAACAAGCCAGGAGTCAAAACAAGAAGCTGGTAGTCAGCGAGACGAGTCAGGAGCCAAAGCGAATAGTCAGATGAGCCGGAATCAGGAACAAGGAAAACAGTAGAGTCGGGAACAAGCAGGGATCAAGAACCAGTAAGGACGTCAGACAGCCAGGTAATACACAGGAACTCTCACAAACAGGTCTGAGAACAACACAAAGGCAAAGCATACTGAACAGAGGCCCTTTAAATAATAAGTGATGACATCACAATTGGGAGACTGCATCCTGTCTCACACAGATGATGCACACCAGTCTGGCCATAAAAGGAAGTGCAGGAAATGAGCAGCATCCCAGACAATCCACCATAGTCAGCAAGAGAGGTGACTAAAATGGTTGCCAGCAGCACATGGCAAACAAAACAAGGGAAAAAAACCCTGACCAAGAGGTTACATTGTGTGGGTCAACAGGGCCACTCTCTCATATTTTTAGATATGTATATCCCAGAAATATAGGTCACCCCCCACACCTGCAGGAGAATATATGAGTTCTGCATTCCACTTATATTTTTAGCTAAGCTTTGAGGCCCACCTAGTGGTGGGAGTTGAAATTTACGCAGAATCTCCATATAATTGACCACTAAAACTTTCACACAGGGTGGGAGTAGAATATATTAGAGTGTAGCCACAGTATTGTTTCAGGATAGTCACATAAGTTTACAATAAGATTGTGGTATCTTGTCCAAACATATAGGTTATCATAACAGATGTAACAATAGGCATGATCAAATTATATACTTGCCATGAGGGTATACTGAGACATCATCCTTTCTTTTCTGTTTTTATTTTCCTTCCATAGGGGGTTGTATAGTATAAAATAACAAATCTAAAAAAGAACCCTTCAACCCCCCATTTTAAAATGTCACCATATTCTAAACATTCCTATGGAAATTTGAGATGGAGAACCGATTATGACAGACTAGTTCCCTAAAATACATACACTTTTATCAAGTTCTATGGCTGTCTAATACAAACACTCTAAACAGAACAACATGTACTGAACTCTTGATGTGAAATAAGCTATGGGCAACAGAACTAAATTAATTGTGCCAAACAACCATATCTACAGTCCGAAACTAAAAGTATTTTCACATTAATGAAAGAAGTCTCTGTGAGGGACTTAGCGTTTTACCCCCACTCCATCTTTTTCTGGCAGCTTGTTGTAACGGAGTTGTTCCCGGATTCTTCCGTTGTGTAGGAGCGGTTGTAGGCCATCACCCAGAACTGTAGGCTAGAGTCCCCAGTTATCTGGGAGCAACACGCTGGCAATAAGGTCGCTGTCATATAGCTCTCTGTTCTATGTATAACCTGAGCAATTTCTCCTATACTCAGCTGCCGGATAGGCATTAGACGCTTTCTGTCAAGAAGTTAGGGCCCCTCACTTCCAACCGTGACACAGTGTATGGAGACGCCATGTTGGAATGTGGCTCGCCTCTTGCATCAGTTAACTCTCCGGACCTGTAGACTGGGTAGTCTGGAACCCATTCCCAGGGATCGGCCGCATCCCCCAAGGTCAGGTCAGTCCATGCACATATAATGTGCCCAGCGATTTGCTTTTGGTCGATGGTATGCAAAGGTATTTCCTGAGGTAGCGGTATTGAGGCTTTAGTCGATAACTTCTCATTCTGAGTTGTCGGCAGGGTCGGCTCCAGAACGAATGAACTGGGGGGGGCATTTTTTTTTTTCACGAGGGGGGCACGTATTTACAAAGCATGTATGAGAGGTCAAAATAAAAGCAGACCTACTTTAATATTCTGCAGAAAGTGTAGCTTCTGGCTGGCTTATCCCCTACTATTAAAATTTGGAGAATATGTGCTAAATCACTAGGTAAAAATAATGAAGTCTAAATCTATGCAGTGCACTAAAACAGAGCCATTAAACTTGAGACCCCCAGTGCAATAGCTTCTTAAAAATAATTCACCTCTTAATCACCATGATCCAAAACCCTTAAACTCATTCTTAATCTCAATCATGTCCCCTAAACAGCCATGCACCCCAAACCCCCCACTGGAATTAACCCCTATGTTTGCAATAGCAGTAGGAGGATACTAGGTTTTCAGGTACTGGTAATTTTGTAGATTAGATGGTAGCTATACCTGCTTCGCAATAACTAACGGGATATCAGGCTACTTAATACAACCTATGTACTGTGAACCTATAAGAATATGATTGTATCATATAATAAATAAGTCTATAAATGGCTACCGGCTTTTATCAACGCTTAAAAAGTGCAATGTGATCTTAGGCCCACCCTTTTATTTATTATATGATACAATCATATTCTTATCATGGTATATTGTTTAAGAAAATTAGTAACCTCACGATAGGTAAGTAAATTAATAGGGTTAAAGACAAGTCCAAAAAGTCTCTAACTTCCGATTCCAAATAAGAGGTTAAGACACGGAGCTCTTGCAGATGCGTGATGCAACCTCACATTTCGGCAGTTAACTCTGCCCCAGCATGCAGCATTACTTAAACAATTCATTATTTTATTTATTATTTTTAAAGTGTATGATCATATCAATATTTTTTTGAGAGGGCACAGCATTCCATTTGGGTGGGCATTGCCCCCTAATGCCACCCCCCTTGAATCCGACCCTGGTTGTCGGTAGGAGGTCATGTAATATTTTTGAGTAGTGTGACTTCAAAGTTATCAAAGACGGCTTGTAGGCTGTGCAAAAACTTCCTCCATGAGTAAAATTATGGGGGTTTTAATAAATAGCCGTGATTAGACCAACGAAGCAGTAATCGCTGCAGAACTAGTATGAAACCAGTCAACTTGAGATATTGAAGCGCGGCAGCACAGACTCCTCCAACTATCAACTCCCAGCCAGCCTCTCAGGCCTCTCACACATGGAAGCTCACTCGACAGTCAAAAAAGCCGTTTTCCAACACCCATGGTCAGGATAAATGTAGAGCGATATTGTCCCTGAATTGTTCAGTAAGTTTGGCAATGTGAAAATTGTAGGGAAACAGAACTATGAGTTCCTAAATGTAGCAGGTAAACAGGAGCTCCTCAAGACTAGTTTCATTGAAAATCTGTTCAAAATCGTGCTCTAATAGGTCAAGATCAGCTTATTGAAATTTGTGAATAATTAATATTAGATCCACCATCAATTTTAGATGCTTCCATCTTAAAAACTGAGGATTGACAATATTCTACAATTGCTATTTGTATTCCACCTATACCAACACCCAAACAAAACAATTGTTAGTGTTGCAATATCCAAATGCTAGAGAATAGCTATTACGATGTCTCTATGTATACTCTAGATTGTCATTACATTTGGCCCTTGTGTATATTTAACGAGAAAGACTAAAGTGAAATAAAATCAGAATATTCTACTTTAACTTCTAATACACAGGTGAATATTGCTTAAAAATAATATAAAAATCACTAAATGACAATATTATAGTTATTGTGTAAGCAAAATTACAAGAGTATAACGATACATAAATGCAAAATATAAAAGTTCAATTAAATGTCCTTCTCAAAAACCTGTGTGATCATATATCACTTCTATTAAGCATAAAAAGATGCAATATAATATATGGTGGAAAATCCATATTGTGAGATTAGGAAAAGAGCCGTAAAAAGTATCTGTATTATACAAACAAGATAAATGAGAAATGACCTTCTCTTTGAATGCCTGTCTAGATACAAAATATAGGTCTAATTCCGGATACCAAATTAAACCAAAAATTCTTAAACTATCTGTTAGAGCATAAAGGGGAAGCAACCCTACTAATATACCAATACACTCGCTGTTTTTACTTAGTAATATAAAAGAGATAGACACACTCAAAATAGTGAAATAATTCTTGATTTAGCAGTGTTTGTGGTAAGTAAACAGCATTTGTTCTAATATCGAGTAGGGGACCTGAAACCATAAGTGCTCGCAAAAACAAAGATTACTTAAATAATACTAACTAGAACGTAATACTGAAGACTGTGCTTAGAGATATTAAAAAAAAAAAAACGGAAAAAAGAACAGGAAAAAATAAATCATCATAACCTGAGAAATTATGTAAAAAATGAAATGAACTGAAATATCAAATATAAATGTACATATAAATAATGAATACAGATGTGTTAGGTAATGGGATAAGCCCCCCCCCTGATATGAAGTATACCTTTGGTATTCTCTAGACAATTGTGGTCATGAGTATATGTACAGACAAAGGGGAATGTAGCAATACATAGGTATAGAGGGACCTTATTAAATACCACTTCTTTCCTTCAGTAGCTAGCTGGTTTACAAGTATTATATAACACCATAGTATCCAAATAGTTAGTAACTTAGGGAGCATATTAGAACTATGTTAAAATATGGTAGAATATATTCAAGCACCACAATAGTTGATGTGAGCTGCTACTGTGAATTTGCTAAGTGTCAGCAATTTGTCTGCCTTTCAGATACTCTTGTATCTCACTTTTTCAGGGACTCATTTATACCCAGCTCCAGAGAATACAGGTTCATGTTTAATATTATCACAACAGAAATTAGAATTAATAGCTATTCATCAAATAGGCAAATTATGAATACTGTGCCACACATATGATCATACATATTAAGGTGAAGCAATATATATATATATATATATATATATATATATATATATATATATATATAGATATATATAGTATATATATATATATATATATATATATATTTTTTTTATATATATATATATATATATATAATAATATATATATACCGTTAAACACTTGTAAACTTATATATATATTTATGTAAGTAATGGTTTAGTTTATGTATAGCATTTATCACTCAATATAGTGCTTCCTTAAGCCTTATAGCTCTATTTGTCTTGAATTTGAATTAGCAATTTCTAATATGTATAGGAGAGCAAAGAGTTAAATGAATTCACACAATGTATCCAGGGTTTTTCGTTATCTAATTATTGGTTAACCAATAATAACAGACGCACGAGGTATTTATTTTAACTAGCAAATTCTGTTTTAATTATGTCTATGATTAAGGCCACAGGCCGAAACATGTCAGACTAGGACTTTTGCTTTTTGCTGTTATGCTGGTCGCTGCTTGTAGCAGTTCATCCTTTTACCATTTGTTGAATAAAAACTGGACTTTTTAATTGAAGTATTTGCCGGCTGTCTGCATAATTTTCTTCTACAAGTATTTCCCTACCAAGCTGTTCACCTTCAGGTCCTAGGAATACCACTGCACAGATTATTCAAGTTTTTTTTCATTCCCATTGGTGGCAGAGTGGACACATGGTGGAACAGGGAGCTGGAGTTTACATCCATGGTGAATTCAGCGTTGTTTACACTGGACGGAGTGAGCAACAGAGGAGCTGCGGGAGTAACAAGCGGCTGCTGTGAATTTACAGAAAGTTTCTAACCCCTGAAAGCTAAGTAGGTAACTTGTTGGATCGTAGGGCACGTCTCGCCTCCTGATGTGCTGTGAATAACGGCAGATTGGAAGACTTGAACGTAACGCCCAGACGCCATTGAAGTACGTTTTCCCCTTACTTTGGGGTTCTTATATTGCAGCCTCTCCCGTGCTGACCCAAACATCTGACGGCTGCCACACATACCCCCTGTTTCATTCCAACAGAAAGTTTCAGCTCTTTGACTATCACTTCTTGAGCACCTCTGACCATATCACTTGTAGATATGAGCACAGCATTTTGGGAACTACCATTATTACTAGTATATATACTATAATAATAAAAAAATTAGAGTTAGGACCAGTCTTTTGGTGGGACACCTTGTAAGTGGTGACTGGCTGAGCAGAATATGGCCATATTGTGTGACTAAGATCCCATTCTTTATTTAAAAAAAAATTAAAAAAATTATGATATTATTAAGAAGGCAATTTTTGCAGCATTAAGGAAAAAATGGAAAAAAGTTAAAAATATGTGAAATAATTTGTGGTCTCATGTGCGCCCATACCTGCTCTTAATTTATTATATAATACACACACACACACACACATATATATTTTGAGGACCTTCCCTGGTATATATATATAACTTTAATTTTAATATGTTGTACGTGCCATTGGAGAGAGATAGACATTAAGACATTATAGGTACAATTAATTACATTTTTTCTTTGGTTAAAAACATTTATTGCACTGACAATTCTCATATGCTTAGAAAACTAGCAGTAATGCATATCCACTACGAAAAGGATGTGCACTTTCGCTGTCAAAGCCACAATTTGCCACATCATCAGTATTGAATAAATAAGTCATCACAAGAAAATGATCATTAAAATATTTTAACTTTTACGCAAAATCTCTGGAAACCATTTACTAATTTATCATTTTGTGTCCTCAGAGCAAAATGTAAACCCTGCATGTTGATCAAAATGAATTTATTGGGTGTACGGTGACACCAGGTTGGTGTAAAATAGGATACTGCTTCTTTACATTATGTTATTTACTTTTACAAATGTATAATTACTCTTCTTATTTTGTCAAGGAAAAATATTCAGTTTTAATCCCAGAAAAATAGATGAGCAACATGTACCCTATTTATTTTATATTGTCCCTAAATTCGTTAGAGCATGTCATTTTATCACTATCAACCTTGCAATGCAATGTGTTCTGTCTAACAAATTAGAGTGTGCTCTGACAAAATCGCAGAAGGACATTTGCAGAAGGACATTTGGCAGACGGAACATTTGGCTGACAGACAGAAAGCTAAAGAATGTTCCGATTTCGGCCGAGGGCAGATACATTCCAGAGTGCTCTGTTCTAATCAGAGCCTCGTGCGCCTCAACTGCTATGGAACCGATACCATGGGTCCAAGGCCGCACGTCTTGTAATTCTCTGTCTGGGAAATTATCTATCTATCAAATCTATCTATTTATCTACCAAATCTATCTATCTATCTACGTATCTATCAAATGTATCTATTGCATCTATTGATCTATCTATCTAATCTATGTATCTATCTATCTATCAAATCTATCTATCTCGTGGCCCGGACAGTTATCTGACAGCCACTTGTGTTTCGGCCAAATGTCCGTCGGCTATAAAGTCCGGCCGACGAAATTAGAACATAATTTATTCACTATAAAGTTTGTGCAAATGCTTATACTCGGTTAACAATACAGGAAATTAAAAATGTAACACAAATTCCCAACTATGCAGCAAGCATTCTGCTAATTAATATTCGCTCGCATAAGATATAACAATATCCCATTGGCTGATTTGTAGTTTTCCCTCTGTGAATGACTATTAAATAATTTCAGAAAAAAACTCCCCGAAGATTCGCCTAAATAACATAATGACACCGTTACTGTAATTTTTGTCTGTTTAACTAATCTGAAGCAACATTTCAAATTGTTATAGGTAAGCTGGGAGTTTTTTTTATTTAACTAGTATTCAAATTCTTTGGGAAATATTAAAAGAAAAATCAACCAAACATCTACGTCTCTGTTACATTTAATTTTTGTTTTATCAGAGTGATGTTCTAAAAGATAACTGAAACTTAGTGTTAAAATACTGTAGAAATCATTTTTATTTAAAAAAAAAAAAATCACTTTAGTATAGCACCCCCAAGGTAAAGTTTTAAGCATCTTAAAGACAAAAATAAACCCAAGTAAGTATGTTTGTGGACTTTCTATAATGATAGGTTGTGAATTCCATTAGTTTTTAGTTTTATTTTGTAACAATATTTTATAAGAAAAAACCTGCATTTGTACTGTGGCAGTCTCATGTGATGCACATTGTGACATAGTATCCAGGATACACAGAGTGACACTAATCTGTTCAAAAATCCTTTCCTGCTTTACTGGTAAACCCAGCATTCTCTATTGATTTGTCAAATCTGCCCATTTGCAGGAATTTTACTGTCACAAGAAATGAAAGTAACAGTAGATTCTATATATATTTTTTATTACCACAATTCATAAAAATGAAGAAACATTAAAGGAACATTAACATATTTGATATATCTTAGGGCAATACAGTGAAAATTAAACTTTATTTATTCAGACAGGTTATGCAATTTTAAACAGCTTTCCAATGTATTTATATTATCTTATTACTGTAGTTCTATCTACTGGTAGCCTCAGGAGGAGCAATGCACTACTCGGGCCTCACCTAATGTCTTCAGCTAGGTCCCTGTTAGTGCTTTGTAGCTCCTTTAACAAAGGATACCTAGATAATGAAGCAAATGAAATAATTAGAAAGGTTATTTAACCCTTTATGGCTACGTTATTTGTCTTTCTATGGGCTTGCATTTTTTAATATCACGATTTTGTCGGCAGCGGTGAGACGTCACTATTTCCGGTGGTCAGCTGGAGGAGGGTAAAATAGCATGGGTCCCACCATTGGTAGCAGGACCCGCACTATTTTTAACCAAAAAAGACTTAACAACCAGCGGCCTATAAAGGGTATTTATGGTCATTAAGGGGTTAAATATTGCATGCTCTGTCTGCATTATGAAAGAAAATGTTGGTTTTCATGTTACTTTAACTACTAAATGCAAAACTATTTATACCAAATAAATATTTTAAAAGCATTTAGAACTGTTATTTTGTTGCCAGATGTGCATTATTTTGCAGTTCAAGGGCACATCCCTATGGAAATGATTTTGATTATGTTTTTTTATCTCATTTGCTGCCGCCAGTTAGTGATATATATATATGTTGATATATATATATATATATATATATATATATATATATATATATTATATATATATATGTAACAGAGGTAAATGCACTCTCAGGACTTCCACAAATTTCTTTATTGGAACGTTTTCGGGGTTCCAAAACCCCTTCATCAGCATAAAACTTACAAGCAAAACTCAAACAATTTATAGTGCTTCAACAAATCACTCACCAAACAGGTGTTGCTCCAAAAGTGCGCCAAATATCGAGTGTGGAACGCTTCTTGCGTTCCACAGTGCTAAAGCCTACCGGAAGTGATGTTATCTCACTTCCGGTTTCGCGGCTACATAGTATTAAGTATACAAGGCTATTTTATGACAATTCCTAATACACTTATCGTCTAAATGTGTATTAAACAAGAGGTGACCACAAACTGAAATATATTTGAAAAACTACATTGGATCGCCGTAATGCTATTCCTAATCGGCTGACCAAGTGCCATTGTGTATACAAATCTCCATGGCAACTGTAGCCATGGTTATGGTAAACAAGCATTTAATCGTGTCTCAATACTGTGATCAGTTGCATAGTGCAGCCCACTAACATCTCATATTGTGACAAAAAGTGATAATCATTCTTAATCACATTTAAGTGTTATTTAAAAGCAATATTATATATACACAGATAAGTACAGGAATAAATTTATATACAAAAAAGTGGGGATTTTTGCTGAATTTGTTATCAATTGATGAAATTATGTTAAATGACTTTAGAAATTCAATTGGCACTTTCCTGGCTGTGCGCCTTCCAGTACCTATTTCTGATGTTGTATAAATTGGTAATGTATTGAGACCAATTGGGAGAAAAATTATTTCACATCACCAAAATGGTATATATATATACCCAAATACATCTGTACTGCATTTATGGCCACATACTACAAAGCCCAATAAAGATATTCACCTAATTTAGCAGTGAAATATCAAGGAGATTAACAAGCATGTATAGAGAGGGAAGTACGTGCTTCTATCTACAATCAACATCCAAAGAGGAGGTATATCCCATTATATCTCTGGGAGGTGCCTTATTATATCATATCGGACAATATAGAGTGATGTGTAGGTATAGATATTGTATACATCTAGTATAAAATTCATCATTATCAAACTTATAGACAAAGATAGATTTGACCAACTTATAAAAAACCAAGTATGATCAAAACAAAAGATTGTCCATCTTGTTACTTCTCCTCACATTCAGAGGTAATTCAATGACTTCCCAATTCAAGGTCTAAGGTGCATAGGTAGGTAATTATGCCTCAGGGACCAGGCTTCCACTACCCAGATGAGGGCAATCACCCCCATCCTGGGTGTGTCGTAGCGGCCAGCCTTCATTACTCGTGAGAGCAATGGGCTGGAAGCTACACGTAGCCCACAATGACCCCTGGGTTTGTACCCCAAGTGTTGTAGCACTACCTTGTTGGATCAAATAAGATTTGTTGAAGTCTGGGGTGGTGTTTTAATCCGCCAGGATGGATAGTTCCAAGTTTGAAGATCCACTGAGCTTCACGTTTTAAGCAGTATCTTGCTTCCCTGTCCCCTCCCCGATCCAATGGGGGTAAGTGGTCAATGAGGATGTAGCATATCGAGGAAACAGAGTGGCCATTGCTTGGCACAGTGGCGTGCCACCAGGTTGTTCGGGACTCTCCTGTTTCAGTGCAGATCTTATTGCATGCCTGTGGTTTGCCATTCGTTCACCGCAACGTGCCTGTGGTTTTACCACAATAGAGCACGAGCATGGGGCAAAAGAGGAGGTATACCACGTGTGTAGTAGTACACGTAATGGAAAGTTTAATCACATATCTCTTATTTGTATGTGGGTGATGAAAGGTTTTGGTACTGACCAGGCCGTTGCATGTTAAAGACAAAAATAAACCCAAGTAATATGATGTGGACTCTCTATAATGTTAGGTTGTGAATTCCGATTAGTTTTAGTTTTATTTTGTAACAATATTTTATAAGAAAACCTGCATTTGTACTGTGGCAGTCTCATGTGATGCACATTGTGACATAGTAGCCAGGATACACAGAGTGACACTAATCTGTTCAAAAATCCTTTCCTGCGTTACTGGTAAACCAGCATTCTCTATTGATTTGACAAATCTGCCCATTTGCAGGAATTTTACTGTCACAAGAAATGAAAGTAACAGTAGATTCTATATATTATTTTTTATTACCACAATTCATAAAAATGAAGAAACATTAAAGGAACATTTAACATATTTGATTATATCTTAGGGCAAGTACAGTGAAAATTAAACTTTATTTATTCAGACAGGTTATGCAATTTTAAACAGCTTTCCAATGTATTTATATTATCTTATTACTGTAGTTCTATTCTACTGTTAGCCTCAGGAGGAGCAATGCACTACTGGGGCTCACCTAATGTCTTCAGCTAGGTCCTGTAGTGCTTTGTAGCTCCTTTAACAAAGGATACCTAGATATTGAAGCAAATGAAATAATTAGAAAGTTATTTTAACCCTTTATGGCTAAGTTATTTGTCTTTCTATGGGCTTGCATTTTAATATCACGATCTTGTCTGGCAGCGGTGAGGACGGCACTAATTTCCGGGTGGTCAGCTGGAGGGAGGGTAGAAATAGCAGGGTCCCACCATTGGTAGCAGGGACCCGCACTATTTTAAACCAAAAAAGGACTTAACAACCAGCGACATACAGGGTACTTTATGGTCGTTAAGGGGTTAAAATTGCATGCTTTGTCTGCATTATGAAAGAAAAATGTTGGGTTTTCATGTTACTTTAACTACTAAAATGCAAAACTATTTATATTCAAATAAATATTTTAAAAGCATTTAGAACTGTTATTTTGTGCCAGATGTGCATTATTTTGCAGTTCAAGGGCACATCCCTTGAAATGATTTTGATTATGTTTTTTTATCTCATTTGCTGCCAGTTAGTGGTATATATATATATATATATTATATATATATATATATATATATGGGGGGTGGGTTGCTACCTATAATTAAACTTATTATGGATATTTTTAATTTTGACTCTAACATTCTTTTAAAGAAACTAAAAATAAATGATATCCCAAAATAGACAAAATAGACATTATCAACACTCTGCCCCTGTACATAAGATGATTTCTGATAGTTGTTGTGAAAAGCTTGCAGATCACCTTCAACTGTTTTTACCTGTTTTATATTTGCTCTTGAAAATGACGTTTTACTTACAATCATAACGCAGTGAGCTTATAAATATATTCTTATTTTAATTGGAACATCTTTTCGTTGTCTTTTGCTGGGACAGTTGCCGAAAAGTTCAATTTAGATGGAGTAAGTTACTACTTTTTTATTATCACATGATTTTGCATACTTTTCTGGAGTGTTACTCTTGCTCCCAGTTTACCAAACCTCTGTTGATTACTGTCTACCAGACAGGCCTGAGTGGCACACCGTCAGATAAGCGGGATACCAATTGCAACTCATGGAGTGAGTATATTGCACTCTTATTAATTGACTTTAACATACACGCCAAGCCCTTTTCTCTTTATTATCAAGGGATTATATATCCAACCTGAGTCTAATTCCTAAAGACCTGCCGCCATCTACTACTGCAACTCTTCAAAGATATACACCTTGAAATTCACTGCTGGTCACTACGGGGTAGGGGTCAAAGTCACAACTTTGCAGGAATGTGAGAAATTGGCAAAATAGGCTTAATATGTTTAAATGAGGGCTCAAAATTTAAAGCCCTGAGCTACAAGCCAGCCCAAAATGATACTCAACCATTTTTTATCTCATCCACTACACACACCCACTACCCCCCCTCTTAGCATATGTTTAGCCAAGTGTGAAACACCTTATTGTTTAATATTGTTTTGTTTTATACCATAGAATTAAATAATGCTAACATACAGTTAAGAAATTAACAAAAATAAGTGCATAACAGTTAGCTACATCAACTAGGGTTCGGGGGAAGACAACAGCTGGAGAGAAAAAAGAAGTTGCTGAGCTGAGAGAAAGCAGAGAGTGTTGACATTAATGTGAGGTCATAGCAGACCTGAAAATTTGTTTTATAACTATCATCACTCATTAGGCTGACCATATTGCCTCTTTAAAGAAGGAACACATATGAAAAATACAGTATGTGAGGGTTCTTATACAAAACCATTTCTTTAAACAGCCCTGAAAACAGCCCTAACATATGTATTTTCATATGTGTCCCTTTTTAAAAGCGGGGGCAATATGGTCAGCCTATCTCTCATCTATCTTTTTTCCACTCCCCTCCTCTCTTCAATTCCTGTTTTTACCCCCTCCCTTCTCTCTCAGGGCCATATCTTATCTTTACACTCTTTCTCTCTCCTCTCTCATATCTCTTTTTTTCTCCTCCACTCTTTTTAATGCTATCTTTTTCACCACTTTCACTTTTCCTCTCCAATTCTCTCTACCCCCAGGTTTACCCTCTCAGAAGTAACAGTCTAAGCACTAATGGGGTGCCTATAGCCCTAGAGCAGGGGTGTCCAAACTTTGCTCTCTCAGAGGTTTTGGGAACTACATTTCCGATGATAGCTCAGCCAGCATTTTATCTAGCTGAGCATCATGGGAAATGTAGTTTCCAAAGCCTCTGGAGAGCAAAGTTTTGGACACCCCTGCCCTAGAGGAGATAACATATCCTTGCCCCTTTCATGTATATAATATCCCTTTATTTGTAGACATTCACTCACTAACTTTTCACTTGTCACTGTTAAATTTCCACTCGTCAAGTGGTTAGTGGGCTAGTGGAAATTTAAGCCCTGTGTAAAAGGTCATGAAAAACCATATTGGTTCCTTCATGATTCTGACAGAGCATACAATTTTTAAAAAAGTTTCCAGTTTACCTTCTTTTTCACATTTGCTTTGTTCTCATTGTATTCTTTGTTGAAGAGGATATTGTCTGAGCTCTATCTGGCAGGAACAAGTGCTGCTATATATTACTATCTGCTAATATATAACGAGTTTCTTGCAAAGCTGCTACCATATAGTGCCCCAGACACATGCACTCTCCTGAGCTTACCTTCCAGCTTTTCAACGAAGGGTACCAAGAGAACAAATAACATTTGATATTAGAGAAAACTTGTGATCATCAGGTAAATGCATGTGTTAGAAGACACACAACAAACAGGGTGACTGATGCTAGCCATTACCTGCAAAGTAGTTGTGTTAAAAGTAAATATTCTATGAACTTTTAAGTGACACAATAGTCCAAACAAAACCTAAGTGCTATACAAATAGTTAAAACAATCACACAATTAATAAACAGTTATTACAATTGTATTAATATACTACAAACAAACCCCTATACTGTAACTGATCCAGATTCCAAAATACAAAAATGTACATGTAACCGATAATCACAAATACGGACAGTGATTGTAAATGCAATCATAAAAACAAAATGTCAGAATACAAAAAGGAACATATAAAAAAGTTAAAGTGCCATAATACAGGTTAAGTAGATCTGTGCATATCCTAAAAGGGCTAATTAAGTAAAAATAGTTTGGCATAAAAAAATTGTTGAAAAAATTGTTATGGGAAGTATTTTAAAATAAATTTTCAAAAATAAGCAAAAATACTTAAAATAGCCATGCTGCCTGTACACTGTGCTCCACCCCCTTATCAGTGTTTAGACACAGGCTTTGTATTTCAACTGCTTCTAGGCATTCTCCATAAGATAATCCGTATTCATTTGTATATTTTACCAAAACAACAATTGGATATGCTGCAGCCATAAAAGGTATTGTGCGGGGGGAGTTAGAGGCTGTACAATCAGAAACTAAAAAAAAAAAGAAAGGGTTTAATGTGAGGCACTGCAGTATAAATTTGCAGGTAAAGTAATTAATGTACATATTATTACATTTTGTCTCTATCTCAACTTGTTTTATTGTCCCTTTAAATATAAAAGTGTTCAGTCCAAAAAAATGTAGATTCCTTCACAAACCAAATTTGACAGTCACAAAATGTGCCTTATCCATACATAAGTGGAGTCTCTAAAACAAGTAATAGAGCATAAAAGATACGAGAATAGAAAAGGTACACATCTTCTTACCAGAAAACAGAACTGGAAAAAACAGTAGTCAATGCATTTCACCCCTATTGTAGCCTTTCTTGAGACTCACAATATTCCCTATCTAAAGAGTAACAAAATGTCCCATCCAAAACCCTTTGGTCCCATTTCAGATTATATCCCATAAGGAATAGTTAAAGGGACACTCGAGTCAAAATTAAACTTTCATGATTCAGATAGAGCAAACAATTTTAAAACAACTTTCCAATTCACTTCCATTATCTAAATGTGCACAATCATTTTCTATACATACTTTCTTAGGCACCATCACATACTGAGCATGTGCAAGATTCAAAGAATATATGTATATACATTTTGTGATTGGGCTGATGCTATCACTGATGCAGTGGGAGGGAAAATGCATTTAAAATTTGTCAGAAAGAAATCTACTTCCTTATTGGAAATTCACCTTAAGGCATTTACATTGTGTTTATATTATGCATTTACTGATTATGATATTCTACTCTTAGTGGTCCTTTAATTGGACAGTAAACTCAATAATGACATGTTTATGATTTAAAAGAAGAGCATGGAATTTAAACAGACTTTCCAATCTATTTCTATTAAGTATCAAAATATAAAGTATATCAAATTAGTTTTGTTCTTTTAGCATCCTTATTAAAAAGTAGGCTCAGGAGGCAGAAATGCACTACTGGGAGCTAGCTACAACAAAGGGATACCAAGAAAATGAAGTAATTCATAAGCAGAAATGGAAAGTTGCTTAAATGTATATGTTCTATCCGAATCTTGAATTTTGGGCTTTACTTTCCCTTTAACTGATTTGGCCCAGAAGCAGGGTGGGGTAGGCACTCTGAGATGAAGGCTCAACCAGCTGCCTTCATTCCTAGAAAGCTCCTGGCAAAGCAAATTACACCCTTGATAATGCTCCCTCTGCAGGTGTCATCAGACCGGTATCAGCCCTCCCTTACAGAAGCATACAAAGTGCTAGGCACTGCCTACACTTATAAAGCCAGAGACTGTGCTCATACCTATTCAGCTACAGCAACTTCATGCAGAAGTGCCGGTAGAACATGAACCTGTGACTTACATTCAGTACATGGATCACATGAGACTGTTATGTGCAATTGGACGTGAGATAAAGGTGAATGCCAATAGTACCACAGCCACATAATAATAACGAATGCCAACCTACAATGCATAGTTTCAGCCCGGGAATCCATGATAGATGAACAAAGATCTGAATCAAGTAGGCCCGGACGAATGCAAATTTGTCTGAATTTTGCTGATTCAGTGAGTCGTTTGATAAACTAACAGCCCAAATACATTATTGAACGAAACAAACAAATAACTGCTTGATAAAATCAATTTGTTCATTTGTTCATGCTGTTTGGCACAAAATATGTGCAGGAATGGGGGGGGGGCAAGACTTATGTTGTTTGGTTAATAAGCTGCTTTGTTTGTAAAGGATGTAAAGAGGGTCTGACCATATAATTTTCCATTGTCCCCTGTCCAGTCCTGCTATAGTATTAATAATGACTGATGTTATGGCCAACACTAATCAATGTATTTAGTCATACAGAAGCTGTATCTCTATAAAAAAATAATATAATATATAACAAACTATTGTTGTTAATATTAATTGTCTGTGGGTTAGATACAAGTGGAGTGGTATTTTGCTACAGCTCGTGCATTAACTCTGCTAAGCTTCAGATTTTTGTGTGTGTCGGGTAGCACGAGTATTGCAAGATGAAAGTAAAAAAAATTCTCATGTGTGCTAACCTGGCACGCCTCAAAAAAGTCAAATTTGAATATCACGATTGTGTTAAAATACCCCCCCCCCCCCATAGAAATCAATGGAATGCTACAAGTGGAGAAAAAACTAAAACCCAAAAACTAGCGCAAACCCTGTCTCCCGTTTTCTCAACTACACTAACCCGACATGAAATATTCATATTTCACATTCCAATGTTTTTCACATAGCAGAATATGATGACTTGGCAATTAAAATGTATATAGGGGCCTAGTGGTTTTAATACAAAGGGGTCTTGTGGAAACTTCCGGGTTACGGCCATGATAGGTCATGAAATTGGAAGCTGCTTCCAAAATTTTCACAATCTATAGAGTATTTTGGCTCCTTCTTTACATCAGCTAAAATAACAGCAATCACTTATACTAAGATTATAGCTAGTTATGAATGCTGGAGGAAATCAACGGTCAAGTTCCAGAACTATGAGGTATCTAATGGCCCCATAACTGTGGTTTTAGCCACCACATAACTCCTGTCACATCCTGGATTGAACCTGGGACCTCAGCTTCTTGGGCCGTTGCTTTTTGCTATGTGCTATCCTTGCAATTGGACTGCAGTCTGGTTTCTTTTGCCTAGTTCGCTTTTTGTTTTCCTGAACTTTGACTGCAGTTGCAGGTAATCGGAAATTGCTCTTTGCCTATATAAACCAGCTCTTCCAACAGTAATTGCCTGTTTATTGAGTTTTCTACTCAGGGTTGTGCTGTTTATTGCTATTTTGGATTGCTCACTGTTACAGACTTGGATTTGGATTCTGGATTCTGCCTTTTTCTCTGTCCCTTGGTACTTTATTGGATCTGCTGGTTTTGATCTTGGAACTGGACTTTGACTACGCGTTGCTTTAAACCCCGTTGTACCGTCGCTGGATTGTTTGCCTTACTGTTGCTGACCTGGATTGTCTTTGACTATGTTCAAGTCTGACCCCTAGTGACTGTTTCCTTTACTACCGGGATTGTATACTTTTGCAGTACTAGTTTTCCTTGCTCAGTATCACCAGAGTGATCTAGTACAGTACAGTCCGACTGCATCCAGAGCTTCCAGCTGGTTCCACCTCAATCTCTGGTTACGTCCGTACCGTACCAATACTTGTGTAGGTATTGTATTTTACTGCCTGTCTTCTTCCAGATGACACTGAGGCAGGCGTGACAACTCCCCTATGATCTGTTGAACTGCCATATCTGAAATCATTGATGGACATTTAAGGTAGTTTGAAAGGCAAATACTGCAAGCATTGTAGAATTATAGCGAGCATACAGTGATACAAAAAGGGAGATAAGCGGAACAACCGGAGCCTACACAAACAAGTCTGACCCAAGTCCCTGCAAAAGCCTTACCAGATTCATCTGAGATCAGAGAGATTATCCACCTTGAGCGGAAGACTTTCCTTAGCAGAGGATGCCCAATGAATGTTCTTACACACCCTGGTGGGACACTTTCAGTTGTCTACAATAGGAAGAATCAGCAGGTTTTTGTAGCAGTAAAAAGATCTCATAGCCAAGGAAGGCTACAATCCTGATGACAATTTCAGTCACCATGCAGCTGCTATAAAGATTTGAGCACTATGGGCTAGATTAAAAGTGGAGCAGCTATTTTGTGCTCCCATTTGTGCGTTAGACTTCTCTAATCTTTGGCTTTTTGTGCTTGTCAAGTAGCGTGTGTATTGCAAGTTGAAAAGTAAAAACATTTCACTTGCACACTAACCTAATGCGCACAAAAAGCAGAAATTAGAGTATCGAAATGCGTTAAACGTATTCCCCTATAGACTTCAATGGAGTTTGAAAAGTGGTGCAAAAAATCAAGATGCACAAATCTGATCACATTGACACAAGTGCGCTGACCAGACATGAAATATGAATATTTCCCATTCTAGTGTTCTTCACATAGGAAGAATATTTTATTTTTTTTGTAAAATATGTATCTATACATATATATATTTAAAAATACATAGAACATATTCCCCTATGTGAAGAACTTTGGAATGTGAAATATTTAAAGTACATACACAGATAAAGACTTTATTAACTCCCCTTTAAGGACCACAGCACTTTTCCATTTTCTGTCCTTTTGGTACCAAGGCTATTTTTACATTTCCTGCTGTGTTTGTGTTTAGCTGTAATTTTCCTCTTACTCATTTACTGTACCCACACATATTATATACCGTTTCTCTCGCCATTAAAAGATACCATTATTTTTCATCATAACTTATAATTTACTATAAAACATTAAAAATATATGAAAAAAGATGGAAAAAAACACACTTTTTCTAAATTTGACCCCCAAAATCTGTTACACATCTACAACCACCAAAAAACACCCATGCTAAATAGTTTCTAAATTTTGTCCCTGAGTTTAGAAATACCAAATGATTACATGTTCTTTGCTTTTTTGTTAAGTTATAGGGCAATAAATACAAGTAGCACTTTGCTATTTCCAAACCACTTTATTTCAAAATTAGCGCTATCTTTCAGGAATCCCTGAATATCCCTTGACATGTATATATTTTTTTTTAGGAAGACATCCCAAAGTATTGATCTAGGCCCATTTTTGGTATATTTCATGCCACCATTTCACTGCCAAATGTGATAAAAAAAAAAAAGTTACATTTTTCCACAATTTTAGGTTCCTCACGGAAATTATTTACAAGAAATAGCAGACATATATTGCTTTGGCATTGCTTTTTGGCAATTAGAATGCCGCTGGCGCACCACAGTGTATTATCCCACAGTGAAGGGGTTAATTACTAGGGAGCTTGTTAGCTTAATTTTTAGCTTTAGTGTAGTGTAGTAGACAACCCAAAGTATTGAACTAGGTCCATTTATGTTATATATTCATGCCACCATATTCACCTCCAAATGCGATCAAATAAAAAAAAATTGTTCACTTGTTCACAAAACTTTAGGTTTCTCACTGAAATTATTTACAAACAGCTTGTGCAATTATGGCACAAATGGTTGTAAATGCTTCTCTGGATCCCCTTTGTTCAGAAATAGCAGACATATATGGCTTTGGGTGGCGTTACTTTTTGGTAATTAGAAGGCCGCTAAATGCCGCTGTGCACATCACACGTGTATTATGTCTAGCAGTAAGGGGTTAATTAGGTAGCTTGTAGGGATCTTGCAGGGTTAATTTTAGCTTTAGTGGTAGAGATCTAGCCTCCCACCTGACACATCACACCCCCTAAATCCTTCCCAAACTGCTCTCTTCCCTCCCCGACCCCACAATTGTCCCCGCTATCTTAAGTACTGGCAGAAAGTCTGCAAGTACTAAAATAAAAGGTATTTTTTTATTTATTTTATTTTTAGCATATTTACATATGCTGCTGTGTAGGATCCCCCCTTAGCCCCCAACCTCCCTGGATCCCTCCCCCCAAACAGCTCTCTAACCCTCCCCCTCTACCTTATTGGGAGCCATCTTGTGTACTGGCAAGCTGTCTGCCAGTACCCAATTTACAATAAAATAGATTTTATTTTTCTGTAGTGTAGCTTCTCCCCCCAAAGATCAACCCCCACCCCCTCACCCAGATCCCTTAGAATCATTGGTTATATGCATTTCCCTCCCCCCTTTCTCCCACTTATTAACATTACATTTTTCTGTAGTGTAGCAGTTCCCACCCGAGTGGCAGAGTGGGCTCTCTCTGCATCTGAGTGGTAAGAAATGTTATTGCAGGATGCCTCAATATTGAGACATCACTGCAATAACCGGAAAGTGGCTTCCCCCCACTTTCCAAGACAACCAACGTACGCCGTACTTCCTCTGGTCGTTAACTGTATTTTTTTTTTAGGACGAAACGGCGCCGTTGGTCCTTAAGGGGTTAAAAATTAATTGCATAAATGTAGTTTTTCACATTTTCAGCTACTTGGATGCATGGGCCTCCAATGCACTTATACTGTATATATAAATGTCTATATATGTATACATATGTAATTATGTGTTTATATGTGTATACATGTCTGTAAATACATATATACACCTAAATATATATGTGCACACATATAAACATATAAATACATATGTACACACACAAATATATATATATATATATATAGTAAATATATATATATATATATATAAATATATTAATATATATATATATATATATAATATATATTATATATAATGCATCAGCACTCCATTTATATATAATTACTTCCCAAAAATGAAAGGATTAGTGGGTGCCCCCCAAAATTAATCCCCTTCCACCTGTGCACGGAGAGTTAAATAATTGAATATCGAGCTAAAATGGAAAAATAGTAACTCTTAATCCAGCACATAGGGATAAATAAGGTAAATAAAGTTAAATGGATCAGTACTAACCTATAGAAAACACAGGCAAATAGCAGGTCAAGTTATAAATCACTTTTATCAGAAATCAAAATCATAAGCAACAAAACATAGTATACATATTCAAAATTGTTGTGGCAACAAAATTAAATTAACTGAAAGTCCCATATAAATCTGTGAATCGTATTAAGGAACCCTATATAGAGGCCTATATTCCAGGGTATATATAAGAGATGAATCCTGGTTTACTTTGTGAGACAACTCAGTCCCATATAAAGGTCTCCATCAATCTGAAAACATCCTGCAAACAGTGAAAGTCTATTTAAAGAGACAGGTAATGTGAACAGTTCCGTTGTTATTAATCACAATTTCCACAACAGCAGTAATCACAGAGTTCACAATTAACCCAAGATCGACTTAGGAATCAAATGTTGCAAGACAGGTAATTGAACAGTGTTCTGTAATATCGCTACTTACACAGCAGCTACTGCGGCGGTCAGTTTGGTCCCGGTTATCCTTGTAAATACAACTCCACTTCTGTTATTAAAACATTATTACCTGTCCTGTGAATTCCTTCTATCTCAAAAGTATCCTGATGTGCAAGGCTCTTAGTGGTGACATCCCACGCCTTACTTGTTTGCAGGACGCTGGTAGTTTGGCTCCTTTCGTCTCCACAGTATAACTGGACTTCAGCGTGTGCTCGGTAGAGATCAGCTGTTACTCCACCGGCATTCTAAGCAACTACGCGCAGTTTCACCCACAAAGCATTGGGCTTCTTCCGGCTGAGTTTGTAATTAGTTGGCAGATCTGTGTATCCTTAGTCTGCCATGCAGATGAGCGGCAATGTTGTAGACGTGCGCGGTGATGTCACGGCTCACCATTGACTTCTATGGGAGAGACATTGATGCATCGCTTGGCATTGCTCGGCACACGCCCCCTTTAAAAAATTTTTTTTTTTTTTAATAATAGGGCCTCATTGATGTATTAAATGACACATCCTGTCTTCTGTTGGTAAACAGTCACACCCCCTTTAAATACCGCTGATCAGCAGATGGTGCAGTATATCTCTTATCGACAGATTCTGTCATATAATAATATGAACCTTAAAAGGTATAGCTGTGTTCATGCTCTCATTTATTAATTTATATTTTGAATGTCTACAAACATTAGATATTTTTTTTCCTTATATTTGTCTGGATTTTAATATGAGACTTATTGATCATTTCATTCAGCAGTAAAGTGATTAAACTAACTATAGCTGCCTATATATAAATGGGTACACAACACCAATTACTTGGGCAGTATGGAATATGCAAAAAACTAGAGTCATTTGAAAATTCATTCACCCTGTATTATATTGAAAACACAATTATTAACATTAACATTATTAACACATTATTTGATGTTTTACATTGGAATTGTATGTATTATTGAAAATATACACTCATTTCAAATCTGATGACTGCAACACACTCCAAAAAAGTTGGGATAGTCGACTGTTTACCACTGTGTAACAACTGTACAGGGATTTTTGTTGCCTTATTTTGCACTTCATAATGCCCACATACATTCTCAATCGGAGGACAGGTCACGACTGCAGCAGGCCATGCTAGCACCAGTATTCTCTGCTTATGTAACCATGCGCTTGTTATCTGGACAGAATGTGGTTTGGTATTGTCTTGCTGGAAAAATGCAGGGGACGACTCTAAAAAAGATGATGTTTGGATGGCAGCATATGTTGGTCTAAAATCTATACATATCTTTCAGCATTAATGGTGCCCTCACAGATGTGTAAGTTGCCTATGCCATGGGCGCTGACACACCCCCATAACAGACGCTGGCTTTTGGACCTGTCGCGGATATAAAGCTTGAGATGGTCCTTTGTCCTCTTTGGCCTTGAGAACACAACGGCTTGTTCTTTTCCAAAGAACTATTATAAAGTGGTCGGGTACTCACGGGTATCGAACCGGGGGGGGGATAACATATATTTCCACGGTGCTACTGTCCATCCCATATGAGACCGAGCCCAGAGAAGTCGGCGGCGCTTCTGACAGTGTTGATGTATGACTTCTGCTTTGCATAGTAAAGCCTTAACTTGCATCTGTGGGTGTAGCAGCGAATGTGCTGTCTGACCAAAGTATTCATCGAGCCCATGTCAGGATATACAATTGCATGACTAAAGACAGTTTTTGAGACAGTGACAACTGAGGAATCGAGATCATGGGGCATTCAGAAGTGGTTTTTGGCCTTGCCCTTTACACACCAAGATTTGACCACATTCCTTGATATCTTTATAATTATATTGTGCACTGTAAGGAAAGGTGAAATGCCCAAAATCCTACCGGATTTGTCTTGGGTAATGTTGTTCTCAAAGTGTTGGGATTATTTGCTGACACATCCTGATGCATTGGCAGATTGGTGAGCCTAGACCCATCCTTTTCTCTTGAAGGACTAGGCCTTTTTGCGAGGCTTCTTATATACTATGATTACATGATTGCCTCACCTGTTTCACATCCCCTTCTTATCGGGGTGTGGGTGCTTAACAATCTCTCTAGGTGACATAAGGGTGAAACAGAATATAGTGGGTGGCACCTGATGGGTACGATTAAGAGTAAAATAAAGCCTGGATTATGTCTGTGTAACAGTGTTTGCGGGTGACATAAGGGTGCAAGAGAATATAGTCGGTGTGCCTAAGATAATGGCACCTAATTGGTATGTGCAAGAGTTAAATGATATCTGGGGATCTGAATATGCATGGGAAGAGTATCTGCACGTCTTTCTAGGGGTTGAAGAGTGCCTGGAAGGTGTTTATAGGACTTGGAGAGTTGTCTGGTGAAATGGATTTAATAGTCAATAAAAATGTTACATTGATCTTGCTGTTTGTTTTTAATTAAAGCAGCATGTGTTATGCTTTACTTTGGCTTGATTTTAATAAACCTTTTATATATGGGTGAACCTGCCTGTTCCTGGCATATGGTGATTTCTGTGGATCAGGTCCAGTGAGCTGAGCCACGGTTAATTGCTCAGGCTGCCCTGCTCTGCATGCTCTAGTGCTGCTTCTCTTTGAGTTGATATACATTATATGTATCATTTAATCTGATTCTGGGTGGCCTATGCCATGTGGGCTCCTTCTTTTGTGATTTGTTCTAGTGATAGACTGTTGGTGCTTGGGTATAAGAAGAGATGCCCTAGAAATATGTGTTGCAAAGATTGTTGGACTTGTTTGATACCACAACTCCCTTCTTATACTTCTAAGCCATTTATAATACTGATTGTATGTAATAATCTCATTAATACGTATTAATGCTTTGTAAAATGTAAAATCCAATAAAAATCATTATTAAAAAAAATATAGGAAGTACCTGTGGAGAGATCCTGGTGTTTAGTGGTGGGTGGGATTCTCCTAGCTTGCCCACTCAAATGTGCAATGCAAGCCATTGTTGAAACAAGAGCAGCACATCTCGTCTGTCTTCCAGGCCTGGCTGGGAGCACCAGGATCTCAGGTGATTGACTGATGATGTCAAAAGAGACTCCCTTGTGCTCCCCTTCGAGCCAATCATATTACCAGCTGGTGAGACAGGGGAAAAAATAGTTGCTGCTCTCAGTCGCAACACTTCCGCTCAGTGGCAGAGTTATGCTCTGTAAAGGGGGGGGGGGGGGGTCTGCTCAAACCCAATTGCCCCTCACCACCACTAGAAACTAGGATCCCCGAGGGGCCCTCCTAGAATGTTGTAAGTGGCCTGCGTTGAGGAGTATTTACAAAGCTGGAAATTGGATGGAAGGGCTATTTTTATATGGGTAAAAGTGGGTTTTTATCTATATTAGTAAAAATCTTTAAAAAAGAAGAGTATATAAACTATGTAATTTATGGGTCTGTTATTCCTTCCTTCCCCAACCCCCACAACTATGTTGAATCCATCTCCCAAACTCCAGGAAGAAGTGGCTTTAGCTTTTTTTTTCTCTCGTAACTATGGACCTGGAAGCCTTGTAATATTTGCATATATATGTTTCTAACTATTCACATAACAGTATTCATATTGTGTGATGATCTTTTACCTTATCTAGTTTCAGTTGTAGCTTGATTCTTCAACTGCTCTGTTAGCAACAGTTTTTGTCTCACCTCTGCTATTTTCTAATAAACCAGCACTATTTAACCCCTTCAAATGGAATCTGATCTTTATCAATACATATGCTTCAGCAGCATGATAACTAAACATTAAATGGTGTCCAGAAGAAATTGATCTCTTCTATCAAATATGGATACAGCTGGAGTCCCAATGCCCACAATGAACTGGGAAGCAAGTAACTTGAATGATGCATAGCGGTAAAGTTCAGCACAAAACACAGAACTTATGTTTGGTGGACCCTTGAAAAGTAAGGATGAGTATGAAAAATGTAATTACCTTCTACTAAGGGTTGTAAAAAGGGCAAAGGACTTTGGCAGTTACATGGATCTTACCTACAGACAATGCTATATGATTAAAGTCATATTACGACCAGTTTTGCAGCATATGTTGAGACCAAATAAAAGGTGATGTGATTTGCACAATATACTGTAAGTTCCATGACAGAGTGGAGCAGGCTCAGGAACCCTTGGAGCAGTTCGCACAGACTTGCAGCTCCTTTCTCGAGACTGCAATTATGTTTAAAGCGATGAGATGATCTAAGATTGTATTGTCTTCGGCATACACTGTCCAAGGCTGAGAGAGAAATTATTAAATGTCAGGTCAGACATGCAGATATGCAAGTCTTGTGGAAAACATAACCACTTCGCCAAAGTGTGCCGCTCCCATCCGCCGGAAAAAACTTCCTTGCTGTAAACAAAGATGGCGCTGACCCAGAAGAGCATGAAGAAATATTCGTAGACTCTGTGAACTAAAACAGTCAGAGTCCAGACATGGAGCAATCCTTTGCCATTTGCCAAGATGGTCCAAAACCAATTGAAATACAATTCAATACTTACACTGGATACTCAACTAACATCATTCACCTGTACTAATACAATAAGCTGAAAACCCAGTACAATCTGCGACCAGCACCTCGCCCAATGTATGGTTATGGTCGTGAACGCCTGGCAGTTAAAGGCAAGTGTGACCTGAAATGTCAACACAAAGACGCTCAAATGTTGACATTCCCCATCATCGACACTAGGGCACCTCCCGTCATAGGCCTAAAAAGCAGCATAGATTTTGGCCTCATCAAACTGGTACTATCTGTCGCAAATAGTCAAAGTGAATTACCGATCATGGAGAAATTTGCAGATGTCTTCAATGGAATTGGCCTATTCCCTGGTGAGTGTACGATACACTTAAACCCACAGGTAACCCCAGTAGTGCAAATGCCAAGACACATCCCTTTTGCATTATGCAGCAGCCTCTGAACATTGCTTAAGATATCTGGTTTGTTTTGGCGTGTCACGGTTGCCGTCGAGTGATTGATGTATGACGAACAGTGGAGGTTGCAGCTTTGTCAAGTGTTGATTTTAGTGCCGAATTATACTGTAATCAATGAGGTTTGGGCAAAGAGAGGGATGGAATGTCAGAGAGCAGAGGATTAAGTTGAGTGGAAAAGTCTGTGAGATCCAAGTCATTTAAATTTCTATAAGGTTGCAGTTTCTTGGGGGCTTGCAAAGATGTAGCAGGTAGAGTAAGAGAGAAAGTTAGTAGATGGTGGTCAGAGAGAGGAAAAGGGGAAGTCAAGCTGGAAACGGCACCAGAGATTAGTGAAGACCAGGTCTATGGAGTTGCCTTCATGGTGGGTTGGAGATGTTGTCCACTGGGACAGGCCAAAAGAGGTGGTAAGGGATAGAATTTTAGAGGCAGCAGGCATGTTAGGATTATCAAGGGGTATGTTGAAGTCCCATTAAGATGAGAGAGAGACATTACAAGAGAGAAAATGTGGAAGCCAGGCTTCAAAGTGGTCCAGAAATTGTGATGCTGGGCCAGGGGGCCAATAAATAACTGCAACACGAAGAGCTAGAGGGGAGAAGAGGTGGATAGCATGAATTTCAAAAGATGTAAAGGAAAGAGAGGGGGTGAAGCAATGCAGTGAATTGTACTGTGTGGAGACTGAAGAATTCCTACTCCCCCTCCTTGTTTGTCTCCTGGCCTGGGAGTGTGGCTGAAGTGCAGGCCGCCATAGGACAAGAGAGGCTACAGCAGTTGTGTTAGAGGAGGAAAGTCAAGTGAACTTTAAATAAATAGGTTGTGAATAGATGTAAGCTTATTCCATACAGAGCGTGCATTCCAAAGGGCACAAGAGAATTGGGGTGTACTAACAGAGGTGCAGTTAATGAGGTTTAGAGGGTTACGTGGGCAAGGGTAGTGAGCTGAGGGAAGCAGAGGGTGGATGTGGGTTAGGCGAGACATCCCCAGCTGCAAGAAAAAGAAAAATGGTGAGCGAAAGGAGATGAGAATGTATCTTATCTGAGTGTTTAAAGGGACACTGAACCCAAATTTTTTCTTTCATGATTCAGATAGAGGATGTAATTTTAAGCAACTTTCTAATTTACTTCTATTATCAATTTTCTTCGTTCTCTTGCTATCTTTTTGAAAAATAAGGCATCTAAGCTAAAGAGCCAGCAAATTTTTGGTTCAGAACCATATACAGCACTCGTTTATTGGTGCTGTCCAATCAGCAAGGACAACCCAGGTTGTTCACCAAAAATGGGCCGGCATCTAAACTTACATTCTTGCTTTTCAAATAAACATACCAAGAGAATGAAGAAAATTTGATAATAGGAGTAAATTTGAAAGTTGCTTAAAATTGCATGCTCTATCTAAATCAATAAAGAAACAATTTGGGTTCAGTGTCCCTTTAAGTTTAGGATCAGTGAAGCATGAATGGGTGAGGGATATGAGATAGGAATAGAGTTCATGTGTGTTGTAGAGGGGAAAGGTAGAAGAGAAGGAGAAATATGAGTTGTCTGAGTACTGTTTGTGAAAGGAAGAGCTGTGACTTTAAGGAGAAGGGAGGAAAAGGTTAATGCAGACATTAGAATGTGTAGCATGTTTGCAGTTAATTTTGGTGATATGAAAAGTACTTATTTCTGTTGTCCACTCCTTTGTCTAGCTCCCTTGTTATAACTCCCTACACTTATGAACTAGTACACTTAGAGAACTGCACATGCTGCACTGAACTAACAAGCAAGACTGATATAACAAGCTTGGGTATTAAATTTAAAGGTAATAACAGTCAGATGATCCTAATTTGCAAAGGTCTATAAATTAATGCAGATCAAACAATACCTGAACAAACAATGCATATGACACCTATCTTATCAAAGAAAGCAAACGTTTTTAAGGTAATAAAGACATACCAAAGATAAAGGTTTGTAGGGGGGAAAGGCAGTTATAGTGTGTGATGCAGGGTTAAAATGGATTCTGTCCTATACACATAACTGAGGAGAGAGGAGAGAGAGAGCAGTGTAAGCAGAATTCCAAAAATGTTCCAATTATATACCAGTCGCTGTTCTGTATATATTGCTATATATCATATTAACCCGAGAGATCTCAATAAGGCAATCAATCTACCTCATTATCCTTTGCCTACTCTCGAAGATATCACTCCCAAGCTAGCAAGTGCTCAATACTTCTGGCTATGCTACGCTATTGTGTTATTAAGCGTACTGAAGAATCTTCACAAATCACTACTTTCATGTTGAAACATCTTCCTTTCAGGATAATATCAGCCAAGATAAATTCCAGCAGAAAATAGATAAAATTATGAAGGTTTAAATGGAGTAACAGCCATAGTCGATGACATCCTCATCTACGGTAAAACCAAAAGAGAACACAACCAAAATCTTGCTGCTATATTACAGCCTCCCAGTGAAAGATGTGTCAAACTTAACCAAGTAAAAAGCATCATATGTGCCACAAAAATCAGTTACTTTGGGCATCTCTTCACCACTGACAGAGTAAAGTGTGATCCTGCTAAAATCACTGCTGTGAGAGACATGAAGCCAATAAAAGACAAAGGTGAATTTGAGACAGTGCTAGGCATGATCAACTACCTTTTGAAATTTGTACCCAAATAGTTTGTGCATGTCCATCATGCACAATCCAATGGCATCAAGTCCTCCAAGGCTTCTAAGAATTATTCTACAGCTCCATGGGGCATATGTATCAAGCTCCATATGGAGCTTGATGCCCCGTGTTTCTGGTGAACCTGCAGGCTCGCCAGAAACAATAGTTATGAAGCAGTGGTCACAAAGACTGCTGCTCCATAATCTGTCCACCTGCTCTGAGCAGGCAGACATACATTGCCCGAAATCAACCCGATTGAGTACGATCGGTTTGATTGACATCCCCCGGCTGGCGGCCGATTGGCCGTGAGTCTGCAGGGGGCGGCGTTGCACCAGCAGCTCTTGTGAGCTGCTGGTGCAATGTTGAATACGGCAAGCGTATTGCTCGCCGTATTCAGCGAGGTCTGTCGGATCTGATTGGCACTGTCGGATCAGGTCCAACAGACCTTGATAAATTGGGGCCATATGTATAACTTCACTATCATTCACCGCCCAGGCAAAGACATTCCAGGTGTAGACACACTGTCCAGAAAGTCATTATCTGACCATGACTCAAGCCTCAGTGAAGGTATGGACATACAAGTGCACACTGTATATTGCAGTCTTCCTGTCAGAGACCCAAAGCTAAAATAAATCAAAACTCAGACTAAAAGGAACCCACAGTACCAAATACCAAAAGACATCATACAAAATAGCTGGCCTGATGACAGAGAGAAATGTCTCAAAATGTTTTGGAATTCTGGAATCACTGAGACGAACTCTCATACCTACAGGAGATGATCTTTAAAGGTGAGAACATTCTAATTTCCCCAAGCCTTCATTTAAAAATGTTGTCACGCATACATGACAGCCACCTAGGCATTGAAAAGTTTAAACAATGTGCCTGTGATATTTTGTTTTGGCTTAGAAGAGGAAAGGAAATCGAAAAAATGTGTCAGTTTGTGTTCTATATGCCTCACATACTGTCCTTCCAATTCTAGAGAGTACATGATCAGCCACAGAGTACCTGACAGACCGTGGCAAATAGTGGCTAACTGGCTACTGATTTATTGGTACACAATTATCACAGTTGATTACTACAGCAAAAATTGGACAGACTTCACAGCACAACATCTGGTGTTGTAATACACAAGTTAAAAGGCTGCATGGGATCCCAGAAACAGTCATCTCAAACAACGGACCCCAGCATGTATCCAGCAAATTTAAAGCATTCACCAACGCATGGGCTTTTTCTCACATCACTTCAAGTCCATACTATCTGCAAAGCAATGGATTAGCTTAAAAACCATACAGACAGCAAAATCACTACTGGAAAAGGCAAGAGTAGACAAGAAAGATCCATACCTCAGTATCTTGAAATATTGCAACAGTCCTATCGATAATTTCAAGTCGCCAGCACAGCTGCTTATGAGTCGCTGTCTGAGATCCATGCTTCCAACTATCAACAAACAACTTCTTCCCAAAATCGTCCATCACAAGGAATTCAGAACCCAATGGCTTAACAGTCAACAAAAGAACTACTACAACAAATCAGCTAGACAACTTGCTGAAGGGCAATCATCACCAAAGCAGCTAATACCAACTGATCCTACTCTGTGCGAATAAGTGATGGGCTAGAATACTGTCGCAACCAACATCACATCATGGACGCAAGAGAGTCCCACAGCACCAATAAGAATGAATTCTCAGTACCAGAGAACATCAGCCAGATGCCACAACACCACACTATGCACTATCTGAGGACATTACGCATCTACCTGACAGCGACAAACCATCCACCCTCATCACTCCCCCTCATCCACACCTACCCCTACAGAACTAGATATGGATGTAGCATAAAACCCAAAGACATCCTGGACCGATAACTGTGAAAAGGTATACACAAACAGCTGCTCTTACCTGCTGAAGAACTTTTAATTAACTTCTTCCTGAAGCACCCCAGTCAGAAAGATTAATTCTGGATTGTTTTAAGTATATGTTATATGTTTTTGTTTTAATCTGTTTTACCCATACAGGACAATATTTTGTTTTCATGCTTTTCTCACGTTACATATATTTTTTTAAAAAAGGAGATGTAATAATTGCATATATATGTTCCAATCAATCACATAACTGTATTCATATTGTGTGTTGACCTTTACCGTATCTAGTTTCAGTTGGCAGTTACATTTCTGAGACTGCCCTGTTAGCAACATTTTTTTTTCTCAACTCTGCTGTTTCTAATAAACCAGCATCTGTTTTACCCTGCAACTGGAATCCAAACTTTATTGATACATATGGGGCAAAATAACTAAACATTACAAAGCCCACTTCCAAAAGCATGTTAAATTAATGTGATTTGCCCTGTATGGGTTAAAGTGCACCCAGAGACTTCAGAATGATCTCATTCCGACGCTAAAATTTTCATGCCGTAAATGTATTTCTTTTTTATAGTTTTATAGTTTTTATAGTTACAGCTCATAAAAAACTAATCCTCAAATGATGTAATCTGTCAACTTTGTGAAGTATAGAAGACAAAGAGGCATGTCACATAACTCCAAACTGTAAAATCATAAAATCTATTCGAAGCTTAGTGCCGTATTCGCGGTATGAACAAACCTGACATAGACAATATAAATTAAGCAGAAACAGTATTTGTTGTAGCATTTCCTTCTAGAAATTGTTTTTATTTTTCTGGTTGCTTTACTTTACACATCTAGAGGTGTTTGCACTTAATGGGATATGAGTGGTGGTAAAGGTGGCAAAGTGGCAAATAAAAATACTACCCAGGGCATATTTTGCAAGCAATCTTGTTTTCCACAGATAGTGATTTCTGATGTTGGCAGTGTGTGATTCCAGCAATGACAATCCTAAAATGCTTCTGTTGATAATTCTCCTCAAGCTCAAAATTGTTATAACCTAAAAACAAGACAAAATCATTTTTTTGCTTTGTTAGGCCTAGATTTGGAGTTTGGCGGTAGCCGTGGAAAACCAGCGTTAGAGGCTCCTAACACTGGTTTTAGGCTACCTCCGGTATTTGGAGTCACTCAAAAAAGGGTCTAACGCTCACTTTTCAGCCGCGACTTTTCCATACCGCAGATCCCCTTACGTCAATTGCGTATCCTATCTTTTCAATGGGATTTTTCTAACTCCGGTATTTAGAGTCGTGTCTGAAGTGAGTGTTAGAAATCTAACAACAAAACTCCAGCCGCAGAAAAAAGTCAGTAGTTAAGAGCTTTCTGGGCTAACGCCGGTTCATAAAGCTCTTAACTACTGTGCTCTTGCTCTAAAGTACACTAACACCCATAAACTACCTATGTACCCCTAAACCGAGGTCCCCCCACATCGCCGCAACTCGATTAAATTTTTTTAACCCCTAATCTGCCGACCGCCACCTACGTTATCCTTATGTACCCCTAATCTGCTGCCCCTAACACCGCCGACCCCTATATTATATTTATTAACCCCTAATCTGCCCCCCCACAACGTCGCCGCCAGCTACCTACACTTATTAACCCCTAATCTGCCGTCCGCACGCCACCGCCAGCTACATTATCCCTATGTACCTCTAATCTGCTGCCCTAACATCGCCGACCCCTATATTATATTTATTAACCCCTAACCTGCCCCCCACAATGTCGCCGCCACCTACCTACAATAATTAACCCCTAATCTGCTGACCGCAAAGAGCCGCCAGCTACATTATAGCTATGTACCCCTAATCTGCTGCCCCTAACACCGCCGACCCCTATATTATATTTATTAACGCCTAACCTGCCCTCTCTAACATCGCCGACACCTAACTTCAATTATTAACCCCTAATCTGCCGACCGAATCTCGCCGCTATTCTAATAAATGTATTAACCCCTAAAGCTAAGTCTAACCCTAACACTAACACCCCCCTAAATTAAATATAATTTTAATCTAACGAAATTAATTAACTCTTATTAAATAAATTATTCCTATTTAAAGCTAAATACTTACCTGTAAAATAAATCCTAATATAGCTACAACATAAATTATAATTATATTATAGCTATTTTAGGATTAATATTTATTTTACAGGTAACTTTGTAATTATTTTTAACCAGGTACAATAGCTATTAAATAGTTAAGAACTATTTAATAGCTAAAATAGTTAAAATAATTACAAATTTACCTTTAAAATAAATCCTAACCTAAGTTACAATTAAACCTAACACTACACTATCAATAAATTAATTAAACTACCTACAATTACCTACAATTAAACCTAACACTACACTATCAATAAATAAATTAAATACAATACCTACAAATAACTACAATGAAATAAACTAACTAAAGTACAAAAAATAAAAAAGAACTAAGTTACAAAAAATAAAAAAATATTTACAAACATAAGAAAAATATTACAACAATTTTAAACTAATTACACCTACTCTAAGCCCCCTAATAAAATAACAAAGCCCCCCAAAATAAAAAAATGCCCTACCCTATTCTAAATTACTAAAGTTCAAAGCTCTTTTACCCTTTGCGGGGCATGCCCCAAGAAGTTCAGCTCTTTTGCCTGTAAAAAAAAACATACAATACCCCCCCCAACATTACAACCCACCACCCACATACCCCTAATCTAACCCAAACCCCCCTACCTTATCTTCACCATACCAGGTTCACCGATCCGTCCTGGCTCCCAAATCTTCATCCAACCCAAGCGGGGGCTGGCGATCCATAATCCGGCTGAAGTCTTCTATCAAGCGGCGGCTGAAGAGGTCCAGAAGAGGCTCCAAAGTCTTCATCCTATCCGGGAAGAAGAGTAGATCCGGACCGGCAACCATCATCTTCCAAGCGGCATCTTCTATCTTCATCCGATAAGGACCGGCTCCATCCTGAAGACCTCCACCGCGGACCCATCTTCATCCGGCGACGTCCAACTGAAGAATGAGGGTTCCTTTAAATGACGTCATCCAAGATGGCGTCCCTCGAATTCCGATTGGCTGATAGGATTCTATCAGCCAATCGGAATTAAGGTAGGAAAAATCTGATTGGCTGATTGAATGATTCCATCAGCCAATCAGAATATTCCTACCTTAATTCCGATTGGCTGATAGAATCCTATCAGCCAATCGGAATTCGAGGGACGCCATCTTGGATGACGTCCCTTAAAGGAACCGTCATTCTTCAGTTGGACATCGCCGGATGAAGATGGGTCCGCGGTGGAGGTCTTCAGGATGGAGCCGGTCCTCATCGGATGAAGATAGAAGATGCCGCTTGGAAGATGATGGTTGCCGGTCCGGATCTATTCTTCTTCCCGGATAGGAGGAAGACTTTGGAGCCTCTTCTGGACCTCTTCAGCCGCCAGAAGATGGATCGCCAGCCCCCGCTTGGGTTGGATGAAGATTTTGGAGCCAGGACGGATCGGTGAACCTGGTATGGTGAAGACAAGGTAGGATGATCTTCAGGGGCTTAGTGTTAGGTTTATTTAAGGGGGGTTTGGGTTAGATTAGGGGTATGTGGGTGGTGGGTTGTAATGTTGGGGGGGGGTATTGTATGTGTTTTTCTTTACAGGCAAAAGAGCTGAATTCTTTGGGGCATGCCCCGCAAAGGGCCCTGTTCAGGGCTGGTAAGGTAAAAGAGCTTTGAACTTTAGTAATTTAGAATAGGGTAGGGCATTTTTTTTATTTTGGGGGGCTTTGTTATTTTATTAGGGGGCTTAGAGTAGGTGTAATTAGTTTAAAATTGTTGTAATATTTTTCTTATGTTTGTAAATATTTTTTTATTTTTTGTGTCTTAGTTCTTTTTTATTTTTTGTACTTTAGTTAATTTCATTGTAGTTATTTGTAGATATTGTATTTAATTAATGTATTGATAGTGTAGTGTTAGGTTTAATTGTAGGTAATTGTAGATATTTTATTTAATTAATTTAATGATAGTGTAGTGTTAGGTTTAATTGTAACTTAGGTTAGGATTTATTTTACAGGTAATTTTGTTATTATTTTAACTAGGTAACTATTAAATAGTTATTAACTATTTAATAGCTATTGTACCTGGTTAAAATAATTACAAAGTTACCTGTAAAATAAATATTAATCCTAAAATAGCTATAATATAATTATAATTTATAGTGTAGCTATATTAGGATTTATTTTACAGGTAAGTATTTAGCTTTAAATAGGAATAATTTATTTAATAAGAGTTAATTAATTTTGTTAGATGTAAATTATATTTAACTTAGGGGGGTGTTAGTGTTAGGGTTAGACTTAGCTTTAGGGGTTAATACATTTATTAGAATAGCGGTGAGCTCCAGTCGGCAGATTAGGGGTTAATAATTGAAGTTAGGTGTCGGCGATGTTAGGGAGGGCAGATTAGGGGTTAATACTATTTATTATAGGGTTAGTGAGGCGGATTAGGGGTTAATAACTTTATTATAGTAGCGCTCAGGTCCGGTCGGCAGATTAGGGGTTAATAAGTGTAGGCAGGTGGAGGCGACGTTGTGGGGGGCAGATTAGGGGTTAATAAATATAATATAGGGGTCGGCGATGTTAGGGCAGCAGATTAGGGGTACATAGGGATAATGTAAGTAGCGGCGGTTTACGGAGCGGCAGATTAGGGGTTAATAATAATATGCAGGTGTCAGCGATAGCGGGGGGCGGCAGATTAGGGGTTAATAAGTGTAAGGTTAGGGGTGTTTAGACTCGGGGTACATGTTAGAGTGTTAGGTGCAGACGTAGGAAGTGTTTCCGCATAGCAAACAATGGGGCTGCGTTAGGAGCTGAACGCGGCTTTTTTGCAGGTGTTAGGTTTTTTTTTCAGCTCAAACAGCCCCATTGTTTCCTATGGGGGGAATCGTGCACGAGCACGTTTTCGAGGCTGGCCGCGTCCGTAAGCAACTCTGGTATCGAGAGTTGAAGCTGCGTTAAATATGCTCTACGCTCCTTTTTTGGAGCCTAACGCAGCCTTTATGTGGACTCTCAATACCAGAGTTATTTTTATGGTGCGGCCAGAAAATAGCCGGCGTCAGCTTTTCGGGTCGTTACCGACAAAACTCTAAATCTAGCCGTTAGTCTTCCCATGTCTTAGTTAAAGAATACATTTTACAGGATTAAAGACAACCAACATGGCATGTGCAAAACCAATTTTACACTGTGATCTTTACAGGATACCCTGCAATAAGCCAAAAAGTGTTGTCTGGGGATTAATCACATCCTAATAGATAATTATAAAATGGTCTTCTGATCATCCAAACAGGATTCACACATGTTAAGAATAGGATATTTATTCCCAACATTAAAAAGTGCTTTTGATAAAATATGAAAATTAATGATTGTGATTGCTGCTTAAATATAGATATATACGGCTTATCTGCAGCAGTTATGGATCATTTTATCAAAATATAGAGTGTGGTCAACCTCAATATTTGTTTATAATATAATGTGCTCATATTACAAGTTTAAAGGGACATTAAACACTAAAGGCCAGAATATGAGTGGAACGCAAATGTTGCACGCAAGCAATAAGGGGTATATCGCGGGAGTTTGCGCTCTTCAAGTTTATCGCTCGTATTTCATCTTCTTCACTGCAAAGGGCTCCAATGCATATATATATAATGTCTATATATGTATACATATGTATTTATGTGTTTATATGTGTACATATGTCTGTAAATACATATATACACATATAAAAAAATAAATATATATGTAAACAGATTTTTTTTAACACCTGAGACCTCATATCTTTAAGCACTTATAACTTTTTTGTGCAATCATTTCTTAAAATATTTTTTATTAGATGGTGTTATTATGAGTTTAACTGTACTTTGTAATGTATTTATGATGTGTTTTGTGACACTTTTTTGTTTTGCGAAACAGTTAACCAGAGCTCTGAGGATGTGCTATCCCGAGACGCATTAGCAGCACTTCACTTGACACATGCAAACAGCCGCGATAAACCTGGTATCGCTCGCATTTAACTGTTAGCACACCACTTGTAATCTGGCCCTAAATTGTGAACCCTGATGCATGTTATGCATATTTTAGATATATATATACGTGTCAAAAGTGAGAGAACAGCACTCCTGAGATAGAACAAAAGCTAGAATAACTTCCATGCCTGTTCATTTTTATTGTAACTCAGGTAACGCATTCTTTTAGCACACTCTGCCCCTTCACAGAGAAAAAATATCCTGTAGCATATCAGTCTGACCCTGCCCAATGACAGTCCAGCACCAAAATACCAGGCAATTATTCTCTGAACAAGGGAAGCAACAACCCCAGACGATCGTTTCGGCCTTCTGTGGGCCTCGTCAGTGAGGTGCAGTTGTATCTCTCTAAGGTCATGTGTGCATGGAATCCACGTCTGGTTTCCCCATTACACTTAGGGTGACCCAAGAGTAATTTAAATAAATGTCAAAAGAGAGAGAACAGCACTCCTGAGATAGAACAAAAGCTAGAATAACTTCCATGCCTGTTCATTTTTATTGCAACTCAGGGTGCGAGTTCTTTTAGCCACACATTGCTTTTTCACAGAGAAAAAATATCCAGTAGCATATCAGTCTGACCCTGCCCAATGACAATACCAGGAAATTCTTCTCTGAACAAGGGAAGCAACAACCCCAGACGATCGTTTTGGCCCATAGAAGGCTGAAATGATCGTCTGGGGATGTTGCTTCCCTTGCGGGCCTAAGAAGCAGCAGCGAGAGAGAAGAGCTCCGCACTCATCTTCCACAAAATCATTGCTAGCCGCTCCATACAAGCCCAGCGACACCTCCCTAGGAGCAAGACTGTACCGGGACTCTGGGAATCACCCGGTTGTATGGCTGGAGGCAAGCCAATCTGCCTCCGTCTCTGGAACGACACACGTGGAAGGCCACGACTAAGCTGCAACTACCACTAAGGTGGTAACAACGTCATGCAGCACAGACGACCTCCAAGACACAGACAACTGCATGCTGCAGCTCTTTTACATCCAAAACACGGCGGTAGCAACAGTATAATACTCTGGAAAGAGTCGGATGGGGGCAATTTTCAATTGCACTCTCACACATGGGGTAAGGCCCTACTAAGGGCAAAAGTTTTCTTTCACTACGGTATCCCTCAGTGCAGACCCACAGTATATAAAACCCCCAGCAGCTCCTGCAAATAAAATCAAACCTAAACTGGTAGACACAGTGCCACGAGTAGAAGCCTACTAAGCAGCATGTAAACCCTGAATGCTTTGCAGTCCCATCCATAGCATACAATCCTATGCTGAAAAGGCGCAATTGGTCTTAATGGAATTTTGCTGACCGTAGAGAAAAAAAAAAAAAAACAAATAAAAATAAAATACTTCCAGAACTGAACTACTATACATTGATATTTGCTGAAATACCCATTTGGAAAGGGGACAACAGTACTACGATACATACAATAAACACACCGACAGGATGTCACACAGACAGAAACAGACAGACAGAGAGGAAATCTAACATAACCTGAAACATCAGGTTCAGAACGTCTCCTAACAGAAACTGATAACCAAGAACTGCAGGACACTCATCCTATAGTGTTGCAACTTTCTGCTTTATTTCTACCAAAAATTGAAAGACTCCAGACTGGAGTAGACTCTCTAAACTCAGAATTTAAAGAATTTAAAACAAGATTAACACAAGCAGAGCAAAGACTGACGGATGTAGAGGACAGACATCATGAAACCTCAATTAGTGTGATAAATCTACAGAAACAGAACAAACTCCTAATGGATAAGGTTGATGATTTGGAAAATCGTTCTCGTCGCAACAACCTGAGAATTGTGGGTCTGCCTGAATCCATGCCCAACACTTTCTTGACTTTTGTTGAAAACACTCTTCCCTGCTTGTTAAAATTACCCAAAGAAGATACCCCTTTTGAAGCAGAGAAAGCACATAGAGTGGGTTTACCAGGGCATCAAAACAGTCTGTCTGGCCCACCAAGACAAGTGATGGTAAAATGCCTAAATTTCAAAGATAAAATTCAGATTCTTAGGGCGTACCGACAAATTTCATCACTGGAATATGAGGGCAAGTGTATTTACTTGTTTCAGGATTACTCAGCAGACATAACCAAATGCCGGAAGGAATTCTCTCCATACTGCAAACAACTTTTAGACAAAGGCCACTCTGTAACTCTACTGTTTCCAGCAATGTTGAAGCTGCAGACATTCAGAGGACCTAAATTCTTTGACTCTCCTAGACAACTGCAAGCCTACCTTGTCAAAGAAGAAGCAGAAGGAGAAAATAGAACATCTGCAGAAAGCAACCCTGCTTGAGATGAAAGACACCATCCATACTTTAAACAGAAGAAGAAAGCTACAAACACCTCTTTATATGGAGGGAAGTGTTAAGTACTTTTGTGCCTTAAATAATTAAGACCTACTTTAACCCTATGGACTGGGACTGGATGAGAAACCTAAAAAATAGGTTTTACGACCTTTACACGAGGTCTTATCACTAAATGTTTTTTTTAATAGTTTTTTAGCCTTTGCTGTTAGTTTTGTTATTGTTTTTTTACTATGTAATCCGCAAAATACCTGGTTAACCTATATGTCTCTCTTCTCTTATAGTAAGCAATTGATCCAACACTCCGTTCCCTGGGATACCCTACAACAACAACAGCTAGTAAGGACACCCCAGTAAAAGGCATCGCTCCGTCTAAATGTAAGGTCTATTACACCACAAAATAGATACTTTAAAACCCATGCTTGCATGAGTTATATACTGTCACCACCTTATGACAGAACACACGCTTAAGATAATGGCTTGGAATGTGGGGGGTATCACTTCGCCTATAAAAAGGAAAGCAATCCTAAATTGTTTGAAATCACAAAGAGCTGATATAGCAATACTAGAAGAAACCCACCTAAATACACAAGAACACCAGAAATTGAAGCAGATATGGGTAGCAGAGGTAATTCACACCTTTTATGAAACCCGTAGAGCTAGAGGGGTAGCTATTTTGTTTTGTAAAAACTTAAATTATACAATCTCCAACATAGACAGCGACCTGGAAGGGCAGTTTATTATTGCCCATGTAATGGTTAAAAATCTCCCATTAGTTCTAGTGGGGGTGTATGATCCCAATGATACAAAAACAGAATTCTGGTCCCAACTACAAAAGAGATTAATGAACATACATGTAGACACTGTTATTCTTGGGGGAGACCTGAATATAGCACCAAAAGTACTGATAGATAGGTTTAAAAAACCCACAATCAAACAAAAAAAACGACTCTAAAACCCCAATATTATAAAAATAAACCAGACCTTAATACCCTTTGTCTAAAAGACATATGGAGGGAAAGAAACCCAGATAGCAGGGACTTCACATGCCTCACCTCATCCAAAGATACTCTTTCAAGAATAGACATGTTCCTAGTTTCGGCCAAGATATGCAATAGAATCAGAGATACCAAAATACACCCAATCACCCTTTCCAATCATGCCCCAATATCCTTCCAAATATATACAGCCAAACAAACTTCCTCTACTGTCAGATGGAGATTTCCCAACTATCTATACAAAGATGTCAACCTATACCGTTACCTAACACAACACTGGCAGACATATCAAACTGTTAATGCACAACATAATAATGACCCACTCCTTTTTTGGGAGACGGCCATGGCAGTGCTCAGAGGAGTAATCACCTCATACGCTGCAGGGATTACCAAAAAGAGTAAACTTAAAGAGGATCTACTCCTAAAACAAATGAAAAATGCTTACAAACTCAACCAATGCTAACAGACTTAAATATAAAGAAACATAAAGAATCTAAACTTAATAGAGACACTTTCCGAACTCAGAAATCCATATAATCCCTTACACGCTCTCAAGCAAAATTTTACAGGTTTGGAAATCACCAAACTCTCACGCAAATAGACCACAATTTTAGCAATTCAAGACAGGGACAAGATAGTAACCAGTTAAACAGAAATAGCATTTACCAATTATTACAGAGAATTATACCATGACCAGCCTGTTGCCGAAACACAAAAGCTTACTTTTTGGAAGGACTAGACATACCACATATGACAGAAGACCAGATAGCTATTTTAAATGCACCAGTGACACGGATAGAAGTCCTTAATGTTATCAAAAACCTCCCAACGGAAAAAAACCCAGGACCTGACCTAATGCCAGGAGAATTATTAAAAATACTCCAGGCAGAAATTGGAGACACATTAGTTACCCTATTTAAGCATATCATGCAGGGGAGGGAAGACTCTCCAACAGATTAGCCGAAGCCACCATAACTATCATACTAAAACCGGGTAGAGACCCACTACTTCCCAGCTAATACAGAGCCATATTACTTCTAAACACAGACTACAAGATATTTACTAAACTTTTAGCAAATAGACTAGCCCTTATATTGCCCACCCTAATCCACACTGACCAAACAGGATTTGTAAAGCATATGTCATCAGTATGCAATATGCACAAATTACAATTCATCATATCCTACTATAAGAAACAGAGAGAAGAGGGTAATCTAACAGACCTACCGGAAGCATGTATACTCATGCTCGACGTGGAAAAGGCTTTTGACAAAGTCTTGTGGGAGCACTTATACACAGTTCTAGAAAAATGTGGATTTCGTGGTAATTTCATAACAGCTATCAAAGCCATATTTACAAACCCCACAGCATCCATTCTTATAAATGGAAATACATACCCTTCTTTCTCACTTAAATGGGTTACCCGTCAAGGATGCCCATTATTACCCCTTCTATTCGACCTCACAATCGAACCCTTAGCCATCCAGATCAGAAATCAGACCACTAGTTTACAAATAGGGAAATCTGAAATGCATCTCGCTATTTGCAGACGACATAATACTGTATATTAGCAATCCCCACATCAATACCCGGAGGATTATGACCATTATAAAGCAGTTTTGGAGTATCTCCAAATATCAAGTGAAATAAACTAAATCTGAACTCCTTTGGCTAACTCCCCAACAAAATCAGAATATTGGAAACTATTGCCTAGATTACGAGTTTTGCGGTCACAGGTGTGCGGTGCTAACGAGCAGTTTTTTCTCACCGCTCACTTACCTACAACGCTGGTATTACAGGCTTTTAAAAACCCAGCGTTAACAGCCAAGAAGTGAGCGTAGAGGAAAATTGAGCTCCACACTGCACTTCAATACCAGCGCTGCTTTAGTCAGCGGTGAGCTGGTTTTACGTGCTCGTGCACAATTTCCCCATAGACATCAATGGGGAGAGCCGGCTGATAAAAAGTCTAACACTTGCCAAAACGCAGCCCCATTGATTCCTATGGGGAAATTACACCTAACACCCTAACATGAACCCCGAGTCTAAACACCCCTAATCTTACACTTATTAACCCCTAACCTTCTGCCCGACATCGCTGACACCTACATTATACTTATTAACCCCTAATCTGCCACTCCGGACATCGCCACCACTTACATTATATTTATTAACCCCTAATCTGCTGCCCCAACATCGCCGACACCTACATTATATTTGATTAACCCCTAATCTGCTGCCCCCTAATGTCGCTGCAACCTACCTACACTTATTAACCCCTAATCTTCTGCCCCCAACGCCGCCGCCACTATATTAAATGTATTAACCCCTAAATCTAGGTCTAACCCTAACACCCCCTAACTTAAATATAATTTAAATAAATCTAAATAAAAATTACTATTAATAAATACATAATTCCTATTCAAAACTAAATACTTACCTGTAAAATAAAACCTAAGCTAGCTACAATATAACTAATAGTTACATTGTATCTAGCTTAGGGTTTATTTTTATTTTACAGGCAAGTTTGTAATTATTTTAGCTAGGTAGAATAGTTATTAAATAGTTATTAACTATTTACTAACTACCTAGTTAAAATAAATACACATTAACATGTAAAGTAAAGTTAGTGTTAGTGTAACTTAGGTTAGGTTTTATTTTACAGGTAAATTTGTATTTATTTTAGCTAGGCAGTGAGTAAATAGTTAATAACTATTTAGTAACTATTCTACCTAGTTAAAATAAATACAAACTTGCCTGCAAAATAAAAATAAAACCTAAGATAGCTACAATGTAACTATTAGTTATGTTGTAGCTAGCTTAGGGTTTATTTTACAGGTAAGTATTAGTTTTAAATAGGAATTATTTAGGTAATGATAGTAGGTTTTATTTAGTTTTATTTTAATTATATTTAAGTTAGGGGGTGTTAGGGTTAGACTTAGGTTCCGATCAGCCAATAGAATGCAAGCTCAATCTGATTGGCTGATTGGATCAGCCAATCGGATTGAACTTGAATCTGATTGGCTGATTCCATCAGCCAATCAGAATTTTCCTACCTTAATTCCGATTGGCTGATAGAATCCTATCAGCCAATCGGAATTCGAGGGACGCCATCTTGGATTATGTCCCTTAAAGGAACCTTCATTCTGTGTTAGGACGTCTGAAGAAGAGGATGGATCCGCGCCGGAGGTCTTGAAGATTGAGCCGCTCGTCGTCGGATGGAAGAAGATAGAAGATGCCGCTTGGATGAAGATGTCTACCGGTCCGGATCTCCTCTTCTGCCCGCCGCTTGGATCAAGACTTCAGCCGGATGATGGACGTCTTCAGCCCCCGCTTGGGCTTGGATGAAGACTTCGGAGCCTGGACCGATCGGTGGTACCCGACATGGTGAAGATAAGGTAGGAAGATCTTCAGGGGCTTAGTGTTAGGTTTATTTAAGGGGGGTTTGGGTTAGATTAGGGGTATGTGGGTGGTGGGTTGTAATGTTGGGGGGGTATTGTATGTTTTTTTTTACAGGCAAAAGAGCTGAATTCTTTGGGGCATGCCCCGCAAAAGGCCCTTTTAAGGGCTTGTAAGGTAAAAGAGCTTTTCTATTTGTATTTTAGAATAGGGTAGGGAATTTTTTTTATTTTGGGGGCTTTGTTATTTTATTAGGGGGCTTAGAGTAGGTGTAATTAGCTTAAAATTGTTGTAATATTTTTATAATGTTTGTAAATATTTTTTTATTTTTTGTAACTTAGTTCTTTTTTTATTTTTTGTAACTTAGTTCTTTTTTTATTTTTTGTACTTTAGTTAGTTTATGTAATTGTATTTATTTGTAGGTATTGTATTTAATTAATTTATTGATAGTGTAGTGTTAGGTTTAATTGTAGATAATTGTAGGTATTTTATTTATTTAATTAATTTATTGATAGTGTAGTGTTAGGTTTAATTGTAACTTAGGTTAGGATTTATTTTACAGGTAATTTTGTAATTATTTTAACTAGGTAACTATTAAATAGTTATTAACTATTTAATAGCTATTGTAACTGGTTAAAATAAATACAAAGTTGCCTGTAAAATAAATATTAATCCTAAAATAGCTACAATATAATTATAATTTATATTGTAGCTATATTAGGATTTATTTTACAGGTAAGTATTTAGCTTTAAATAGGAATAATTTATTTAATAATAGTTAATTTATTTTGTTAGATTTAAATTATATTTAACTTAGGGGGGTATTAGTGTTAGGGTTAGACTTAGCTTTAGGGGTTAATACATTTATTATAGTGTTGGCGAGGTCCGGTCGGCAGATTAGGGGTTAATACTTAAAGTTAGGTGTCGGTGATGTTAGGGAGGGCAGATTAGGGGTTAATACTATTTATTATAGGGTTTTTGAGGCGGGAGTGTGGCGGATTAGGGGTTAATAACTTTATTATAGTAGCGGTGAGGTCCGGTCGGCAGATTAGGGGTTAATAAGTGTAGGTAGGTGGCAGCGACGTTTGGGGTGGCAGATTAGGGGTTAATAAATATAATATAGGGGTGGGCGGTGTTAGGGGCAGCAGATTAGGGGTACATAGGGATAACGTAGGTGGCGGCGGTGTGCGGTCGGCAGATTAGGGGTTAAAAAAATTTAATAGAGTGGCGGCGATGTGGGGGAACCTCGTTTTAGGGGTACATAGGTAGTTTATGGGTGTTAGTGTACTTTAGAGCACAGTAGTTAAGAGCTTTATGAACCGGCGTTAGCCCAGAAAGCTCTTAACTCCTGGCTTTTTGCTGCGGCTGGAGTTTTGTCGTTAGATTTCTAACGCTCACTTCAGCCAAGACTCTAAATACCGGCATTAGAAAGATCCCATTGAAAAGATAGGATACGCAAATGACGTAAGGGGATCTGCGGTATGGAAAAGTCGTGGCTGCAAAGTGAGCGTTAGACCCTTTCCTGACTGACTCTAAATACCAGCGGTAGCCCAAAACCAGTGTTAGGAGCCTCTAACGCTGGTTTTGACGGCTAACGCCAAACTCTAAATCTAGCCGAAAGAAAGGCTTAATTTCTCTTAGTAAAATTAATTTTAGTTTCTGTTACATTCCATGTCATACGGGTTCCATGCAGACAATACTATGTGACGTGCATCATAGGTAAAAATAAAGTTTAGAGCGAGTGTAAGTAAAATAGCAAATAATACATAACGTGAGAATACGGTGTCCCACTCTCTTCTAATTTACCTGTGGGAATTACTGTATTATGAGTTTTTTCTTGTTTTATACATTTTGGCCTAGATTACAAGCAGATCACAATCATTACGTAACACTTTTACAGCTAGAATTCATATTACAAGTTTGCATACTAAAAAGTAACCATTGCTTGCAAAATCTTGCGGTTACAAATGCTTCCTATACTTTCAATGACAAGCTCAAAGTGGAAACGTTTTCTCGTCCATAGTTATCCCTTGTATTTAAGCTGTAATAACATTCCCGGATATCTGCACTGGAGCACAGGTGAAATAATCATCTGATTTGTAAACATGCGCCTAGATTGCGAGTTTTGCGGTAACAGGGGTGCGGTGCTAACGAGCAGTTTTCTCTCACCGCTCACTTACCTGCAGCGCTGGTATTACAGGTTTTCTGAAACCCGGTGTTAAAGACAAAAAGTGAGCGTAGAGCAAATTTTTTCTCCAAATCTCACTTCAATTCCAGCGCTGCTTAAGTCAGCAGTGAGCTGGTTGTACGTGCTCGTGCACGATTTCCCCATAGGAATCAACAGGGAGAGCCGGCTGAGAAAAAGTCTAACACCTGCAAAAAAGCAGCGTATAACTCACTAACGCAGCCCCATTGATTCCTATGGGGGAAACACATTTTATGTTTACATCTAACACCCTAACATGAACCCCGAGTCTAAACACCCCTAATCTTACATTTATTGACCCCTAATCTGCCGCCCCCAACATCACCGATACCTAAATTATATTTATTAACCCGTAATCTGCCGCTCCGGACATTGCCGCCACCTACATTATACTTATGAACCCCTAATCTGCTGCCCCCAACATCGCCGCCACCTACATTATATTTATTAACCCCTAATCTGCCGCCCCCAATGTCGCCGCCACCTACCTACACTTATTAACCCCTAATCTGCCGCCCCCAACGTTGCCGCCACTATAATAAACATATTAACCCCTAAACCGCCGCACTCCCGCCTCACAAACATTAGTTAAATATTATTAACCCCTAATCTGCCACCCCCAACATCGCCGACACCTACATTATATTTATTAACCCCTAATCTGCCGCTCTGGACCTTGCCGCCACCTACATTATACTTATGAACCCCTAATCTGCTGCCCCCAACATCGCCTCCACCTGCATTATATTTATTAACCCCTAATCTGCCACCCTCAATGCCGCCGCCACCTACCTACACTTATTAACCCCTAATCTACTGCCCCCAATGTCGCCGCCACTATAATAAACATATTAACCCCTAAACCACTGCACTCCCGCCTCGCAAACATTAGTTAAATATTAATTCAAAAACCAAAGGAGTGCCTAATTGAAGGCTAAGGATGTATACTCAAAATGATATCATTTAATGAACAACATAAAAATGTTTAAAAACACAACATTTTTAACAATTTATACAGTTAAACATAAAAACATGGATCCATGTAAAAAACAACAACAATATAATGGGGTCCTGATTGGACAGCGGTTTATGATTGTTATTGATTATGTCCAGAATGATTGATCCCACAGATAGGGGTAGGAGTGAGTGTCACCACCCTTTAAAGTGATGTTAAGTTCCTCTTCTTATTTCCAAAAAAGTGATAAACAATGTGATTTAGATGTGAGAAAATCCCATATCAAAATATAAAAATATATAAAAATAAAAGTATTAAAAAATGTAAAAATAGTGCCAAAAATGATTGGTGAAAAAATAAATCCTTAGGTGGGGGAACCTGGTAAAAATGTGGACAAAAATAATAGATCTATTATAAAATGGTATTAAAAAATAAAAATTATAAAAAAAATGAAAAAAGTGAAAAATATGTAAAAATATCCAATTAGTTATATATTGATAATTTTCCAAAAATATGTGATTGGCGTGATTGACTTGTTCAAATCCTTCCTGTGAATGTGTCCTCAAGGTGTGAATGTAAAAGTGATAGAAGTGTAAGTGGGAAGAAATCCAGTCTTTTTCCAAGATTCAGTCCCTCAGTATTATTCCTATAAATACAAATATAACATAGTACAATACTGCTACTAAAATCGTAGTTAAAATCAGAATAATGCTCACCATTTGTTGTCAACGCGTTTCGGCGTTTCTTTAGGCCTTTATGGGTGAATAACTTTAGTATAGTGGCGGTGACATTGGGAGCGGCAGATTAGGGGTTAATAACTGTAATGTAGGTGGTGGCGATGTTGGGGGCGGCAGATTAGGGGTTAATAACTGTATGTAGGTGGCGGCAATATCGGGGGCGGCAGATTAGGGGTTAATAACTATAATGTACTTGGAGGCGATGTAAGGGGCAGCAGATTAGGGGTGTTTAGACTCAGGGTTTATGTTAGGGGGTTAGGTTTAAACGTAACTTTCTCTTTCCCCATAGACATCAATGGGGCTGCGTTACAGAGCTTTTGTTTCCATGATCACAGGTGTTAGGCTTTTTTTTTGCCGGCTCTCCCCATTGATGTCTATGGGGAAATCGTGCTCGAGCACGTCAAAGCAGCACTTGATTTCGGTGGGTTATGGAGCTCAACGCCACCATATCGCCTGCGCAAGCCTGCGTTTTTAAAACTTGTAATAGCAGCGCTATAGGGAGGTAAAAATGTTGCGTTAGTTAATTTCCCTACAGCTCTCAAAACTCGTAATCTAGCTGATAGATATTGACAGCATATAAGAGCCATAGGCCCAGCAAGTCTGCCCGATATTACCTAACAGTATAAACTTATCTAGTTCATAGGATAGCCTTATGCTTGTCCCAGGCATTTTTAAAGTCCCTGATAGTGTTTGTCACTACTGCCTCTTGAGGAAGTTTATTCCATAAATCAATCACTCTTTCTGTAAAGAAGTGCTTCCTCAAATTACTCCTAAATCTACTACCCTTCAGCTTGAGATCATGACCCCTTCTTCTTGAATTTTCCATTTTATGTAAAATACCCACAGCCTCAGTTTTACTAAGCCCTTTAATGTACTTGAAAGTTGCTATTATATCCCCTCTTTCCCTTCTCTCCTCTAAGCTATACATATTTAGGTCATTGAGCCTATCCTGGTAAGTTTTATTTTTTAGACCATGTACCATTTTGTTAGCCCTCCTTTGCACAGATTCAAGTTTGTTAATATCCTTCTGAAGGTATGGCCTCCAGAACTGCACACAATACTCAAGATGAGGCTTAACTAATGATCTATAAACAGGCATAAGAACCTTATTATTTCTGCTGCAAATACCTCTACCAATACATCCAAGCATTCTGCTAGCCTTACTTGCTGCATTACTACATTGTTTACTAAGTTTTAAATCATCTGAAATAATAATTCCCAAGTCCTGTTCCTCATCTGTAACAGTCAGTAATGTGTCTGTAATCAACATTTGGATTTTTACACTTTACTGTGTTAAACTTTACATCCCAGTTGTTTCTATCAGCCAATCGGAATCTAAGGGACGCCATCTTGGATGACATTATTTAAAGGAACCTTTATTGTAGAAGAAGCTGTCGATTGAAGAGGATGCTCCGCGCCGGATGTCTTGAAGATGGAGCCGCTCTGCATCGGAAGGATGAAGATAGAAGATGCCGTCTGGGTGAAGACTTCTGCCCGTCTGAAGGACCACTTCTGCCGGCTTCGTTGAGGACATCTTGCCGCTTGGATGAAGACTTCTCCCGGCTTCGTTGAGGATGGATGTCCGGTCTTGAAAACTGTAAGTGGATCTTCGGGGGGTTAGTGGGTGGGTTTTATTTTTAGATTAGGGGTTTGAAGAAATACTTACCTTTTACTCCTGCAAAGATCCCCTCCTTCTTCTTCCTGCTGTAGACCACAGCAATGACGAAACTGGCTTCCACAGCCGGGCATCACGAGCTGGACGCTCTGGGGTGCAAGCCATGATTGGTGGAAGCCGGTTTTGTCATTTCTGACGTCAGTACAGAGGATTCGGAACTGAAGCTGAGATCAGCGATCTGGTTTTGCAGAAGTAAAAGGTAAGCATTTCTTCAAATCCAGTGCAATGTAAATTTTCATCAATGAAAGTGCCCCTGTTTATAAAAATATTTTTAAAAACCGGGCACTCATTGATGAAAATTGACCTTCACTTTAAGGGCAATGCCCATCCAAATGCCCTTTTCAGGGCAATGGGGAGCTTAGTTTTTTTTAGTTAGGGTTTTATTTGGGGGGTTGGTTATGTGGGTGGTGGGTTTTACTGTTGGGGTGGTTGTTTGTTTTTGACAGGTAAAAGAGCTGATTTCTTTAGGGCAATGCCCCACAAAAGGCCCCTTTAAGGGCTATTGGTAGTTTAGTTTAGGCTAGGGGTTTTTTTATTTTGGGGGGGCTTTTTTATTTTTATAGGGCTATTAGATTAGGTGTAATTAGTTTAAAGATCTTGTAATTTGTTTTTTATTTTCTGTAATTTAGTGGGGGGGGGTTTGTAATTTAGCTAATTGTATTGAATTTAATTAATTGTATTTAATTTAGGGAATTTATTTAATTGTAGGGTTAGGTTAGGTGTTAGTGTAAGACAGGTTAGGTTTTATTTTACAGGTCAATTTGTATTTATTTTAGCTAGGTAGTTAGTAAATAGTTAATAACTATTTAGTAACTATTCTACCTAGTTAAAATACATACAAACTTGCCTGTAAAATAAAAATAAACCCTAAGCTAGATACAATGTAACTATTAGTTATATTGTAGCTAGCTTAGGCCTAGATTTGGAGTTTGGCGGTAGTGGTGATAGTATAGTGTTAGGTTTAATTGTAACTTAGGATAGGATTTATTTTACAGGTAATTTTGTAATTATTTTAACTAGGTAGCTATTAAATAGTTCTTAACTATTTAATAGCTATTGTACCTGGTTAAAATAATTACGAAGTTGCCTGTCAAATAAATATTAATCCTAAAATAGCTATAATATAATTATAATTTATAGTGTAGCTATATTAGGATTTATTTTACAGGTAAGTATTTAGCTTTAAATAGGAATAATTTATTTAATAAGAGATAATTAATTTCGTTAGATGTAAATTATATTTAACTTAGGGGGGTGTTAGTGTTAGGGTTAGACTTAGCTTTAGGGGTTAATACATTTATTAGAATAGCGGTGAGCTCCAGTCGGCAGATTAGGGGTTAATAATTGAAGTTAGGTGTCGGCGATGTTAGGGAGGGCAGATTAGGGGTTAATACTATTTATTATAGGGTTAGTGAGGCGGATTAGGGGTTAATAACTTTATTATAGTAGCGCTCAGGTCCGGTCGGCAGATTAGGGGTTAATAAGTGTAGGCAGGTGGAGGCGACGTTGTGGGGGGCAGATTAGGGATTAATAAATATAATATAGGGGTCGGCGATGTTAGGGCAGCAGATTAGGGGTACATAGGGATAATGTAAGTAGCGGCGGTTTACGGAGCGGCAGATTAGGGGTTAATAATAATATGCAGGGGTCAGCGATAGCGGGGGCGGCAGATTAGGGGTTAATAAGTGTAAGGTTAGGGGTGTTTAGACTCGGGGTACATGTTAGAGTGTTAGGTGCAGACGTAGGAAGTGTTTCCGCATAGCAAACAATGGGGCTGCGTTAGGAGCTGAACGCGGCTTTTTTGCAGGTGTTAGGTTTTTTTCAGCTCAAACAGCCCCATTGTTTTCTATGGGAGAATCGTGCACGAGCACGTTTTTGAGACTGGCCGCTTGCGTAAGCAACTCTGGTATCGAGAGTTGAAGCTGCGTTAAATATGCTCTACGCTCCTTTTTTGGAGCCTAACGCAGCCTTTATGTGGACTCTCAATACCAGAGTTATTTTTATGGTGCAGCCAGAAAAAAGCCGGCGTTAGCTACGCGGGTCTTTACCGACAAAACTCCAAATCTAGGCCTTAGGGTTTATATTACAGGTAAGTATTTAGCTTTAAATTGGAATTATTTATTTATTAATAGTAGGTTTTATTTAGAATTATTTTAATTATATTTAAGTTAGGGGGTGTTAGGGTTAGGGTTAGATTTAGGGGTTAATAAATTTAGTATAGTGGCTGCGACATTGGGGGCGGCAGATTAGGGGTTAATAAATGTAGGTAGGTGGCGGCGATGTTAGGGGCGGCAGATTAGGGGTTAATAATATTTAACTAGTGTTTGTGAGGCTGGAGTGTGGCGGTTTAGGGGTTAATATGTTTATTATAGTGGCTGCGGTGTCGGGAGCGGCAGATTAGGGGTTAATAATTTTATTTTAGTGTTTGCAATGCGGGAGGGCCTTGGTTTAGGGATTAATAGGTAGTTTATGGGTGTTAGTGTACTTTTAGCACTTAAGTTATGAGTTTTATGCTATGGCTTTGTAGTGTAAAACTCATAACTACTGACTTAAGAATGCGTTATGAATCTTGACGGGATAGGCTGTACCACTCACTTTTTGGCCTCCCAGGACAAGCTTGTAATACCGGCGCTATGGAAGTCCCATTGAAAAAAGACTATACGCAATTTGCGTAAGTTGATTTGCGGTACGGCCAAAAGAGTGTGCGGTACAGCTGTACCTACAAGACTCGTAATAGCAGCGGTAGTGAAAAAGCAGTGTAATGAGCCTTAACCCTGCTTTTTTACTCATAACACAAGACTCGTAATCTAGCCGTTTGTTTTCTGTCCTTAAGTCAGCATTCAACCCAGTTCACAATTTTTGAGTCTAGACCAAGGAAATACAGTTTGTGAATTAGTTTATTGTGTGGGACGGTGTCAAATACTTTGCTGAAATCTAGATATGCTACATCAATTGCTCCACCCTTATCTAATACTTTTGTTCAGGCCCGGACTGGCCGTCGGGCATACCGGGCATTTGCCCGGTAGGCTGCAATGTAGTTTAGCCCCGCCCACTGCGACCTCAGTCACGCCACATAGAGAAAAAAAAATTGACACTTTTTTTTTTTTTATATTTAAGAAATCTTGTAATTATTTATGTTTGTTTGACTTTGTGTAATACTACTAACTTCTTCAACTGTTGTTTAAAAATTCAATTACTCTCTCTGTGACTGTGTGGTCACTCTCTCTCACTGACGAGACTCAGTGCCAAGGTGCGCACGCGGCGCGGCCGTCGTACCATTATGACGTGCACGGCGGCCCCACAACCAACTAGTTCTCTGTCTCTGGGCCTGGCTGTGAAATTAATTATCATCATCCCAGACTCATCCTGCCCTGACTTTCAGGGCCGCCACGGCCGCCGCACCATCTACATTCCAGATTCCATGGGCCTCCCCCTTTTCTGATTGGCCGCATGACAGTCATGCGCACTGCTTCCGGGCCCGGCCCCTGTGAGTGACATCAGACTCCGACGTCACTCACAGTGGCCGGAAGCAGTGCGCATGTGCGGCCAATTAGAATGGGGAGGAGGGCGAGGGAGGCCCATGGAATCTTCAATCTGGATTCTGACTGGAATGTTTATGGCGCGCAAACTGTGATAGACACACGCCCTGCACGCGGCTACACACTCATGCCGCGTGCCGGGTCCACCACGTGACTTGTGTGTCAGGTTGGAGGCGGAGAAGAGCTGCAGTGCTGGAGGCCTTGAGCAGGCGGCGAGGCCGGAAATATGTCGCCATCATCATGCCATGGGCCGGGTCCGCTGGGCAGGTAGGTGACCGCACTGACCGTAGGTCTGGTGATGGTGGTCTTATTAATATTATAATTATTTATTATATATAGAGTTGACTTGACATGATGATTGACTTATACAGTACAGTACTACTACTAGTAACTAAACTATGATTGTAGTTTACTTTACAGCTTGCTTAGCCTAGTAAGTGATCTAGTCAGCACTGCTGACTCAGCAGCAACTGCAGTAGTATAATAATAGTACTAACTAACTAGGACTGGCTGGACGGGCAGTGTGTGAGTGACTGTGTCTATATCTGTCACATGCATCTGAGACTATATACTATGTACAGCTGAGCTGCTCAGTCTCTGAGTCTGCGCTGTGGCCATGGGGAATGCATGGGGAATGCATGGGGATTACACGTGCCATGATGGACTCCTCCATGTCACGTGGCTGCACCACACAGCACACAATATTTATTTTGGTGGGTTGCTTGCTAGTCCTGGGTCAGGTGGTCACTGGTGGGTGGGTCATTGGGAGAAAAAAAACAGTTTGTTTTTTTACTTAATTCTTTGTCATGGGGGGGGGGGGGTGTTGGGCCTCTTTGCCCTAAAATGCCCGGGCCTCTTTTTGGTCCCAGTCCGGCTCTGCTTTTGTTACATAATCAAAGAAGTATGGAAGAATTATAGCAGTCCAAAAGACTTGCTGGTGGTCTACCAATAAATAAATAATAGCAATAATCATACTAATACCAATAATAATAATAATAAATGTTATATACAGAATTAAGCATTGCGGCAAAAGAGCAAAATGGAGTGAAAGGAGTTACAGAGGAAATCAAGGTTTCAGTTAATAAAAAATAAAATTAAACTTTCGTGATTCAGATAGGGCATGACAATTTAAACAACTTTCCAATTTACTTTTATCATCAAATTTGCTTTGTTCTCTTGGTATTCTTTGTTAAAAGCTAAATCTAGGTAGGCTCATATGCTAATTTCTCAGTATATTTTTGACAGTTTTTTTACAGCTAGACAACACTAGTTCATGTGTGCCATATAGATAACATTGTGCTCACTCCCATAGAGTTATTTACTACAATGCAAGTCTGTCAAAGAACTAAAATAAGGGGACTGTCTGCAGAGGCTTAGATACAAGGTAATAACAGAGGTAAACAGTATATTAATATAACCGTGTTGGTTATGAAAAACTGGGGAATGGGTATTAAAGGGATTATCTATCTTTTTAAACAATAACCATTCTGGAGTAGACTGTTCCTTTAATGTATCAAAATACCTTGTATGCAGTACTTCATTTTTAGTATAAATGAAGGTCAATTTTCATGTGAAAGTGCCCGTTTTTTTAAAAAAACTATTAAAAACAAGGGCACTTTCATTCATGAAAATTGACATTTCAGCCGTTTTTAAAAATATACTTACTTTTTCTTCTTGATGCCGTTCCAGTGCTTCACCAGCCCGTAGGAAGCCTCTTCATATGTCAGCAATGACGATTCTGGCATCCTCCAATCACGGCTTCCCCCCCGGGGTAATCATTTCCTGAGGCAACACCATGATTGGAGGAAGCTGTTTCGTCATTGCTTGGTAAGTAAACCAGGAAGCAGGCAGGGCATCGTTTCAGAACAGCGATCCAGCGTTTCAGAAGAACAAGGTAAGTAGTTTTAAAATACTGTGCTATGTCAATTTTCAGGAATGAAAGTGCCCCTGTTTTTAATAGTTTTTTTAAAAACCGGGCACTTTCACATGAAAATTGACCTTCACTTTAAGGTCCATCCATGAGAGAATACAGTTTCCAACACATTATTTCAATCATATATTTATGTTTTGTTGACAGTAGGAAATCAAGGAAGCAATAAAAGAAATACAAAAACAAATGTTCCATCAAAACTAATCCCCAACTGTAGCTAATTTGCCTTTGCATAAGCCCTAAACTACTTGATTCCTTTTATTAAATCTTCAATGAATTTCAACAACATGCGTTATAAAAATTAACATGTGAGAGGTATTAACAGAATGTTCTTTTTTTTAGCAGAAATCTAAATATGTAGCAGACATATTACAGTCTAAGCCAGATTCAATCACAGCTTTGAAAAGAGAGTCGTTGGCTCAGTCTTTCTTTTCTAGAAGTGATATTGTGGATGAGGATTGATTGCTGCTGCCATTCAATCAGTAATAATCTGTATCACTCTTATATACCAGTCTGATTCTACTGGCACGAGGATTCACAAAGATAAATCAAAAGAGTGAGGTAATAAAGCGCAAAGTAAACTAAAAATAGTGCAAGTGAAAGCCACCATAAAACTATTGAAAAGAGACAAAGGAAAAACGTAAAACGAAAGTAATAGAAAATAATAAAAAATAATAAAAAAGTTTACAGTAAAAAATGAGAGTTATAAAAGGAAAGAATCCTTACATAAGTAAAACATAATGAATAATAATAGTTAAGACAAAATAAACAGTTGAAAACTTGTTTAAAGTGAAGGCAAACTTTGGTGAATGAAACCCGTTTTTTAAAAATACTATTAAATACAGTAGCACTTTCATTCATCAAAGTTTACAAAGCAGCCATTTTGTTAAAAAAAATTACCTTTTTTTTTCACAGCTAGAGCAGCTTCCCCCACCTAGAGATCCTCTATTCACACGTCAGCAATGACTAATCCTGCTTCCTCTAATCACGACTTTCCCCCCAGGGTAGTCATTGCCTGAGGCCATGCTGTGATTGGAGGAAGCTGGATTAGTCATTGCTGACGTGTGAATAGAGGATCTTTAGGTGGGCGAAGCTGCTGTAGCAGTGAAAAGAAAAAAAGGTGTTTTTTTTTTACAAAACGGCTGATTTGTAAACGTTGATGAAGGAAAGTGCAACTGTTTTTAAAAATATTTTTAAAAAATGGGCTTTCATTCACCAAAGTTTACCTTCACTTTAAACACATTTTCAACTGTTTATTTTGTCTTAAAGTGTCAGTAAACCTAAAAAATAATGTTATATAATTCTGCACATTATATTAGCGTTATCTTTATAAAACCTAATATTCCCTGTGAATTTTTTTTAAAAATGACTGTTTTTCAGACCTGCTCTCTGTACTCTTCTGAGCGGGTCTGTTTTTATCACACAGCGCATCTGGCCAGCTGTCTAGTCACAGCCCGGCCCGACCGTGCCATTATACTCAGTGCAGCTCAGTCCTGCTCTGTCTGACAGCGGGAGCGAGCTGCACGGAGTATAATGGCGTGGTCGGGCTGGGCTGTGACTAGACAGCTGGCCAGATCCGCTGTGTGATAAAAACAGACCCGCTCAGAAGAGTACAGAGAGCAGGTCTGAAAAACAGTCATTTTTAAAAAAAATTCACAGGGAATATTAGGTTTTATAAAGATAACGCTAATATAATGTTATATAATTCTGCACTATATGCAGAATTATATAACATTATTTTTTAGGTTTACTGGCCCTTTAACTATTATTATTCATTATTTTTTTACTTATGTAAGGATTTTTCCTTTTATAACTCTCATTTTTTACTGTTAACTTTTTTATTATTTTTTTTTTTTTTTTTAAATTCTCTTTTTATTATTGCAAGAAAAGGACCATAACATCAGGACAATACATCGTGCGTGGTATAAATTGACAGAGATTTAAACATTTCTCCAAGGTGTGTGAGACGCTAAGGCGTCCTACGAAACATGTCTCTACGAATTTAAATCCATAGGGTTATGGTAGTCCATTACACACTTTTAGAGTCCAAATCGTCCAAAGATACTTTCAGATATCGTTCCTTTGCAATATTTTTTTACATTTTTTTAACAAACAAACAAACATTTAAACAACATAGTTATCAAATTACAAAACAATATTAAGAAGATAAGGACAAGAAAAGGCGGTAATAATAGTATGCACCTGTATGTAAAACCTGTGCTCCCTATATGAACCTCTAAGGCTTCTCCTCCCTCCCCCCCCCCCCTTTTAGAATGAATAAGGGAGAGTAGATAGGATGGAGGGAAGAGGGGGAAGAAGGGAGAGAGAGAGAAAGAAAAAAAAAGAAAAAAGAAAAAAATTAGTTACTGTCCACTAGAACAACATCAATTCTACCCGAGGCCGGTCAGGGCCTTGATCTTTGGCACTGTCTATGATGTGTTGCCAGTCAGCAGACATACCCAACTGAAGTATTGTCTCCAGATGAGCGAAGGGCTGCAAGATTTGTCTCTGTATGGGTGGGTCTAATTTACCTAAAAGCGGTTTCCATTTCCTAAGGAAAGGGCGTAATCTGTGCATGGTGTCTAGTCTGGCATCGTATTGCTCCACGAAGATTTGTCTGAGTAGTGTGTGCCTGAACTGAGCTATTGTCGGGGACTGTCTTGTGATCCATCTCTGAAGGATACAGTGTCTCGCAAGCAGCATGCACAGTGTGAGGAATCTATGAAATCGCACAAGGGTCTCGTCCCATTTAAACAAGAAGATCTCTGCACTTGTGAGCGTGATCTCCACACCCAGTGTAACCCGCAACCAGTATTGGCATTGTCCCCAGAACTTTTTGATCTTGGGGCATGTATAAAAGTAATGTTGAAGTGTAGGGGCAGCTGCTCTGCATTTGACACATATGTCGGGTAGTCGTCTGTCCCATTTGGACAATCTATGTGGTGTAATATAGTCCGAATGTAACAGTCTCGTTTGTGCTTCTCTATAATGCACTGCTAATGTGGCTTGTCTCGTGCGTTCCAGGCTATTTTTTATGTCTTGTTCTGTCAGGTACACCGAGCATGTATCATTGAGTTTTGATAATATATTAGAAAGGATCGGGGTCTCGCTCTGCCTCAAGAGACGCATATAGAAATGGGAAAGTTAGAATCTACCCAGCCGAAACATCGTTTGGGATATCGCAAAGGGTGACCCCTCCCAGAAGCTTGCGTTGGAAGCTTGTAAGGAGCAGACATAGTGTCTTAATTGTAAGTATGCGTAGAAGTGACCGTTTGGGAGTTGGAATTTGTTCTTTAGTTCCTGGAAAGACCTCACTATATGTTGCAAGGGATCCATTACATCTCCGATGGTTTTTAAACCCCGCTCCCTCCAGACACGGAACGGTTTGTGATCAGTTCCAGCCGGGAAGGAGGGATTGCCCATTATCGGAATAAATTTCGGGGAGGGGGCGTCAATCTTCAGGTACTTGTGTATCAGATACCAAGCTCTTAGAGGATCTCTATACAGCATACTCCTGGTGATCTTAGAGGGTAAGGTCCCATATCCATACGGTAGATAGGTTAGCGCAATAGGCGCCGTTACTTTTTCCTCTAGTTTCGTGTCACAGAAATGTCCCGTGTTCATTTGCCAGTCTGTCACCAGACGTGCCAGAGCTGCCCAATTGTACAATTTAAGATTGGGGAGGCCCAATCCTCCTGCAGTATAAGGGGAATGAAGTTTGTGAAGCGCTATACGCGGTTTGCCCCCCTTCCACACAAAGCGGGTTATGGCTCTTGTGAGCATCCGCAAGTCCGCTTTGGTCATGAGAAACGGTAGCATGAGCAGCGGATAAAGTAATTTCGGTAAGATAGTCATTTTTACCAAGCTTACACGTCCCGAGAGTCCCAAGGGTAGTTTAATCCAGCTCGAAAGCTGCGAAGCAAGTTGAGTACATTTGTCAGATATGTTCAGTTTGTATATTTTAAGGGATCTCTATGAAGGTGAATTCCCTGGTATGTGAGGTGTCCCCTCGCTTCCACAAAGGGGTAATCGTGTCTGGAGTTTGGGTGTTTGTGTAACCACAGCACCTCCGATTTAGTGGTGTTAATTTTGTAGCCAGAGAAGCTACCGAAGTCTACGATAGTGCGGAGTATTTGCGGTATGTGTGTCTGTGGAGAATCCACAAACAACAACATGTCATCCGCGTAGAGAGCCACGTGGAGAGGAATATCCCCCACACGAATACCCGGGAAGACCCCTCGAAGTTTTGATGCCAGTGGTTCCAACGCTAGGTTGAATAATAGAGGCGAGAGGGGACACCCTTGTCTGGTTCCCCTCTGCAAGCGGAAGTCCTCTGAAAAGAGTCCGCCAACCAGAACCCGAGCAATCGGGTTTGTGTATATCTTACCGATAACCTCCAGGAATGGACCCTCAAAACCAAATCTCTGCATGGTGTCCCTTAGGTGTGCCCATTCCACCCTGTCGAAGGCCTTCTCTGCGTCTAATGACAGCAGGAAGGCCTCCGGCGAGTCCTGTATAGTCCCGTCTTCCCCCACAGACCAATAATGGTCAATAACCTGAAGCACTCTTCGCAAGTTTACCACAGAGGTGCGTTTGAAGACGAAACCCGTTTGGTCTGGGTGCAGTAGATCTGGGAGTATCAATTTCAGCCGGTTCGCCATGACCTTGGTGAATAACTTGTAATCGGTGTTTAACAACGATATTGGTCTATAGGACTCTGGCATGGAATGATCCTTGCCTGGTTTGGGGATAAGTGTGATGTGGGCTGCCGTGAAATTTTCCTAGGGGGTCGCTGCAGTGAGAAGCAAAGTATTGTACACTCTAGTGAGTGTAGTAGTGATTTGTGGTTGCATTGCTTTATAAAATTCGGCTGGCAAGCCGTCAGGGCCTGGGGCTTTACCAGCCGGCAAGCTCTGTATGGTGTGCGTGATTTCTTCTACAGTGAAAGGGGTGTTAAGACTATCCAGTTGGTCTGAGGAAAGTTGAGGTAAATCAACTCCCTGCCAGAATGCGGTTTGGGTGTCAGTGTGTGCCTGGGCCTGTCGGGTATACAAGTGGGCATAATATTGGGCAAATCCCTTCGCAATGGCTTCCAGGTTAGTGTGGGTCTTATTATTCCATTTTAGTGCTGTGGGTTTTGTTCTCACTGTCTGAGGCTTTGTCAGGGTTGCCAGCATTCTGCCAGCTCTGTTCCCGTATCTGTAGAATTTGCCTGCAGATTTCAGCAAACCCGCTGCGGCTTGTTGTTTCACAAAAGCCTCTAGTTCCAGTTTAGCGGCCACATATGTATCATAGGAGGGTTTCGATTTATGCAAGAGATACAATTGATAAGTTTGGCCTAATTGTTTTTGTAAAGCCCTCTGTCTACTTTGTGTGTTATGTTTCACTTTGGCAGAGTATGAAATTATGTGGCCCGCTAAGACTGTTTTCGCCGTCTCCCATAAAAGTTGGGGATTGTCCGAGTGTGCTGCATTATCTGTTATGAAGTCTGTCCAAGAGTGTTGTAAGAATTTAACAAATGTTTCTGATTTAATGAGGTATGTAGGGAATCTGAGTATGTTTCTGTTCATGTTTGGGCCAACTGTTCCTATCACTATTTCAACCGGGGAGTGATCGGATATTATTATGTCATGTATTATACTGCGGCTGATTTGATTTGCCAGATCCCCGGCTACCAGAAAGTGGTCTATTCTAGACAGTGTGTGTTTAGCTTTAGAGAGGTAGGTGTAATCCCTATCTTCTGGATGAAGAAGTCTCCAAATGTCACATACACCCAGGTCACTATCAAACATGTCAAAGATCTTTGTCTCATATCTGGCTTTATAATTTCGCCTGGGATCTTTAATCCGAAAAGTTTCCAGCCATTGTCTATCTAGGTGGTGTGTGGGGGAGATATTAAAGTCTCCTCCAATTATTAATTTTGCGCCTATGTACGGGGCCAAATTCTTTATCAAGTCTCTCCAGAATCCTAGATTTCTATGATTAGGGGCATAGAGGTTGCAGAATACATAGTCAGTCGAGTCTACTCTAGCACAGGCTATCATGTATCTATGTTTGGGGTCCAAATATGTATGGCCCAATGTGACCTTTATTCTTTTTCCAAACGCTATAGCCAGACCCCGACTAGCACTTGTGTGTGATAGATAGATCACCTGTCCCACCCAGTCTCTTTGTAGCTTCTGATGTTCATTGTCAAGTAAGTGTGTCTCCTGAAGGAGCACAATGTCTGTACCCAGTTTTCTCAGGTGGGTGAGGACAGTCTTGCGTTTTATGGGGGAGTTAAGCCCTCCCACATTCCACGTCACTATCTTTAATGCCATGTCTATCTAGTATGAGCTAGGTGTAGAACAGTATGAGAGAGAGAAAAAAAAAAAAAAAAAAAAAGGAGTGTGGGAAAACCCTTGATATGAAGCCTGTCCTAGGTGCTGTAATTCGAGAACAATTAGATGCACTAACCAAGATTTATTAACTAACCATGCATTGAGCCTTATCTTGTTTGCCCTCTCTAACCATACATTGTTAGAGAAGTGTGGCAGTAGTAAAAACTTATAACATGTCAAAGTATAACTTTTTCTTTTGTTTCTCTCCTTTCTTTGAACCACATCTTTGTGTGGGGCTAGATCTTTTAGTAGTAATTTAAGAGCAGTAAATTGCAATAACCAAATCCTATTAACTAACAATACATTTAACATCATTCTGATTGTCATCTTGAACCATACATCCTTGGATAAGTGTAGCAGTAATAGAAAAAGAAAACATATAACATTTCAAAATATAACATCATCCTGGTTGTCATCTTAAACCATACATCTTTGGATAAGTGTAGCAGTAATAAAAAGAAACACATAACATTTCAAAATATAATATTGCAACTTAATTACATAACAATTCAACATTACCCTGGAGGCCTGAGTTGACCTCCACCTCCATTCTCTCCATTTTGAAGTCCCGGCATTTCTACCATCTTTAAGAGCGTCTTTAGGCCTGTGACACTCAGCCATTAATGATTGCATTTGTTGATTTAATAGCCACAGAATCAAAAGTGGGGCCTGATGGCCCTTGGCACAGTGAGGGTGACACTTTTTCATGATGAGTGGTGTTGCTGTTCCTTAGCTAGATAGCTCTTTAGTGCTTGTGGTGAGTGAAAGAATTTGACTCCATAGGGTGTTTGTAGTCGGAGCTTCGCTGGGTACAATAGGGCAACTTGTCGTCCCTGTTCATGCAATTGGGAGCACATTGGGGCAAATTCTTTTCTTTGTTTGGATATCTCCATGGAAAAATCTTGGAAAAGGAGAAGCTTTACGCCTTCATATAGGATCTCTTTGCGTGCCCTGTAAGCTCTCAGGATCTTCATCTTCTCCTGAAAGTTCAGGCATTTAAATATGACCTGTCTGGGTCTAGCCCTAGCCTGATCCAAAGTTCTCTCGGGCCCCACACGGTGAGCCCTTTCTACGTCGATTGGGAGGATGTCAGGGTGCAGCCCCAGGAGTTTGGGGAATGTCAGTGCTGTGAATTCTAATAGATCCTTGCCTTTGATGCTTTCAGGCACCCCCACTATGCGCAGATTGTTGCGTCGACTTCGGTTCTCCAGGTCGTCGATGCGGTCCTGGAGAATCTGTGTCTTTTTGACCAGTTGCTTGACCGTTGTGTCTGTGTTAGATTGTCTGTCCTCTATCTCTGAGATGCGGTTTTCTGCTGTTGTCATTCGTGAGGAAAACTGTCTGACCTCGCAGGTCAGGGTGTCAACTCCCGTCTGGAGTGAGTCCATTTTGGGGAGAAAGAAAGTTTTCAATTCGTGGAGTAAAGCTGAATGGTCCACACTCTGGGCCGGGGTCTGATCTGGGGGGGATGAAGGTTCTATATGTATTTCAGCTGCATGCTTTTGCTGTTTTTTAGTGTCCGCATTTTTAGACCTATGTGACATGTCTGCAGCGGGGGCAGGGGAGAGTTTATAGAAAAATGTATCCACTTTCATTAGCCCGAATAGGGCCAGTCCACTTATAGGTATATCTTTGAGTGCAGCGGTCAGTATGAGGTTGGAAAACAGCAACCACGTGGATGGGGAGCGCCCTTCAATTTATTATCCCTCTGCTGTCAGTCTCAAGATGGCCGCTATGGAGTATGCCACGTGGTGGTGTATACGGCTAGGCCGTTATCAGAGCATACACTTCAGGAGTATCAAAATTATCTCCGGGTGGGGTACATTTTATTTCAGTTAGTCTTTTGCAGTATGAGGGTATGCGGGGTTTGTGTTTTTCGCCCGTACCCCAGCAGGCCTTTGAAAGTTTCTCTTTCCCCCACGTGTAGTCGATGCGCCCAGTATGGCGTCTATTTATGCCTCCCGTTATGTGTTTTATTAAGGGGATGCTATCAGGAGAGGTCTCAGCCAGGCAGGCAACTCTGAGTATGTTCAGGGATCCAGGCCCATATGCGGGTAATATATCTCTTGGGCGGCTGTATTATCAGAGACGGTGATTTCACCCAACTCACCCCTGTCAGACGCAGATTCTTGCGGGATCTGCGGTTCTTCCCAGATCGTGATGCAGGCACTTCGGATGATGCCTCTACTCCCTTCTGATGTTGCGGACCTTTTTTCACGGAGTCCGGTGTACTCTGCACAGGTCTGTGTATGCCAGTGTCACCAGGCCTGTAGTGTTGCGCGGTCTGATCGTTCCGGCGGCCAGGACGAAAGATGTGAGTCCTGCACACTTCTTTAGACAGCCAGCGAGGGATATGTTCTTCCGGCAAGTCAAATGTGTGGGGTTGAGCAGGGTTTTTCTGAGTTTTTTAACCCGATTTCTCTCCAAGGTGCGGAGCTCAAGTGAGATGCGACTGCTCACTTCCTCCGCCTACCGGAACTCCCAACTTTTTTATTATTTTTATTACTTTCTATTACTTTCGTTTTACGTTTTTCCTTTCCCTTTTTTCAATCGTTTTATGGTGGCTTTTGCTTGCGCTATTTTTAGTTTACTTTGTGCTTCATTACCTCTCTCTTTTGATTTATCTTTGTGAATCCTCTATTTTCTTTATCCTAGTCCGCTAACGGGACCGCCGCCATTTTGTGGGTGTGTCACCGACGTCACACATCTTGTTTCCCATCTTCATCCACTTCCATCCTTGTAAACAGACATCGCAATTGCAGGCTCATCTGTTACATTGTTATTTTTAAGCAATATCTCTTCTGTTTCTTGTTATATTTGTTGTATGTCCGCTTATTAGGTCTTTGTCTGCCACCTACTTTCCATTGTTATTAATATTCTGAAAAAAAATATTTTAATATATAAAAAATATTTATTTGAATATATTTAATTCATTTGAAAAAATATTAATTTTTAATTTGTTAATTATTTATCTTGTCAGAGAAATTGTTTTAATGTATTTTTAAACATACTATATACATACATATTTTAGAAAATATGTCACACAAATTCGATAACAAATAATTTAATGAGAATAAAGTTCAATTCATGATTGATTCATCCAAGCAAGCAAAAAATTATTCTCCAAATCTAAACAAAGATTATCTGAATCTCACCTTCACATGGAAAAATGGGAAAGAAAAAGAGGGCGACTCCTAGTGCAGAACAATGTAGTATGACAACCCCATAAGCTGTTCCAAACAGATGGATACTCACAATGTGTGATGCACACAATAGTGCAAATGTAGCTTACTGGGTATATTACAGTGGCCCAGTACACATATAAACCAATGTTATTTTCTGCTCCGATGGGTGCTGCTGACAGCAAATGATGAGAAGGAGAGCTATGCGTTTCTCAGCGCTAACCACGCAGGTAATGATTACAAATGTCGGCAATACAAATGTCTCTATGACCATTGAGAGAAGCAAAAACATTCTTAGAAAGATAGATGTTAAAATGGTAGATTCAGTCACTAATGAACCACATTCTTATGAAGATGGTCTTCTTTTTGGAGATTCTTTTTTGAAAGACCTGAATAAATACGCTAGTACCTTTATAACACTTAGCAAAGTAAAATCTTCTATTACGAAAATATTCCAAAACAATAATTTCTCTGACAGGATTGGGAGAAGTAGAGGCTGTTTTCCCAGCCGTAGTACATTTTCAAGACCTCCTTACACTCAATCACAACATTATCAACCATACTATGGAAATCAAGGACCATTTCAGGACTCTTCCAGTCAGTTCTTCCCTTCAAGATCCCGTCCTTGGAATCAGAGGAGTTTCCGCTCCAGAGGAACATCACGTTTCCCACAAGATAACATTTCCAAATCTTCCAAAATTTCTGAATTTTCTTTTTTCCCCTTATATAATTGGTGGAAGACTTCTTCGGTTCTCCCAGAATTGTACTTTTATCACTTAAGATCAATGGGTGATTCAGTCGGTTTGGGGAGTTCAAATCCATTCCAATTCCATTCCAGTTCAAATTGCTTACCCAAATCCAATTAACTTTTCAATTTAAGACAGGATCCTCATTAAAAAAGAAATAACCAATCTGGCAAACAAAAAAACAGAATATATGCTTACCTGATAAATTTCTTTCTCTTGTGATGTATCAAATCCACGGATTCATCCATACTTATTGGATATTCACCTTCCCTACAGGAAGTGGCAGAGAGAGCACTCACAGCAGAGCTGTCCATATAGCTCCTCCCTTAGCTCCACCCCCCAGTCATTCGACCGAAGGCTAGGAAGAAATAGGAGAAACTACAGGGTGCAGTGGTGACTGAAGTTTTTTTAAATAAAAATATACTACCTGTCTTAAATAGACAGGGCGGGCCGTGGACTCGATACATCACAAGAGAAAGAAATTTATCAGGTAAGCATAAATTCTGTTTTCTCTTGTAAGATGTATCGAGTCCACGGATTCATCCATACTTATGGGATATCAATACCAAAGCTTTAGGATACGGGTGAAGGGAGGGACAAGACAGGTACCTTAAATGGAAGGCACCACTGCTTGTAGAACCTTTCTCCCAAAAATAGCCTCTGAAGAAGCAAAAGTATCAAATTTGGAAAATTTGGAAAAAGTATGAAGCGAAGACCAAGTCGCCGCCTTACAAATCTGTTCAACAGAAGCCTCATTTTTAAAAGCCCAATGTGGAAGCCACTGCTCTAGTAGAATGAGCAGTAATTCTTTCTGGAGGCTGCTGGCCAGCAGTCTCATAAGCCAAATGGATGAAGCTTTTCAGCCAAAAGGAAAGAGAGGTAGCCGTAGCCTTTTGACCTCTCCGTTTACCAGAATAAAGAACAAACAATGAAGATGTTTGATGGAAATCTTTAGTTGCTTGTAAGTAGAACTTTAAAGCATGAACCACATCAAGATTGTGCAACAGACATTCCTTCTTTGATGAAGGATTAGGACACAGAGAAGGAACAACAATCTCCTGATTGATATTCCTATTAGAAACAACCTTAGGAAGAAACCCAGGTTTGGTACGCAAAACCACCTTATCTGCATGGAAAACTAGGTAAGGTGAGTCACACTGTAAAGCAGAAAACTCAGAAACTCTTTGAGCCGAAGAGATAGCTACTAAGAACAAAACTTTTCAAAATAGAAGCTTAATATCTATGGAATGCATAGGTTCAAACGGAACCCCTTGAAGAACTTTAAGTTTAGGCTCCATGGCGGAGCAACAGGTTTAAATACAGGCTTGATCCTGACCAAGGCCTGACTAAATGCTTGAACGACTGGAACATCTGCCAGACGTTTGTGTAAAAGAATAGATAAAGCAGATATTTGTCCCTTTAAGGAACTAGCTGATAATCCCTTCTCCAATCCTTCTTGGAGAAAGGACAAAATTCTAGGAATCCTAATCTTACTCCATTAGTAACCCTTGGATTCACACCAACAAAGATATTTGCCCCAAATCTTATAATAGATTTTCCTGGTAACAGGCTTTCTAGTCTGAATCAGGGTATCAATGACCGACTCAGAGAAACCACGCTTTGATAGAATCAGGCGTTCAATCTCCAAGCAGTCAGACGCAGAGAAATAAGATTTGGATGCTTGAACGGACCTTGGATTAGAAGGTCCTGCCTCATTGGCAGAGTCACCGGTGGAACAGATGACATGTCCCCCAGGTCTGCATACCAAGTCCTGCGTGGCCATGCAGGCGCTATCAGAATCACCGAAGCTCTCTCCTGCTTGATTCTGGCAACCAGACATGGGAGGAGAGGAAACGGTGGAAATACATAAGCCAGATTGAAGGACCAGGGCACTGCTAGAGCATCTATCAGTACCGCCTGGGGATCCCTGGATCTGGACCTGTAACGAGGAAGTTTGGCGTTCTGATGGGACGTCATCAGATCCAATTCTGGTGTGCCCCATAGCTGAGTCTACTGGGCAAATACCTCCAGATGGAGCTCCCACTCCCCCAGATGAAAAGTCTAACGACTTAGGAATTCCGCCTCCCAGATCTCTACCCCTGAGATATGGATTGCTGAGATATGGCAAGAGTGATCCTCCGCCCATCTGATTATTTTGGTTACCTCCATCATCGCTAGAGAACTCCTGTTCCTCCTTGATGATTGATATAGGCTGCAGTCGTGATGTTGTCCGACTGAAATCTGATGAATTTGGCCGCAGCTAGCTGAGGCCACGCCTGAAGCGCATTGAATATCGCTCTCAGTTCTAGAATGTTTATCGGGAGGAGAGATTCCTCCCGAGACCATAAGCCCTGTGCTTTCAGGGATTTCCAGACTGCACCCCAGCCTAGCAGGCTGGCATCTGTCGTTACTATGAGCCACTCTGGCCTGCAGAAACACATTTCCTGAGACAGGTGGTCCTGAGACAACCACTAGAGAAGAGAATCTCTGGTCTCTTGGTCCAGATGCAGTTGAGGAGATAAATCTGCATAATCCCCATTCCACTGTTTGAGCATGCATAGTTGCATTGGTCTCAGGTGTAGGCGGGCATAAGGAACTATGTCCATTGCCGCTACCATGAGTCTGATTACCTCCATACACTGAGCCACTGAAGGCCGAGGAATGTAATGAAGAGCTCGGCAAGTGATTAAAAGTTTTGATTTTCTGACCTCCGTCAGAAATATTTTCATTTCTACCGAGTCTATCAGAGTCCCTAGGAAGGAAACTCTTGTGAGAGGGACGAGAGAACTCTTTTTTATGTCATCTAGATAAGGTGCCACTGCTATACCCGCGGTCTTAGAACCGCTAAAAGGGACCCTAACACCTTTGTGAAAATTCTAGGAGCCGTGGCCAACCGAAGGGAAGGGCCACAAACTGGTAATGCCTGTCCAGAAAGGCGAATCTGAGGAATTGATGATGATCTCTGTGAATAGGAATGTGTAGATATGCATCCTTTAAGTCCAAATAGTCTCCATCTTGAAAGATGGTACTCTGAGGAATTTGTTTAGAATTTTGAGATCCAAGATTGGTCTGAAAGTTCCCTCATTTTTTTGGGAACCACAAACAGGTTGGAGTAAAAACCTAGCCCTTCTTCTGCTCTTGGAACTGGGCGGATCACTCCCATGGTATGTAGGTCTTCTACACAGCGTAAGAATGCCTCTCTCTTTGTCTGGTTTGCAGACAATTGAGAAATGTGAAAACTCCCCCTTGGGGGGGAGTCTCTGAAGTCCAGAAGATATCCTTGGGACACAATTTCTAAAGTCCAGGAATCGTGAACATCTCTTGCCCAAGCCTGAGCAAAGAGAGAGAGTCTGCCCCCTACTAGATCCTGTCCCGGATCGGGGGCTACCCCTTCATGCTGTCTTAGAGGCAGCAGCAGGCTTCTTGGCCTGTTTACCTTTGTTCCAAGCCTGGTTAGGTCTCCAGACTGACTTGGATTGGACAGAATTCCCCTCTTGCTTTGCTGCAGGGGAAGCTGAAGCGGGACCACCCTTGAAGTTCCGAAAGGAACGAAAATTATTTTGTTTGGTCCTCATCTTATTTGTTTTATCCTGAGGGAGGGCATAGCCTTTCCCTCCAGTGATGTCTGAAATAATTTCTTTCAGTGCAGGCCCGAATAGGGTCTTTCCTTTGAAAGGGATGTTCAACAATTTAGATTTTGATGACACATCAGCAGACCAAGACTTAAGCCATAACGCCCTGCGTGCTAAATGGCAAAACCTGAATTCTTTGCCGCTAATTTAGATTTGGAAAGCGGCATCTGTGATGAAAGAATTAGCCAACTTAAGGGCCTTAATTCTATCCATAATATCTTCTAATGGAGTCTCCACCTGGAGAGCCTCTTCTAGAGCCTCAAACCAGAAAGCAGCTGCAGTAGTTACAGGAACAATGCATGCAATAGGTTGGAGAAGAAAACCTTGATGAACAAAAATTTTCTTAAGGAGACCCTCTAATTTTTTATCCATAGGATCTTTGAAAGCAAAACTGTCTTTGATAGGTATAGTTGTACACTTAGAAAGAGTAGAAATAGCTCCCTCCACCTAAAGAACAGTCTGCCACGAGTCCTGTATGGTGTCAGATATGGGAAACATTTTCTTAAAAACAGGAGGGGGAACGAACGGAGTCTGTCCTGGTCTATCCCACTCCTTGGTAACAATAGTCACAATCCTCTTAGGGACTGGAAAAACATCAGTGTAAACAAGAACCTCTAAGTATCTGTCCATTTTACACAATTTCTCTGGGACCACTATAGGGTCACAATCGTCTAGAGTAGTTAATACCTCCTTGAGCAATAAGCGGAGGTGTTCAAGCTTAAATTTAAAGGCCGTCATATCAGAATCTGTCTGAGTGAGCGTATTTCCTGAATCAGAAATCTCTCCCTCAGATAACAAATCCCTTACCCCTACTTCAGAACATTGTGAGGGTATATCGGATACGCCTACTAAAGCGTCAGACGACGGGTTCCACAATGGCTTCTAAACACATAGAACAAGGATTTTCCTTGGTGTCAGACATGTTCAACAGGCTAGTAATGAAACAAACAAGCTTGGAAAACACTTTAATCAAAGAAAATAACACTAAAACGGTACTGTGCCTTTAAGAGAAAAAAAGCTGCACAAACTCTGCAAAACAGTGTAAAAAAGCAGTAAACAAAACGAAATTTTTACAGTAGCATCATAAAGCCTTAGTAATTTTGCACCACTATGCAAATAAAAAATTAACCCCTTAATGTAAAAACCGGATTGAAAAAACTTTAAAACCGGTAAAATAGCGTTCAGCACCTTGCCACAGCTCTGCTGTGGCGCCTACCTGCCCTTTAGGAATGATTTGTGGGGAAAAAAACCTCTTTACAGCCCTCAAATACAGCGGGAATCTCTGGAGAAGTAGCTGGATGCTTCTGAGGTAAATAAACTGTGCAACTGAAAATAGGCCCCACCCACCTCACTTGATGTTATGGGGCCTAAAAAACACCACAGAGTGTTTCTTAAACTAGCCATGTGGGTTAATAACCCTTAAACAAGCCACAAAGACCCCTTAAAGTCCCTCAAAAAACGTTTTATTTGTAATTAAACCAAAACTTTTTTCCTATTAGTGTCACCAGTAACTATGAGCCCTTTATGCAAGCTTGGATTCCTCTTTTACTGAATACAGCTTACCTTTACCTCATGGGGATATTGCCAGCCTTTTCTAGAAATAACACAGTCTGTCTAGAAAAAAATAGACTGAACATACCTTAATGCAGTTTAGCCTGCAAACTGTTCCCCCAACTGAAGTTTTCCTGTACTCTTCAGTCCTTGTGAGAACAGCAGTGGATCTCTCCTGCTTCCTTTATCTGCCTGGTTGCCCCTCTGTATCCCTTTAATTTGCTAAAATACACTGGTATGCATCTCTCCTGCTGTCTGGATTTATGATTTTTTGTTAGATTTGTTATCAGTTCCTTTGTACAATATCTGTGTGTTTCCCAACCATTTGTCTTCCCCAATCTAATTTGCAAGTGTGTATAACTCCAGTCTCCTAACTAGTCTGCCTGTGCCCTGTGTTACAAGTGGCTGAGTTAAGAACTGGAGTTAGAAACTGGAGGGGGAAACTGCTGTCCCACTAACAGGTAAAACTTACTAACTATACACCTGCACAATGCTTTCCATGTATTTTCTGCTATTTCTGTCTGCCCTTTTCCTAAAAATCACTGCATTTCCCTGTAGCAACAATAACCCACACACTATCCATATCTCATCCTCCCTTCTCTCATCCCCTATGCTCTCCTCTCATGAACTACTTTGTCTCTTTAGAAATACTTCCCCATCTAACTCTCCTGTGTCTAATCATACCCGCTCCTACAAGTCCCCCTCTCACCTTCTGTCACTCACACTCCTCCTACTGCTTGCTGCTGGTGACATCTCTCCTAACCCTGGCCCAGCAGCAATCACCACACTTTTACGCTCTCACTCAGTCCCCCACTGCAAAAACTCTAGGTCACGCAATCCTAACAATCTCATCTCTATTAACACACAGCACTTATCCCCTCTCTTTTCTTGTGCTCTTTGGAATGCACGCTCTGTCTGTAACAAACTTACAACTGTTCATGACCTGTTTGTTTCTAACACCTTCAATCTTCTAGAAATTACTGAAACCTGGTTATCATCTTCTGACACTGCTTCCATTGCTGCTCTCACGCAAGGTGGTCTCACTTTAGCCACACACCTAGGCCAGGTGATAGACATGGTGGTGGTGTTGGAATCTTACTCTCCCCCTCCTGCTCCTTTCAGCAACTGCAGCCTCATCCATCTCTCTCATTTTCCTCCTTTGAATTTCACTGCATCTGACTATTCTGCCCCCTCTCCCTCAGGGTGGCAGTTATCTATCTCCCCCCTGGACCCACCTCCCAATTCCTTGATAACTTTGCTGCCTGGCTTTCTCACTTTCTCTCTACAAATACACCTACTTTAATCCTGGGGGACTTCAACATCCCCATTGATAACTCATCTGCCCCTGCTGCCTTTAAACTTCTCTCACTCACAAACTCCTTTGGTCTCTCACAATCCACCATATTCCCTACTCACCGCGACGGACACTCTATTGATCTAGTATTCTCCTACCTCTGCTCTCCCTCTGACACCACCTGTCTCCCATTTCCCATCTCAGACCACCATCTGCTCACCTTTAAGCTTAATATACAGGCTAAACCTACTTCTCCCCCTCACCCCCGTACCTGTAGAAATCTGCACACTGTGGATCCTCTACAACTCTCCAACCTTATTCAAAAACACCTCCCCCACACTTCCACAATATCCTGCCCTGACCTTGCTACAACCCACTATAACAATACTCTCTCCTCGGCACTGGACACTTTCGCTCTTCCCCAAATACGCAAAACCCCACGTCATCAGCTCCAACCCTGGCACTCTAGCCAAACACGCTACCTGCAAAAATGCTCCCGTGCTGCTGAACGTGCCTGGAGGAAATCCCGCTCTGAATCAGATTTCCTTCACTATAAGTTCATTCTTTATTCTTACTCCTCTGCCCTTCACTTAGCCAAGCAAACCTACTTCTCTTCTCTTATATCTACTCACTCCTCAAACCCTAAACGTCTCTTCTCCATTTTCAACTCTCTCCTTTATCCACCTTCACTACCCCCTTCATCTGCCTTTAGTGCTCCAGACCTGGCAGACTACTTTTTCAACAAAACAATTACCATCCGAAGTAATATCCCAACACAAGTCTGCAACCTTCCATCTCCGCCCCGGCAACCCCCTCCACCACTCTCAGCACCTTCCCCCCTACCTCTGAGAATGAAGTGAGTTCCCTATTGTCTTCCTCACACCTCACTACCTGCCCACTATACCTTCACATCTAATATCTTCTCTGTCTTCTACCCTTACTCCAGCTCTTACTCACATATTTAACCTATCCCTTACTACCGGTTCATTCCCATCTTCCTTCAAACATGCAAAGGTCACCCCCATCCTCAAAAAACCCTCCCTCGACCCCAATTCTCCTGCAAACTACCGCCCCATATCACTGCTTCCGCTAGCTTCAAAAGTCCTGGTAAAACTAGTCTTCGATCGCTTAACCCACTTCTTGTCCTCAAACTCACTGCTTGACCCCTTACAATCTGGCTTCCGTTCCCAACACTCAACTGAGACTGCCCTCACCAAAGTTACTAATTATCTTCTTTCTGCTAAAAAAAATGGCCACTGCTCAATACTTATCTTACTTGATCTGTCTGCTGCCTTTGACACAGTTGACCATCCCCTTCTCCTACGGACTCTCAGCATCTTTGGGCTCTCTAACACTGCACTTTCCTGGATCCACTCTTATCTCTCTAATAGGTCATTTTCTGTTTCCTTTGCTGGTGGCGACTCCTCTCCATTGCCTCTGTCTGTTGGAGTACCTCAAGGTTCTGTTCTGGGTCCCCTACTCTTCTCTATTTATACATCCTCACTAGGTAAACTTATCAGTAGCTATGGCTTCAACTACCACCTCTATGCTGATGATACCCAGATCTACCTATCCACCCCTTCACTCTCTCCTTCTGTCCTTGCTCACATCAGTGTCTGCTTATCTGGCATTTCTTCTTGGATGTCCTCTCACCACCTAAAAATCAATATGTCCAAGACTGAGCTCCTTCTAATCCCCCCCTCTAATTCTACCCCGGTTCCTAACTTTTCAATCACTGTTGGTGACACCACTATCTCCCCATCACCTCAAGTCCGCGTCCTAGGAGTTACACTTGACTCCAATCTGTCCTTCATACCCCACATCAAATTTCTCTCTTCCTCCTGTCGCAGCCATCTATGCAATATCTCAAAAATCCGTCCATTTCTGAGTGCTGAAACTACTAAACAGCTAATCCACTCCCTGGTAATCTCCCGACTTGACTACTGTAATAACCTACTAACTGGCCTCCCTCTCTCCCGCCTCTCCCCTCTTCAATCCATCCTAAATGCCTCTGCTAGGCTAATCCACCTCTCCCGACGCTCTGTATCTGCTGCACCTCTCTGCGAGTCCCTTCACTGGCTACCCATCCACAGCAGAATTAAATTCAAAATTCTCATCCTGACCTACAAAGCCCTTACCAATGTAGCTCCCCCTACCTGTCCTCACTCATCAAGAAATATACTCCAGCCCGCTCCCTAAGATCCAACAATGACCTGCTCCTTGCATCTTCTACCATCACCTCCTCCCATGCCAGGCTACAGGACTTCTCTCGTTCAGCACCAACCATCTGGAATGCACTTCCCAGAGCTGTTAGACTTTCCCCTAACCTTTCCTCCTTTAAATGCTCCCTAAAGACCTTTCTGTTCATGGAAGCCTATCTCTAAATCAGTAAATAATGAATTCTACCTGCCTAACTGCTGCCCCATCTAACTCCACACTAACATCATTCTCACCTTTGCAGTCCCCACCTTCTGTTTCTCACCCTCCTACCATCTAGATTGTAAGTTCCCATGGGAACAGGGCCCTCAATTCCCCCTGTATTTGTTTTGTTAAACTTTGGTGTCTTTTATATTGTATTGTACTGTACTTTTATCTTTGTACCCATGGACAATGCTGCGGAATCTGTTGGCGCTTTATAAATAAATAATAATAATAATAATAATATTAATAATAAATGTACACTACTGTTACACCAGATATGAGTTGCACTTGTGTGACACTGTGCCCTGGCAGGCCCTGAAACGCACACGTGTGAAGGAAACTGACTGCTATTATTTCACAGTCAAATTTCTAGTTTTTTTTTTAATGTACACTACTGTTACACCAGATATGAGTTGCACTGGTGTGACACTGTACCCTGGCAGGCACTGAAACGCACACGTGTGAAGGAAACTGACTGCTATTATTTCACAGTCAAAAAAGTGTTGTTTTTTTTAAATGTACACTACTGTTACACCAGATATGAGTTGCACTGGTGTGACACTGTGCCCTGGCAGGCAGGCACTGAAACGCACACATGTGAAGGAAACTGACTGCTATTATTTCACAGTCAAAAAAGTGTTGTTTTTTTTAAATGTACACTACTGTTACACCAGATATGAGTGGTGGCACTGGGCAAGTGGGCACAGTATACGCTGTGAGCCTGACACACACGCTGGCAGGCAGGCAACTGCAATTAGATTACACAGGAAAAAAAAAAAAGCAGACTGATGTTCTAGCCCTAAAAAGGGCTTTTTGGGGTGCTGTCCTTACAGCAGAGATCAGATGAGTCCTTCAGGACTGTAGTGGACACTGAATACACTAGCCTAGCTATCAATTTCCCTATTAAATCAGCAGCAGCTACACTGTCCCTCCTCTCACTAAGAATGCAGCTTCCGAATGAATCTAAAATGGATGCTGTCCAGGAGGTGGGAGGGTCTGGGAGGGAGGGTCTGCTGCTGATTGGCTGGAATGTGTCTGCTGACTGTGAGGTACAGGGTCAAAGTTTACTCAATGATGACGAATAGGGGGCGGACCGAACATCGCATATGTTCACCCTCCGCAGCGAACGCAAACATGCTATGTTCGCCGGGAACTATTTGCTGGCGAACTATTCGCGACATCACTACCAAAGCCATATATGTTTGCTATTTATGAACAAAGGGGATCCCAGAGAAGCATTTACAACCATTTATTCCATAATTGCATAAGTTGTTTGTAAATAATTTCACTGAGAAACCTAAAGTTTGTGAAAAAATTTGTGAAAAGTGAACATTTTTTTGTATTTGATCGCATTTGGCGGTGAAATGGTGGCATGAAATATACCAAAATGGGTCTAGATCAATACTTTGGGATGTCTTCTAAAAAAAAATATATACATGTCAAGGGATATTCAGGGATTCCTGAAAGATATTAGTGTTCCAATGTAACTAGCGCTAATTTTGAAAAAAAAAGTGGTTTGGAAATAGCGAAGTGCTACTTGTATTTATGGCCCTATAACTTGCAAAAAAAGCAAAGAACATGTAAACATTGGGTATTTCTAAACTCAGGACAAAATTTAGAAACTATTTAGCATGGATGTTTTTTGGTGGTTGTAGATGTGTAACAGATTTTGGGGGTCAAAGTTAGAAAAAGTGTGTTTTTTTCCAATTTTTCCTCATATTTTAGAATTTTTTTTATAGTAAATTATAAGATACTAGTCCTAAAGCCCATTCACACGGGCCATTTTTTGCAGTACAGCGGTCCCACCTCTTGCACTCTCTCCCTCCCCCTCTCTTTTGCTCTCTCTCTCCCCCTCTCTTTTGGGCTTTCTCTCTCCCCCCTCTCTTTTGAGCTCTCTCTCCCCCCTCTCTTTTGCGCTCTCTCTCTCTCCCCTCTCTCTTTTCGCTCTTTCTCCCCCCTCTCTTTTGCGCTCTCTATTTTGAGCTCTCTCCCCATCTTTTTTGAGCTCTTTCTCTCCCCCCTACTCTTTTGCACTCGCTTCCCTACTCTTTTGCGCTCTCTCTCTCCCCCTCTTTTTTGCGCTCTCTCTCTCTTTTGCGCTCTCTCTCTCCCCCTCTCTTTTGCGCTCTCTCTCTCCCCCATCTCTTTTGCGCTCTCTCTCTCTCCCCCATCTCTTTTGTGCTCTCCCCCCCTCTCTCTCCCCTCTCTTTTGCACTCTCTCTCCCCCCTCTCTTTTGTGCTCTCTCTCCTCTCTTTGGCACTCTCTCTCCCACCCTTTCTTTTGCGCTCTCTCTCCCCCTCTCTTTTGCGCTCTCTCTCCCCCTCTCTTTAGCGCTCTCTCTCCACCCTCTCTTTTGCGCTGTCTCTCCCCCCTCTCTTTTGCGCTCTCCCCCCCTCTTTTGCGCTCTTCCCCCCTCTCTTTTGCGCTCTCTCTTCCGCCCTCTCTTTTGCGCTCTCTCCCCCTCTCTTTTGCTGTCTCTCTCCCCCACTCTCTTTTGCTGTCTCTCGCGCCCTCTCTCTTTTGCTGTCTCTCTCCCCCTCTCTCTTTTGCTGTCTCTCTCCCCCTCTCTTTTGCTGTCTCTCTCCCCCCTCTCTTTTGCTGTCTCTCTCCCCCTCTCTCTTTTGCTGTCTCTCTCCCCCTCTCTCTGTTGCTGTCTCTCTCCCCCTCTCTCTGTTGCTGTCTCTCTCCCCCCTCTATTTTGCTGTCTCTCTCCCCCCTCTCTTTTGCTTCTCTCCCCCCCCCTCTTTTGCTTCTCTCTCTCCCCCCTCTCTCTTTTGTGCTCTCTCCCCCGTCTCTTTTGCACTCTTTCTCCCCCTCTCTTTTGCGCTCTCTCTCCCCCTCTCTTTTGCGCTCTCTCTCACCCCTCTCTTTTGCGCTCTCTCACCCCCCTCTCTTTTGCGCTTTCTCACCCCCCTCTCTTTTGCGCTCTCTCTCCACCCCTCTCTTTTGCGCTCTCTCCCCCCTCTCTTTTGTGCTCTTTCTCCCCCTTCTCTTTTGCGCTCTTCCCCCTTTTCTTTTGCGCTCTCTCTCTCCCCCTCTTTTGTGCTCTCTCTTCCCCCCTCTCTTTTGCGCTCTCTCTCCCCCCTCTCTTTTGCGCTCTTCCCCCCTCTCTTTTGTGCTCTCTCCCCCTCTCTTTTGCTGTCTCTCTCCCCCTCTCTCTTTTGCTGTCTCTATCCCCCCTCTCTTTTGCTGTCTCTCTCCCCCTCTCTCTTTTGCTGTCTCTCTCCCCCTCTCTTTTGCCATCTCTCTCCCCCCTCTCTTTTGCTGTCTCTCTCCCCCCTCTCTTTTGCGCTCTCTCTCCCCCCTCTCTTTTGCGCTCTTCCCCCCTTTCTTTTGCTCTCTCTCCCCCTCTCTTTTGCTGTCTCTCTCCCCCTCTCTCTTTTGCTGTCTCTATCCCCCCTCTCTTTTGCTGTCTCTCTCCCCCCCCCTCTCTTTTGCTGTCTCTCTCCCCCTCTCTCTTTTGCTGTCTCTCTCCCCCTCTCTCTTTTGCTGTCTCTCTCCCCTCTCTCTTTTGCTGTCTCTCTCCCCCTCTCTTTTGCTGTCTCTCTCCCCCTCTCTCTTGTGCTGTCTTTCTCCCCCTCTCTTTTGTGCTCTTTTGTTGTCTCTCTTACCCCCTCTCTTTTGCGCTCTCCCCCCTTCTCTTTTGTGCTCTTCCCCCCTCTCTTTTGCGCTCTCTCCCCCTCTCTTTTGCTGTCTCTCTCCCCCTCTCTCTTTTGCTGTCTCTTTCGCCCCTCTCTTTTGCTGTCTCTCCCCCCCTCTTTTGCTGTCTCTCCCCCCTCTCTCTTTTGCTGTCTCTCTCCCCCTTTCTCTTTTACTGTCTCTTTCCCCTTCTCTCTTTTGCTGTCTCTCTCCCCCTCTCTTTTACTTTCTCTCTCCCCCCTGTCTTTTGCTGTCTCTCCCCCTCTCTTTCTCCCCCCTGTCTTTTGCTGTCTCTCTCCCCCTCTCTTTCTCTCCCTTCTCTATCTCTCTCCCCTCTCTCTATCTATCTCTCTCCCATCTTCCAACGTGCGACTGCGCCCGGCCACGTCCCTTCACGCCAGGCCACGCCCCCTTCACGGACACTCACGAAAGGCCACGCCCCCGGCACACCCCGGCCACGCTCCACTCACGTCCGGCCACGCCCACTCCTACCGCGGCGCAGATCGGATCACCAGCAGGAGCAGGGACTCAAAGGCCAGGTGTGTTTGTCCTTGTGCTGTCTGTACTGCGCATGACAGCTTCGGACAAACACACCTGGCCTTTTATATAATAGGATGATGAAAATAATGGTATCTTTTGAAAGTCCATTTAATGGCGAGAAAAATGGTATATAATGTGTGGGTACAGTAAATGAGTAAGAGGAAAATTACAGCTAAACACAAACACCGCAAAAATTTAAAAATAGCCTTGGTCCCAAACGGACAGAAAATGAAAAAGTGCTGTGGTCATTAAGGGGTTAAGCAACTTTCTAATTTACTCCTATTATCAAATTTTCTTCATTCTCTTGGTATCTTTATTTGAAAAGCAAAAATGTAAGTTTAGATGTCGGCCCATTTTTGGTGAACAACCTGGGTTGTTCTTGCTGATTGGTGGATAAATTCACCCACCAATAAACAAGTGCTGCCCAGGGTACTGAACCAAAAAATTGCTTAGATGCCTTCTTTATCAAATAAAGATAGCAAGAGAACGAAGAAAAATTGAGTACATTAGAAAGTTGCTTAAAATTGCATGCTCTATCTGAATCACAAAAGAAAAAAATTGGGTTTAGTGTCACTTAAATCACATTCCAGAGGTTTTCAATGGGGTTCAGATCCGTAGATTGGGCTGGCCATGATAGGGTCTTGATCTGATGGTCCTCCATCCACTCCTTGATTGACCTGGCTGTGTGGCATGGAGGATTGTCCTGCTGGAAAAAACAATCCTCAGAGTTGGGGTACATTGTCAGAACAGAAGGAAGCAAGTTTTCTTCCAGGATAGCCTTGTAAGTGACTTGATTCGTGCATCATTCACAAAGATACATCTTCCTGATTCCATCCTTACTGAAGCAGCCCCAGATCATCACTGACCCTCCATCAAAGATGGCAAGATAGCAAGAGAATGAAGAAAAATTGATAATAGGAGTAAATTAGAAAGTTGCTTAAATTTTCATGCTCTATCTGAATCACAAAATTGGGTTCAGTGTCCCTTTAACCAAAATTAAAGAATGATTGTACTGCATCTTTGGAATTGAGATTTATTACCAGATTTGTATCTATAAATATACATTTTATATTTAATATGTATATACTGTATTTATATATATATATATATATATATATATATATATATATATGGGTGCAATGCTTTAATTTAATAGGTTTTCCATGTGTTGTGGGTTTTTTATTGTAGCCCTAACACTATACTTAAGGTCTCACGCTGTGCTAACTTTGTTAGAGCTGTTATATGCTATAAATATCACTCCACTTGTAGTCTAGGTCATAATTGGATGGGAATAACGAGTTTGGAGGAGAGGGGAATGTATTTTTAGACCTGTGAGTGCATGGAGAATCTAAGTATCTGAAGTAATTAGTTTCCTTTTTGCAAAATTGGGAAACAGGAAGTGGTAAAAAAAGCTTCCCTGAATTTTGCTGACCTCTAGGCTTGACCTTGATCAATACACTTTATAGCGGTGGCCTCTGGAGAGGAATACATTTGAGGAGGGTGACATGTTAAAGATACTGGGATATCATTATATTTGAGGTCTATTAAAGCAATCGGAATGCCATAGAGGACCTTTCTCACTAGGACTTGGTCTTGCTAAGGGTAGAAAAGATGCTAGAATGTTCTCTTTAATGAAGGATTCTCCAAAAGAATAAACCATTCCCTCTAGACCCCAATTCAATAGAAGCAAGGTCTGATACCTTGGTGGTTAATGTACGAGAACTCGTCTCCTGTATTCGCACAGTGTTTGTGAAAAATAAGATAAATTATACATTGTACCCACTAACATATGATGTAGGGATCAAAAAGTTTCTGGTAGGGGGGGCAGAGCTAGCCTGTGAACAGAACAGACACGTTTTCTCGGAGCTCCCACTCATACTTATATTAAACCTATTTTCACTGAGAATCCAGATGAGACAAGCTCAGCTAACTCTCTTGGATACTGCATACAAGCACCTGAAGCCTTAGGAACAACCAAGTCAAGTGATGTTACTGAGTGGGAGCCGCGATACATAACTCCTGTATGATGCTGCCCTGATCCTGGGAAGCACTGAACTCTTATCACTGCCCTATGACTCTTTCCTAGTAGATCTAGATAATAAACCGGAGTTCTGGTACATAGACAAGTGCATAAGAAATCTCACTTTAATCTGGCGCGAACGGCCATTTCTGACACGCATGTACATGTGCTTCTAATCTACCATGCCTGAACATAGGGAACTATAACTTGCGATACGAGGATTGGGGCTGCAGAACCCCCACTATCTCCATTACACCTGCTAATTGGGTCACAGCACTGTATTTTGATGGAACATGTGGATGAACCCTCCTACATGCTTCATAAGTATATGCACCAATATGGTAACGCTCAGGAGTCCATTGACAGATGGGAAAGTCTTATCCTGCTACGCATAGACAAATCCTTTGACGACCTCAAACAGAGCCTTATCAAAGTCTGGGAACACGCAACCCTATTGCCACAAAACACCCCAGCTACGCCAAGCCAGGGAGATCCTAAAGACCTGCCAGGAGCCGAAAATACCTTCCCCGGGAGTGCAGGAGGTGAGGACATCTGCCGGGAACCGTTGTGCACACTCCCTGATCTGCCCTGCCCTAGAGTCTGGAGCCTTACATTTGAGTCGGTTCTCTCCGGGTCAACAGAGGCCAATCCACTTATAGACATAAGAGTTTGTGAGAGTAAACCCGCAGCCCCCAAACTTGAGGTCAGTAGCAGAAGCCCTAAGAAGCGGTCACCAACATTTTTTACCTTACCCAGAGACACTGAGAGACTGCTTAGTTCCCAAGCAGAGGGCCCGATCACCCCATTACTATCTTCACTGCGGGCAACTAGGCAGTGTTTTGGACCTATGACCATTATCACCTTATTTACTCTAGAACTGCATAGATCCGGTATTGGTTAAAAACAGACTATTTACATTATTTACAATGTGTGATTAAGAGCTCATGCCCTCATTGCTACGGACTTTTGTGTAATTGTTGTGTTTACTTTCTTATTTTCAGCGGTTGGTAGAATTCTAATGTTATAACAGAGGTGGCAGCTACATCTTTCTAATTCATTCATTTATGTTCCTTTTAAAATATTCTAGGTTTATATGACGCCTAGTGATTACAAGAACTAGAAGCTTATATGTACATTTGAATGTTTTTCTATACTAGCCATTGCTGTTTCCTATGTAATTTGTATCCTCACTGAAGGAATCTGTAAACCCCTAAAATTACATATGTGCTGACCGTAGAATTGGTTTACTCCCCTTATACTTCTCTTAAAGTTCCTCCTGTTTCCATGACCCCTAAAGACTATCCGCATGGGACGTATAACTAGAGAGCCCACAGATTTTCCTTTGCTTTGTAAGCAAAACAATCCCTATCTACACCAATACTTAATAGACATTTAGTTTTTACACTTAACTAGAATCCACTAGGTATCTTTCCTCCATAATGACATAAGTAACTCCAACGGGGGGGCTGCCGGCGGCCCGGGGCAGCATCCCATCTATTGAAAGTTAAGGAAGAGTCACCAGATAACTTGAAACACCAGAACACTCTAGGGATTGTGTTTTTGCTTAGCAACCTCTGTAGGATACAACATGTCTCTTAAAGGTGTACATCAGAATACTATTACCTTACTGAACTGCTAGACCCATATTATTTATAACCACTTCTATTACTGAGCGGCTTTGGTCCGCTGTCTTACCTAAACATTTTTCATTTTTTCACTTCCTATATGGCCCAAGAGTGGCCTCATAAGTAGCTATCATCTGCAATTAGTTTAATACACCAGACGGTCCATAAGGACCTGAACAGTAGTTACTCCAAGGCTATTTAATAGAAAAAGAGGTTTCAAGTTCCTTAATACAACTTTATTACTAAGATTCTAGCTACTTACTGTTTTTCAAAATAGAATCCATTAGACTTCCAGTGTATAAGCAGATACCTTCATATTGTTTTATTCAAAGTTTGTATTTGTTGGCATCTCAATGACAGTAGGAGCATATGTTTTTTTTCCTCTTTTTATTACCCTCTTAGCTCCCGCATTAATTCACACTTAAAGGGACATAATACTCATATGCTAAATCACTTGAAACTGATGCAGTATAACTATAAAAATCTGACAGGAAAATATCACCTGAGCATCTCTATGTAAAAAAGGAAGATATTTTACCTCACAATCTCCTCAGCTCAGCAGAGTAAGTTCTGTGTAAAAAGTTATACTTCACCTGCTCCCAGCTGCAGGTAAAAATAAAAAAAAAATGAAGAAATGAACAGCAGCCAATCAGCATCAGCAGTGCTGAGGTCATGAACTCTTAATGTGATCTCATGAGATTTGACTTAACTCTCATGAGATTTCATTGTAAGCTTCCTTTACCTGATTGGTGAAATAATATGAGAGTTCACGAGGCTCATTCTTTCAGCTGTCGCGGGACAGACATACTGATTTGCTGCTTAGAAGTCCTTTACAATGGGAGGTGGCTACTGAGGAACTTTTGAGGTAAAATATCTTTCTTTTTTACATAGAGATGTTCAGGTGATATTTTCTAGACAGCTTTTTACAGCTATGCTGCAGCACTTTAAAGTGTTTAAACATTTGGGTATTATGGCCCTTTATGGTATCTCAATTTGTACTTTTATTGTTCTTGGTCTGAAAATAATTTGTTATCCTGTTATTTATGCAAAAAGTTGTATTATATTGGTAGTATTGGTATAAAAACCTCAATAAAAAAGTTTTATACAAAAAAAGTAGCTTTATTGCACAACCACATACAATAAACCTATTTTTCAGTGATAAAAAAAAAGTTTCTGGTAAAATATTTCATTCTCATTTATAATTTGAACATCTTTGTTACTGGACCTAGAATATCCAGTAATTTGTCTCCCTCTTTCAATTTATTATCCAGTCACCTATACATTTAAGGGCATTGGGATTAATTATCAGGCTATTGGTCATATTGTCTGGTAGAATAGGCCAAATACATTCTGCTCTTAAGTTTCCCTTTTCATCCTCATCCAAAGATTTGCGTAACCAGAGAGTTCCAAAATCAGTACAGGTTTGGGTGGACACAATTGGATAATGGCATTTAGAAAGGTGTACCTATTAAGTAAAACATGTTTGTTGAGCACATATTTAGATACTTTTGCTAGGTAAAGTTCCAGTGTAAGTCTATGAAAAATCTTAACTCACAAAAGCTTCTGATCATTTTTATTTGATGATATTTTGGAGGCAGAAACAGATAAGGCATTAACATTAATAACTTTTTCAGTTACAATGCTTCCTGACAAAGCAGGATTACTGATCATTGTTTTTAGAAAAGGATGTTTTGGATTTAGATATAGAAATATAGTTGCACTTTTTGTACAATTTGTTTTAGGTCATATTGATAATTGTTTAAATGGTGACATTAAATTCATCATGGTGTTTTCTATTGTTTTTGGTACTTTCGCCTCAGAAATAGGATGTGGGTTCTTGTAGGGCATTGGAAAGTGGTATGAATAAAAACAAATCTATAATTATTAATAAAGATAAATAAAAGTATTTTTAAGGGAAACGGAAACTGATAAAATCAATGAGTAAAAATAAAGCACTAAAGTATAAAAATAAAACAAATCCTTTTAAAAGTAATAAAATATGTAACTGAATAGGGAAATAAAATTGTATGAGATGACAACATACTTACAAATTTATTGCAATAATAAAACTGTCAGGGCAAGAATCCAAGAGTAATCTAATTATTATAGAAAGTGTTAGAAAAAAACAAAGCAATAGAAACAAATTACTCTAAATTTATATCTGACAGACAGCAGGAATATGCTGTAACTATAAGGCAACATAGGAAATGATAAGTGAAAGAAACTACAGGTGGCCCTCGGTTTACGCCGGATCAATTTGTGTCGTTTCAGAATAACAACCTTTTAAAACCCGAGGACTAAATTAAAACAGGAATTGCAGGTGCTATCAAATGAATATGAAAGTTATATGTTAAGAAATGATTAATATTGGTGTCATATTTATTATTTTAGCTGCTTAGGTTTTGTTTATTTAATGAAAATGGAGAAGTAATCTGGTTTGTGAGGTGGGAATTTCCCTTTTAAACCAGAAACTTTTACGTGTTTGTGAATCACATGTTAGGGGGGTTTTGCACTTGGAGTTTCATCTCCTTTTTATGTTTGCGTGTGCCTGAACTATAATTAGGTGGGGACGTTATGGATGGGGAAATCTAGATAATGTTAAACATAATAAAGCTCCCAGATTGTAGGAGTTTAGCCTATAATTGGGTTTGTATCTATGGGGATTATGAATGGATGTGTTCACCAAAACTCTATAGTTTTTTCCCATTCACTGAATACTGTATAAGCCCTAATATGCATTTCCAAAAGTTCTGAATACAAGGAAACATGGGATATTGGCATGCATCTGCTCAAATACACAAAAGTACACACACACACAAACTAGCAAACACATACACACATATGCATATGAATGTGCACACTGAATCAAGCAAACACACACACACATGTATTTATGCATTATATCTATTCAAACACACATACCAAACACACACACACACAAGAGGAAACATGCACACACAACCATACACATGCAAACTAGCAAGCACACACACACACATATATATATATATATATATATATATATATATATATATACAGGGAGTGCAGAATTATTAGGCAAATGAGTATTTTGACCACATCATCCTCTTTATGCATGTTGTCTTACTCCAAGCTGTATAGGCTCGAAAGCCTACTACCAATTAAGCATATTAGGTGATGTGCATCTCTGTAATGAGAAGGGGTGTAGTCTAATGACATCAACACCCTATATCAGGTGTGCATAATTATTAGGCAACTTCCTTTCCTTTGGCAAAATGGGTCAAAAGAAGGACTTGACAGGCTCAGAAAAGTAAAAATTAGTGAGATATCTTGCAGAGGGATGCAGCACTCTTAAAATTGCAAAGCTTCTGAAGCGTGATCATCGAACAATCAAGCGTTTCATTCAAAATAGTCAACAGGGTCGCAAGAAGTGTGTGGAAAAACCAAGGCGCAAAATAACTGCCCATGAACTGAGAAAAGTCAAGCGTGCAGCTGCCAAGATGCCACTTGCCACCAGTTTGGCCATATTTCAGAGCTGCAACATCACTGGAGTGCCCAAAAGCACAAGGTGTGCAATACTCAGAGACATGGCCAAGGTAAGAAAGGCTGAAAGACGACCACCACTGAACAAGACACACAAGCTGAAACGTCAAGACTGGGCCAAGAAATATCTCAAGACTGATTTTTCTAAGGTTTTATGGACTGATGAAATGAGAGTGAGTCTTGATGGGCCAGATGGATGGGCCCGTGGCTAGATTGGTAAAGGGCAGAGAGCTCCAGTCCAACTCAGACGCCAGCAAGGTGGAGGTGGAGTACTGGTTTGGGCTGGTATCATCAAAGATGAGCTTGTGGGGCCTTTTCGGGTTGAGGATGGAGTCAAGCTCAACTCCCAGTCCTACTGCCAGTTTCTGGAAGACACCTTCTTCAAGCAGTGGTACAGGAAGAAGTCTGCATCCTTCAAGAAAAACATGATTTTCATACAGGACAATGCTCCATCACACGCGTCCAAGTACTCCACAGCGTGGCTGGCAAGAAAGGGTATAAAAGAAGAAAATCTAATGACATGGCCTCCTTGTTCACCTGATCTGAACCCCATTGAGAACCTGTGGTCCATCATCAAATGTGAGATTTACAAGGAGGGAAAACAGTACACCTCTATGAACAGTGTCTGGGAGGCTGTGGTTGCTGCTGCACGCAATGTTGATGGTGAACAGATCAAAACACTGACAGAATCCATGGATGGCAGGCTTTTGAGTGTCCTTGCAAAGAAAGGTGGCTATATTGGTCACTGATTTGTTTTTGTTTTGTTTTTGAATGTCAGAAATGTATATTTGTGAATGTTGAGATGTTATATTGGTTTCACTGGTAAAAATAAATAATTGAAATGGGTATATATTTGTTTTTTGCTAAGTTGCCTAATAATTATGCACAGTAATAGTCACCTCCACACACAGATATCCCCCTAAAATAGCTATAACTAAAAACAAACTAAAAACTACTTCCAAAACTATTCAGCTTTGATATTAATGAGTTTTTTGGGTTCATTGAGAACATGGTTGTTGTTCAATAATAAAATTAATCCTCAAAAATACAACTTGCCTAATAATTCTGCACTCCCTGTATATACAGTATATATATATATATATATATATATATATATATATATATATATATATATATATATATATATATATATATATATATATATATATATATATATATACTGTATATACTCGCACAAACACACACACAAATGTGCATACACACACACTCATACAAACCAAAGACCAGCAATTTCAGAAATTGTTCAAATTAAAATTCTTATAGAAACTATACTTAACTTTATCCAAAAAAGACTACATTTCTATTTATCCCTTAAAGGTATATGAAACCCTAACATTTTTCTTCATGATTCTGGTAGAGCATACAACTTTCTATTTTATTTCTAGTATCTAATTTGCTTCATTCTTTTGGTATAAAAAAAAAAACAATACCTAAGTAAAAATATATATATATATTACTAGGAACATGCTACAAGCCCCCCAACATTAGTGACCTGGAGGAAACTCAACTACTAATGCAAATAGGTAAGGCTACTAATAATAGTGCTGTAATTATGGGAGATTTTAACTACCCTGATATAAACTGGGCCAATGAAACTAGTAATTTAGGTAAGGGGGGACAGATTTTTAAATGTTCTCACGGATAACTTCTTGTCACAATTAATAGAGGAGCCAACTAGGAGTAACACTATATTGGATTTAGTGCTATCAAATAATACAGATATAATATCAAACATAGAAATCAAAGAACATTTGGGTAACAGTGATCATAACATGGTCACATTTGAAATCTCTTTTCATAAGCAGTGTCTTAAAGGTTTAACCAAGACTTTTAATTCTAAGAAAGCAAAATTCAACGATTTAAGGAAATCATTAAATAACATAAATTGGGAAAAAGTATTCCCTAATAAAAATACAGAGAATAAATGGATAACATTTAAAACTTTGCTAAATAAATAAACATATCAACAAATACCATATGGTTATAAAAATAAAAATAAAAAATCCAAGTCAATGTGGCTGAATAAAAATGTGTTAAGAGAAATTAGGAAAAAACGTAGGGCATCTAAATTATTCAAAGAAAATAGTACAGACTTAACATTCCATATTTATAAGGAAGGTAACAAAGCATGCAAAAAGCAATCAAATTAGCCAAAATTGAAAATGAAAAATTAATTGCAAAGGATTCTAAGTCTAACCCTAAAATGTTCTTTAAGTACATAAATAGCAAAATATATAAGACAATATAGGTACATTAAAATGCGGGGAGGGTAGCATGATTAACAGTGACAGGGAGAAGGCTGAGGTACTAAACCAGTATACACTTCAGTATACACAAGAGAGGAACCATTGGATGATACTTCGGAACAAAATAGAACATGCCAGCCCATACCATTAACTGGGTTATGTATAGAGGATATCAGGAACAAATTGGATAATATTAAGGTAAATAAAACTCCAGGCCCAGATGGAATACACTCAAGGGTGTTAAGGGAATTTAGCACTGTTATAGACAAACCTCTACTCTTAATTTTTCAAGACTCATTATCCTCAGGCATGGTACCCAAGGATTGGTTTAAAGCTGATGTGGTGCCACTCTTCAAAAAGGGAAGCAGGGATGATCCAGGAAGCTATAGACCAGTTAGTCTGACATCAATATTGAGGAAGATATTTGAAGGGATTATAAAGGATTATATTGATGAGCATATTCGTGTAAACAAGATTATGAGATTTAATCAGCATGATTTTATGAGAAATAGATCATGTCAAACTAATCTAATTAGATTCTATGAGGAAGGAAGTAAAAATATAGATAAAGGGGAAGCAGTTGATGTGATATACTTAGATTTTGCAAAGGTGTTTGATACAGTGCCACATGACAGATTAATGCACAAAATTAAGGGACTAGGAATATCAGAAAATGTTAGCTCATGGATAAATAACTGGATAAAAGATAGGGAGCAACGAGTAGTAGTAAATGGATCATACTCAGATTGGTCAAATGTAATCAGTGGAGTCCCCCAGGGATCAGTACTGGGACCTGTTCTTTTTAATATTTTTATAAATGACTTGGAGCAAGGACTAAATAGCAACATATCCCCCAAATATATGATAACAAGGAAAAAGGAAGATCTCCAATTGTGCAAATAATCTTTATTCCATTATGGTGTCCAGGACAGGATCAAAAAACACAACGTTTCGGGGCCAATGCCCCTTAATCATTGGCCCCGAAACGTTGTGTTTTTTTATCCTGTCCTGGACACCATAATGGAATAAAGATTATTTGCACAATTGGAGATCTTACTTTTTCCTTGTTTACTAAGTTAAGTAAGGTCATTAGGTCAGAGCAAGATTGAACTTTCGTTGCAAAGGGACCTGCAAAAGTTAGAAGTATGGGCAGGTAAATGGAAAATGAGATTTAATACGGGAACATGCAAGGTTCTACATTTTGGAAGTATAAATAAGCAGACAATGTATTATTTAAATGGGACAAGGCTTAACCAAACAGAGGAGGAAAGGGATTTGGGAGTACTAATAGATAACAAGCTAAAGATGGGTGCTCAATACAGGGCAGCGGCTTCAAAGGCTAATAAGATACTAGCATGTATTAAAAGAGGCTTTGATTCAAGGGAGGAAAGCATAATTCTGTCACTATATAAAGCCCTGGTAAGACCTCACCTTAAGTATGGAGTGAAGTTCTGGGGACCAATCGCAAAAAAAGATATTGCAGAACTAGAAAATGTTCAGAGAAGGGCCACAAAGCTAATAAGGGGATTGGATAATTTAAGGTATGAGCGGAGGCTAGCCAAACTGGGTCTGTTTTCTTTAGAAAAAAGGCACTTGAGAGGTGACATGATTACTTTATATAAATATATTCAAGGCCCATATACAGAGCAGGCAGAAGCTCTGTTTATTCCAAGAAAATTGTTTGTGACAAGAGGTCACAATTTAAGGTTGGAGGAACGGAGATTTAATCTCCTGCAACAGAAACGTTTTTTCACTGTAAGAGCAATAAAATTGTGGAACTCATTACCAAAGGAGGTAGTAAATGTCAATATCCTAGATACATTTAAAAATTGTTTGGATACATTTCTGTCTATAAACAAAATTCATAGATATGATTGCTAGTATTAAATGGGTCACCTTTTAGTGGGATTATTTAAAGGGACACTAAACCCCAAATTTTTCTTTCATGATTCAGATAGAGAATACAATTTTAAACAACTTTCGAATTTACTTCTATATTATCTAATTTGTTTTATTTTGTAGATATCCTTTGTTGAAGAAATAGCAATGCATATGGGTGAGCCAATCACACGAGGCATCTATGTGTGCCCACCAATCACCAGCTACTGAGCCTATCTAGATATGATTTTAAGCAAAGAATATCAAGAGGATTAAACAAATGAGATAATAGAAGTAAATTAGAAAGTTGTTTAAAATTGCACGCTCTTTTTAAATCATGAAAGAAAAAATGTGGGTTTCATGTCCCTTTAAGCTTAACTGGAGCTTGTAAGTACAGGTAGCCCTCAGTTTACGCTGGGGTTAGGTTCCAGAAGGAATGGTTGTAAATTGAAACTGTTGTAAATTAAAACCCAGTTTATAATGTAAGTCAATGGGAAGTGAGGGAGATAGGTTCCAGGCCCCTCTCAAAATTGGCATAAGTAACACCTAATACATTATTTTTAAAGCTTTGAAATGAAGATTTTAAATGCTAAATAGCATTATAAACCTAATAAAATAATCACACAACACAGACTTCACTTGCATTTTTCTGCAAACAGTTCTTTCTATGCATTCCAATCTGGACTGATTTATAGACAGGAAGATCTAGTTCCTTTGAAATCTGCTCGATAGCTCAGGTCTGGTTAAACTGATTCATTTCAGCTTGCTTGGCTTTGCTGCAACACAAGCGGACAGCTCCACCTACTGGCTATTTTAATAAATGCACTGCTTCTCAATGCTTTTCAATAGCAGTCACATGACTGGAAAAAAAGGTTGTTATTCTGAAACGGTGTAAATTGAACCGTTGTAAAACGAGGGCCACCTCTATTTTAGATTTGTATAGGTTGAACTTGATGGACTTCGGTCTTTTTTCAAATTCATAGTAATTATCGCCTAGATTTAGAGTTTGGCGTTAGCCGTCAAAACCAGCGTTAGGGGCTCCTAGCGCTGGTTTTGGGCTACCGCTGGTATTTAAAGTCTTGTAGGTAAGGGTCTAACGCTCACTTTGCAGCCGCGACTTTTCCATACTGCAGATCCCCCTACGCCATTTGCGTATCCTATCTTTTCAATTGGGTCTTTCTAACGCCGGTATTTAGAGACTTGGCTGAAGTGAGCGTTAGAACTCTAACGAAAAAACTCCAGCCGCAGAGAAAAGCCAGGAGTTAAGAGCTTTCTGGGCTAACGCCGGTTCTTAACTACTGGCTCTAAAGTACACTAACACCCATAAACTACCTATGCACCCCTAAACCGAGGCCCCCCCACATCGCCGCCACTCTAATAAAAAAATGTAACCACTAATCTGCCGACCGCACACCGCTGCCACCTACGTTATGCTTATGTACCCCTGATCTGCTGCCCCTAACACCGCCGACCCCTATATTATATTTATTAACCCCTAATCTGCCGCCCCCAACGTCTGCCGACCGGACCTCGCTGCTACTCTAATAAATTTATTAACCCCTAAAGCTAAGTCTAACCCTAACACTAACACCCCCCTAAGTTAAATATAATTTTTAAATACCGAAATAAAATAAATCTTATTAAATAAATTATTTCTATTTAAAGCTAAATACTTACCTGTAAAATAAACCCTAATATAGCTACAATATAAATTATAATTATATTGTAGCTATTTTAGGATTAATATTTATTTTACAGGTAACTTTGTATTTATTTTAACTAGGTACAATAGCTATTAAATAGTTAATAACTATTTAATAGCTACCTAGTTAAAATAATTACAAAATGACCTGTAAAATAAATCCTAACCTAAGATACAATTAAACCTAACACTACACTAGCAATAAATTAATTAAATAAACTACCTACAATTACCTACAATTATCTACAATTAAACCTAACACTACACTATCAATAAATTAATTAAATAAAATACCTACAATTATCTACAATTAAACCTAACACTACACTATCAATAAATTAATTAAATAAAATACCTACAAATAAATACAAATAAATAAACTAACTAAAGTACAAAAAATAAAAAAAGAACTGTTACAAAAAATAAAAAAATAATTTACAAACATTAGAAAAAGATTACAACAATTTTAAGCTAATTACACCTACTCTAAGCCCCCTAATAAAATAACAAAGCCCCCAAAATAAAAAAATGCCCTACCCTATTCTAAAATACAAATAGAAAAGCTCTTTTACCTTACCAGCCCTTAAAAGGGCCTTTTGCGGGGCATGCCCCAAAGAATTCAGCTCTTTTGCCTGTAAAAAAAACATACAATACCCCCCCAACATTACAACCCACCACCCACATACCCCTAATCTAACCCAAACCCCCCTTAAATAAACCTAACACTAAGCCCCTGAAGATCTCCCTACCTTATCTTCACCACGCTGGGTATCACCGATCCGTCCAGAGGAGCCTCCAAAGTCTTCATCCAAGCCCAAGCGGGGGCTGAAGAAGTCCATCATCGGGCTGAAGTCTTGATCCAAGCGGGCGCTGAAGAAGTCCATCATCGGGCTGAAGTCTTGATCCAAGCGGGCGCTGAAGAGGTCCATCATCGGGCTGAAGTCTTCTATCAAGCGGCATCTTCAATCTTCTTTCTTCCGGAGCCATCTTCTTCCAGCCAGCGCGGATCCATCCTCTTCTACCGACGCCTACTCGCCGAATGACGGTTCCTTTAAATGAAGTCATCCAATATGGCGTCCCTCGAATTCCGATTGGCTGATAGGATTCTATCAGCCAATCGGAATTAAGGTAGGAAAATTCTGATTGGCTGATGGAATCAGCCAATCAGATTCAATTTCAATCTGATTGGCTGATCCAATCAGCCAATCAGATTGAGCTCGCATTCTATTGGCTGTTCCGATCAGCCAATAGAATGCAAGCTCAATCTGATTGGCTGATCCAATCAGCCAATCGGATTGAACTTGAATCTGATTGGCTGATTCTATCAGCCAATCAGAATTTTCCTACCTTAATTCCGATTGGCTGATAGAATCCTATCAGCCAATCGGAATTTGAGGGACGCCATCTTGGATGACGTCATTTAAAGGAACCGTCATTCGGCGAGTAGGCTTCGGTAGAAGAGGATGGATCCGCGCTGGCTGGAAGAAGATGGCTCCGGAAGAAAGAAGATTGAAGATGCCGCTTGATAGAAGACTTCTGCCCGATGATGGACCTCTTCAGCGCCCGCTTGGATCAAGACTTCAGCCCGATGATGGACTTCTTCAGCGCCCGCTTGGATCAAGACTTCAGCCCGATGATGGACTTTTTCAGCCCCCGCTTGGGCTTGGATGAAGACTTCGGCGGCTCCTCTGGACGGATCAGTGATACCCAGCGTGGTGAAGATAAGGTAGGGAGATCTTCAGGGGCTTAGTGTTAGGTTTATTTAAGGGAGGTTTGGGTTAGATTAGGGGTATGTGGGTGGTGGGTTGTAATGTTGGGGGGGTATTGTATGTTTTTTTACAGGCAAAAGAGCTAAATTCTTTGGGGCATGCCCCGCAAAAGGCCCTTTTAAGGGCTGGTAAGGTAAAAGAGCTTTTCTATTTGTATTTTAGAATAGGGTAGGGCATTTTTTTATTTTGGGGGGTTTTGTTTTTTATTAGGGGGCTTAGAGTAGGTGTAATTAGCTTAAAATTGTTGTAATCTTTTTCTAATGTTTGTAAATTATTTCTTTATTTTTTGTAACAGTTCTTTTTTTATTTTTTGTACTTTAGTTAGTTTATTTTTTTGTATTTATTTGTAGGTATTTTATGTAATTCATTTATTGATAGTGTAGTGTTAGGTTTAATTGTAGATAATTGTAGGTATTTTATTTAATTAATTTATTGATAGTGTAGTGTTAGGTTTAATTGTAACTTAGGTTAGGATTTATTTTACAGGTAATTTTGTAATTATTTTAACTAGGTAGCTATTGAATAGTTATTAACTATTTAATAGCTATTGTACCTGGTTAAAATAAATACAACGTTACCTGTAAAATAAATATTAATCCTAAAATAGCTATAATATAATTATAATTTATATTGTAGCTATATTATGGTTTATTTTACAGGTAAGTATTAAGCTTTAAATAGGAATAATTTATTTAATAAGAGTTAATTTATTTCGTTAGATAAAAATTATATTTAACTTAGGGGGGTGTTAGTGTTAGGGTTAGACTTAGCTTTAGGGGTTAATAAATTTAATAGAGTAGCGGTGAGGTCCGGTCGGCAGATTAGGGGTTAATACTTGAAGTTAGGTGTCGGTGATGTTAGGGAGGGCAGATTAGGGGTTAATACTATTTATTATAGGGTTAGTGAGGCGGATTAGGGGTTAATAACTTTATTATAGTAGCGGTGAGGTCCGGTCGTCAGATTAGGGGTTAATAATTGTAGGTAGGTAGCGGCGACGTTGGGGGCGGCAGATTAGGGGTTAATAAATATAATATAGGGGTCGGCGGTGTTAGGGGCAGCAGATTAGGGTTACATAGGGATAACGTAGGTTGCGGCGGTGTACGGAGCGGCAGATTAGAGGTTAATAGTATAATGCAGGTGTCAGTGATAGCGGGGCCGGCAGATTAGGGGTTAATAAGTGTAAGGTTAGGGGTGTTTAGACTCGGGGTACATGTTAGGGTGTTAGGTGCAGACATAGGAAGTGTTTCCCCATAGGAAACAATGGGGCTACGTTAGGAGCTGAACGCTGCTTTTTTGCAGGTGTTAGGTTTTTTTTCTACTCAAACGGCCCCATTGTTTCCAATGGGGGGAATCGTGCATGAGCATGTTTTTTAAGCTGGCCGCGTCCGTAAGCACCGCTGGTATTGAGAGTTGCAGTGGCAGTAAATTATGCTATACGCTCCCTTTTTGGAGCCTAACGCAGCCCTTCTGTGAACTCTAAATACCAGCGGTATTTAAAAGGTGCGGGAGAAAAAAAGCATGCGTAGCTAACGCACCCCTTTGGCCACAGCACTCTAAATCTAGCGGTATGTTACTATGTTAGGCTCAGGAGCTGGGAGCTAGCTACTTATTGGTGGCTGCACATATATTCCTGTTGTCATTTGCTTACAGATGGGTTCGGCTAGCTACCAGTAGTGCATTGCTGCTCCTTTAATAAAATATACCATTAGAATCAAACAAAATGGATAATAGAAATAAACTGGATTGCTGTTTAAAATTGTATGTTCTATCTGAATTGTGAAATAAAAATTTTGGGTTTCCTGTACCTTAAATAAATCAATGTATCGAAAAGAAAAAAATCACCCTGCCTCACATTGGAGCAGGAACCTTCTCTTGTCTTCTTCAGTGGTTCAGATTAAACTAATATCTAACAAGAAAAAAAAACTTGCCACAACGTCACAGCTTGAGAATGGCAAGATTCAAAGAGACCTGAACCTGCCTCTTATCTACTGAAAGCAATGGACCCTTTTATATCTCACATCCATTAAAGTAATGGTAAATTCGAGCATTTAAAAAAATGCTAGAATTTACCAACACTAAAAATATAGTGGACTTTCAGTGATCACTTATTAAAAAGGTGCTAAACTGACCCTTTCTGTGCCGTGGCTCCTCGGTAAAGTAGGCGGCTCCGGCCGCCCACAGCACTCTTCTCTCAACGAGGTGACGTTTCCACTTCTAAACCAATAGCCTTTCTAGTTATTTGACAGTGTTCACGTGCTTCATGGCACTTGATGACAACTATCTTCATCGATGTTCATGGATTGCTAAATGGAAAAAATCCAACACCTGTGCTAACTTGCTGCATAGAAACTCATCCTCAGATCATACAACTCTGTCCTTACTCTAGCCAAACAAGTTTATTTTCCTCCCTTGTGCTAATTTATTCATCAAACCCCAAAAGGCAGTTTTCAACCTTTAACTCCTTCCTACGCCTAACTGCACCTCCCACTACTACCAAACTCATTGATCAGATTATTGCTGATCACTTTAAACATAGAATTGACACAATTAGAAAAGACATTACTCCCTCACAATCCTTAAACCCAGCCCTCCTACCCACCCCTTCATTTAACAAAACTTTCAGTTACTTTTCTCCTGTAACAAAGGAAGAAGTCTTCATACTCCTATCTTATGCTGGTTTTACAAACTGTCCCCTTGACCCTATTCCTTCTCTCTCTGCTTCAATAACTCATCGCTTTAACCAGTCTCACTCTCTTTTCACTGGCACATTTCCTGATACATTCAAGCATGCAACAATCACACCAATCCTAAAAAGTCTTCACTCTACCTCTCCACCCCTCCAATCCTAAAAAGTCTCCACTCTACCCCTACTATCAACCAGTCACCTTACTTCTCTTTGCCTCCAAATTATTGGAATGACTATTCTATAATCACCTAACTCAATTGCTCACAACTAACTCCATAACTGATCCCCTGCAATCTAGTTTCAGTCCTAAACACCCAACAGAAACCACTCTTGCTAAAGTAACAAATAATCTGCTATCAGCAAAAACAAAGGGACACTATTTGTTACTAATATATTTCGACCTCACACTACCGCCAACTCAATCTTTCTAAAACTGAGCTGATCCTTATTCTCCCTGTCTCCGTGACATCCAACACCTGACATTAATCTTACAGTTGGCGACTCTTTTCTTAACACCTCACCCCAAGTCCGCTGTCTTGGGATCACACTTGACTCTGAAATCACAGTCACTCCACATATACAGGCCAATTTATCAAGCTCAGTATGGAGCTTGAAGGGCCGTGTTTCTGGCGAGTCTTCAGACTCGCCAGAAACACAACTTATGAAGCAGCGGTCTAAAGACCGCTGCTCCATAACCCTGTCCGCCTGATCTGAGCAAGCGGACAGGAATCGCTGGAAATCAACCCGATCGAATACGATCGGGTTGATTGACACCTCCCTGCTGGCGGCCGCGAGTCAGCAGGGGGCGGCGTTGCACCAGCAGCTCTTGTGAGCTGCTGGTGCAATGTTAAATGCGGAGAGCGTATTGCTCTCCGCATTTAGCGAGGTCTTGCGGACCTGATCCGACTCTGCGGATCAGGTCCGCAAGACCTTTGATAAATTGGGGCCATAGAAGCACTCATCAAATCTTGCCTTGTACACCTGTGCAACATCCAACCTCTCCTTATACAAGAAACTAGAAAAAAAATCCATTCCCTCATGTTGTCATGCATTGACTTCTTCAATCTTCTTCTAAATGGCCTTCCCAAACATCACCTCACACCCCTCAAAGCTATTATGAATACTTTAGCTAGAGCCATCCACTTAAGTCCCCTATCTATATCAGCTGCTTCATCTCTACATTGGCTACCCATACACTTCAGAATACTGTAATTTGCACAGTATATACATATATATAGGCAATTAATTTTGTAAATGAGAAACCATGATTTACAATAATTCTAAAGAAAAAACTCTCAAGTAAAAACGATGGCTGTATATTTCTCAGGGAGCCACTATTACATAAACATAACTGTATCTTATGTTATCTACACACTCCACTGCCTGTGGTCTGACACCAAAAGAGTCTTAAAAGCAAAAAGAGTCCAAACATTAAAAGTAGCACTTCAACAAATATTTTCAAATATTTTAAATTACAATGGTTGTACTTAGGAATAATATTCAATCTCATTCCTAAAATCCTTTGAGTCTGGAGGGTACAGTCAATTTCTGTGACTCCCTGATGCCTATAAGAAGGGGGGTATAGGGGCATATTTATCAAGCTCCGTATGGAGCTTGAAGCCCCATGTTTCGCTGCTCCATAACCTGTCCACCTGCTCTAAGGCGGTGGACATAAATCAACCCGATCGAATACGAACAGGTTGATTGACACCCCTTGCTAGTGGCCTATTGGTCGTGAATCTGCAGGGGCAAGAACTGCTGGTGCAATGATAAATGCTGACATGCACCATAATAATAAATAGCCTGAAGGCTCGCCGGAAACAAGGGGCATCAAGCTCCATACGGAGCTTGATAAATATGCCCCATAGTCTTTTCATGCAATTCTCAATTTTTTGGAGATCCATTTTGCCTTTAGAGGACAGAAATTTATTTATGCACCACTGGTGCAAATTGTGATGTCTCCAAAGTCCCCTTTTTTTCGTAGGTTTCTTAGTGCCATGTAGAGAACTGTAATTTCCCTTCATTCACCACTTTATTCTGAGGGCTCTGTGTCATCTATGAGGGGGGGCGGGTACATGGTCTTTCCATGCAGTCATTTATTTATTATCCTGGTGTGTAGTAATTGGTATTTATGGTCCCGGGCTCTACCTATGGCTTTCTAAGCTTCCTGGTGCCTAGTGATTGGGACATCATGGTTTCTCAATTTTGCCACTGGCTCCAGATAAACACAACCTAAAATAATCTCTGCTTCTCCCTCTAAAAACTGCAGCTCAGGAACTGACAAAGATGAATGGCTCAAAATCTTTATATCTCAATTGATCTCAATCACTTCCTTGTGAAGGTACAGTTACCCTTTAGGGTGGATAAATAAATAATGACCCTTCCCAGACACAGGAAGCCAAGGGGCACTATCCCTATGCTGTGGAGTGTCCTGGATTAGGATGTTATGCTCCTACAAAATTGTCCATTCTTGCCATTGGCCATATGTTCCTAATCTTAAATGTACTCATATCCTCAACTATCCAACCTCATTCTTTGTTGCAAGATCTGATATCATTTCCATTCTCTACTATAAAGTAACTGGCATTCTTCAATATTTAAAGGGAAATAAACATCCCTATGGATTAAAATCAGTACAACAGAAAATGTGGGGGGTTTAAATACTTTTCTAACATATTTTTTTGTTTTATTTTTATCTTTCAAACTCCGTTGACCAGATTCCTTTCAAAACAAATTATTTTCCCTTATAGCCAATCTGTAGCCGTGTTACATTTTCAAATTTATTCAACGCACACTCCCAAGTCTCTATAGAACATAGGTATTGTGAGTGTGAGAAACTGCTCAGTAAACAAAATTTACAGTGAAGCTCCCAATTAAATTAGATATTTTGATAACCCATCATTTACCATCACTCTAAAGAGACATGAAACCCAAAATGTATTTCATGATTCAGATAGAGCATGCAAGTTTAAACAACTTTATCATTTACTTCTATTATCCAGTTTGCTTTGTTCTGTTGGTATCCTTTGTGGAAAAACATACCCCTAGATTTAGATATCTGCGTTAGCCGTCCAAACCAGCGTTAGGGGGTCCTAACGCTGGTTTTGGCCGCCCGCTGGTATTTAGAGTCAGTCAGGAAAGGGTCTAACGCTCACTTTCCAGCCGCGACTTTTCCATATCGCAGATCCCCTTACGTCAATTGTGTATCCTATCTTTAAAATGGGATCTTTCTAACGCCGGTATATAGAGTCTTGGCTGAAGTGAGCGTTAGAACTCTAACGACAAGACTCCAGCTGCAGAAAAAAGTCAGGAGTTAAGAGCTTTCTGGGCTAACGCCGGTTCATAAAGCTCTTAACTACTGTGCTCTAAAGTATACTAACACCCATAAACTACCTATGAACCCCTAAACCAAGGTCCCCCCACATCGCCTCCACTATAATAAAAATTTTTAACCCCTAATCTTCCGACCGCACACCGCCGCAACCTACATTATCCCTATGTACCCCTAATCTGCTGCCCCTAACATCGCCGACACCTATATTATATTTATTACCCCCTAATCTGCCCCCCCCAATGTTGCCGCTACCTACCTACACTTATTAACCCCTAATCTGCCGACCGGACCTCGCCGCCACTATAATAAATGTATTAACCCCTAAACCGCCTCACTCCCGACTCAAAAACCCTATAATAAATAGTATTAACCCCTAATCTGCCCTCCCTAACATCGCCGACAGCTAACTTCAAGTATTAACCCCTAATCTGCCGACCGGACCTCGCCGATACTCTAATAAATGTATTAACCACTAAGTTAAATATAATTTAAATCTAACGAAATAAAATAAATCTTATTAAATAAATTACAGTAATCCTATTTAAAGCTAAATAAACTATCTACAATTATCTACAATTAAATCAACTAAACTAAATTACAAAAAATAACAAACACTAAATTACAAAAAATAAAAAAAGTTACAAGAATTTTAAACTAATTACACCTACTCTAAGCCCCCTAAAAAAATAACAAAGCCCCCCAAAATAAAAAAATGCCCTACCCTATTCTAAAATAAAAAGTTAACAGCTCTTTTACCTTTCCAGCCCTTAAAAGGGGCTTTTGCGGGGCATGCCCCTAAGAAAACAGCTCTTTTGCATTTAAATAATCATACAATACCCCCCCCCCACATACCCCTAATCTAACCCAAACACCCCTTAAAAAACCTAACTCTAAGCCCCTGAAGATCTCCCTACCTTGTCTTCACCACGCCGGGTATCACCGATCCGTCCAGAAGAGGGTCCGAAGTCTTCATCCTATCCGGCAAGAAGAGGTCCAGAAGAGGGTCCGAAGTCTTCATCCTATCCGGCAAGAAGAGGACATCCGGACCTGTAGATATTTTCATCCAGGTGGCGTCTTCTATCTTCATCCATCCGGCGCGGAGCGGAACCATCTTGAAGCAGCCGACGCAGATCCATCCTCTTCTTCCGGCGACTGTTCCGATCAGCCAATAGAATGCAAGCTCAATCTGATTGGCTGATTGGATCAGCCAATCGGATTGAACTTGAATCTGATTTTTCCTACCTTAATTCTGATTGGCTGATAGAATCCTATCAGCCAATCGAAATTCGAGGGACGCCATCTTGGATGATGTCACTTAAAGGAACCTTCATTCGTCGGGAGTCGACGGAAGAAGAGGATGGATCCGTGTCGGCTGCTTCAAGATGGTCCCGCTCTGCGCCAGATGGATGAAGATAGAAGACGCCGCCTGGATGAACATGTCTACCGGTCCGGATGTCCTCTTCTTGCCGGATAGGATGAAGACTTCGGACCCTCTTCTGGACCTCTTCTTGCCGGATAGGATGAAGACTTCGGACCCTCTTCTGGACGGATCAGTTATACCCGACATGGTGAAGACAAGGTAGGGAGATCTTCAGGGGCTTAGTGTTAGGTTTTTTAAGGGGTGTTTGGGTTAGATTAGGGGTATGTGGGTGGTGGGTTGTAATGTTGGGGGGGTATTGTATGTTTATTTAAATGCAAAAGAGCTGTTTTCTTTGGGGCATGCCCCGCAAAAGGCCCTTTTAAGGGCTGGTAAGGTAAAAGAGCTGTTAACTTTTTATTTTAGAATAGGGTAGGGCATTTTTTTTATTTTGGGGGGCTTTGTTATTTTTTTAGGGGGCTTAGAGTAGGTGTAATTAGTTTAAAATTCTTGTAATCTTTTTTTTATTTTTTTGTAATTTAGTGTTTGTTTGTTTTTTGTAATTTAGTTTAGTTGATTTAATTGTAGATAATTGTAGATAGTTTAGTTAATTAATTTATTGATAGTGTAGTGTTAGGTTTAATTGTAACTTAGGTTAGGATTTATTTTACAGGTAATTTTGTAATTATTTTAACTAGGTAGCTATTAAATAGTTATTAACTATTTAATAGCTATTATACGTAGTTAAAATAAATACAAAGTTGCCTGTAAAATAAATATAAATCCTAAAATAGCTACAATATAATTATTCGTTATATTGTAGCTATATTAGGATTTATTTTACAGGTAAGTATTTAGCTTTAAATAGGAATAATTTATTTAATAAGATTTAATTTATTTTGTTAGATTTAAATTATATATAACTTAGGGGGGTGTTAGGGTTAGGGTTAGACTTAGCTTTAGGGGTTAATCCATTTATTAGAGTAGCGGCGAGGTCCGGTCGGCAGATTAGGGGTTAATAAGTGTAGGTAAGGTAGCGGCGATGTTGGGGGGGCAGACTAGGGGTTAATAAATATAATATAGGGGTCGGTGATGTTAGGGGCAGCAGATTAGGGGTACATAGGGATAATGTAGGTTGCGGCGGTGTACAGAGCGGCAGATTAGGGGTTAATAATAAAATGCAGGGGTCAGCGATAGCGGGGGCAGCAGATTAGGGGTTAATAAGTGTAAGGTTATGGGTGTTTAGACTCGGGGTACATGTTAGGGTGTTAGGTGCAGATTTAGGAAGTGTTTCCCGATAGGAAACAATGGGGCTGCGTTAGGAGCTGAACGCTGCTTTTTTTGCAGGTGTTAGGTTTTTTTTCAGCTCAAACTGCCCCATTGTTTCCTATGGGGATATCGTGCACGAGCACGTTTTTGAAGCTGGCCGCGTCCGTAAGCAAAGCTGGTATTGAGAATTGAAGTGGCAGTAAATATGCCTGTACGCTCCCTTTTTGGAGCCTAACGCAGCCCTTCAGAGAACTCTAAAAAACACGCGTAGCTAACACACCCCTTCTAACGCAAAACTCTAAATCTAGGTGTTAGACTCAGGAGCAGCAATGCACTACTGGGATGTAGCTGCTTATTGGTGGTTGCACATATATGACACTTTTCATTGGTTTACCAGGGGTGTTCAGCTAATTCCCAATAGCTCTTTGCAGCTCCTTCAACAAAAGATAACAAGAGGATGAAGAAAAATTGATAATAGAATAAAAATTGGAAAGTAGTTTAAAATGGTATGCTCTATCACTGGTTTTCAAACCTGTCCTCAGGCCTCCCTAACAGGCCAGCTTTTCAGGATTACCTTGGATGAGAGCCGGTAAAATAACCATGTTTAATAATCAGCTGCTTTTTTCACCTGTGCTCCTGTTCAGATATCCTCAAAAACTGACCTGTTAGGGATGCCTGAGCACAGGTTTAAAAACTATCTGAATTATGAAAGAAAAGTTTTGCGTTTCATGTCCCTTTAATGTACTTTTAGAGACGGTTAGTTGTGACAAAGGACTACAGTCACTTCAGTGTTTTATAGGGACATTTACATCCCTTTAAATATTCTTTCAACAACTACCAGGAAATCTTTAGTTTATGGGGCCGAATTATCAAGTTTCGATTGGAGCTTTATTGCCCCTGCTTCCGCGCGAGCCTTCAGGCTCACCAGAAACAGCAGTTATGAAGCAGCGGTCTAAAAACCGCTGCTCCATAACTTTTCCACCTGCTCTGAGGCTGCGGACATCAATCCGCTAGATCCTATACGATCGGGCTGATTGACACCCCCTGCTAGCGGCCGATTAGCCGCAAATCTGCAGGGGGCAGCATTGCGCAAGCAGTTCACAAGAATTGCTTGTGCAATGATAAATCCTGACAGCGTATGCTGCCACCAGTTATTGATATGCGGTGGACATAATACGCTACATCATATCATGTGCGCTCGCACTTTCTTAAATTGGCCCCTACGTATGAAAGAGTATATGGTCTTTCAATAAATATTTATATGTCATTTGTTTAATGTAATGATGTTCATTTAGCAGTTTTGAAATGAAACAAATGCAGAAGAAGGCGGCTGCAATCGACATTTGCTATTTTCGGAGCCGTATTTCTTCTTGTGAAAGTGCAACACACTAAAATCTGTGCAAATCCTGATCTTGACGTGTCGCACTTTCACATCAAGAAATCCGGCTCTAAAAATAGCTGAATGCCACTTGCTGCTCCTACTACCGTACTGATTTAATTCTGAAGCTGTAGTTGTATGCTATATTCTTCTATAAGCACTGTCCTGTTTTCAATTTTACATTATTATATACAATTTTCTTTTATTTATGAAAAACTCTCTCTTTGAGCTATACAGTAATCATCAACAACCAAGCAGAACATTAAACTGATTACATATACAAAGCAAGCTGCCTACAGACATTAAATAACTATATTTAGATAATTACACTATAAACACTATTATTTCTTGTAGATTGAATAGCAATATTTTATTGTTTACAAAAACGAAATACCTAAATAAAAAAAAGTTATAGAGCTATTTCACACATGTATTTTATAAGATAATAAATTACTTGGCTCGCATTGATCTGTGTTCATGCATTTAGATGTATCTTGAAATCCAAGATTTTGTAGAGAACAAGATGCTTATTTTGTTATATAGATGTCACTGGTGAAATAGTGAAAGATACATTAACCTTTTAAAGCTGTTATGCCGTTCTATTCCGTCATAATTAGACTGGGCTTTAAAGCCGTTATGACGGAATAGAACGTCATAGCTAACGGCTGTCCTGAAGCCTTCTGTGCTTTCAGGATTTGATTGCGGTCTGGAGGGCGTTCCTAGGGTTGTAGGGACGCCCCCCAGATGCGATCCAATAATTGAAATCTCGCGATCGTGTGCACGATCGCGTGGTTTCAATGTGTCTACATCGGAACAGTTGTTCCGATGTAGGCACTTTAGCCCTGACACGAAAGGGTTAATGAAACTATGGAGACCATTCTCTGTTGTTGTTGTTTTTTTTTGCATTAACTCCCAGCATAGAGGGTCTAAGTCTGGGATGTTATATACACCCCATTTATATATGTTGCACCCCAAAACCTAAAAGGTGCCCATGGCTCTAAGTATGGCTGTTTATTTCAGTGATCTATGCACAGCAAGAGAAGTAAATGACAAAGAAGTTGTAGAAGTTGGATCTAAAAAAAAGTCTTAAAGCATTAGAAAATTAGACAGCTTTGCTCCCCCAAATTGTATAGCCTAGAACTAAACCTGCATTCAACCAATGCTTATGCACAATTGTTCAATAAGTGGTAAGGTAGTTAGGGAAGAGATGCACTGGCACCATCTTGAATGTTGCCCCTGAACGTGCTGTGTCTTTGTGCATTATGATGTTATGCTGCTGGGAATCTTCAACTTACCTCACAGAGACAGAGGACAGGAGTGGTCTGACAGTGACTGACTCCGTCACTGAAGTGCTGCCCCTTGTCAAGTGCTAAAAAAAGCTGACTAGAAAATATCACCTGAACATCTCTATGTAAAAAAGGAAGATATTTTACCTCACAATTTCCTCAGCTCAGCAGAGTAAGTTCTGTGTAAAAAGTTATACTCAGCTGTTGCTCAGCTGCAGGTAAAAAAAAAAAAAAAAAAAATGAACAGCAGCAAATCAGCATCAGCAGTGCTGAGGTCGTTAACTTTTTTACTGTGATCTCATGAGATTTTACTTAACTCTCATGAGATTTCATAGTAAACTTCCTTACACTGAATAGGGAAATAACATGAGAGTGCACGTAAGCTCACTCCCTTAGCTGTCCTGGTACAGACATACTGATTTACTGCTTAGAAGTCCTTTACAATGGGATGACAATGGGATGTGGCTACTGAGGAATGTTTCAACATTTGGGTATCATGGCCCTTTAAGCATTTGTGGTTTAGATAGAGCATACAAAAAAAATGCCCAGTTTACTTCTATTATCAAAATTACTTTGTTGTTTTGGTTTCCTTTGATGAAGAGCATACCTAGTTAGGCTCAGGAATGTGCACGTTTTAAGCACTGTTGTATGAAAATTTTACTTTGACTTTCATGTCCCTTTAAACATGCTGCAAATTGGATAGAAGTGCACTGGCTGATAAGGAAACCCCCAGAGGTTTTTGTGAACAGCCCCATACACATAAAAAGCACCAAAAAAAAGTTTTTTTATTTTTTTTATTTTAAGGTTTTATTTCATATTATGAAGTATTTAGTGGTACTATTGTATAAAAGATATTTTAACATAACTAAAGTAAACAATTGAGGTAACTAGAGAAATTGTAGGTACAGTCTTAAAAAACAATATCTGGAATGTTTCCATTTAAAATAAGGAAACAAAAAGAAAATCTAAGAACAGGAAATTGTTGGCTTTAGTGTTGTAAAAAAAACAAACATTTATCTTCACAGTTTGTTCTACTTGAAGATGAAAACAAAGTATGTTGAGATGTTTATCTCAGTCACTGTAGTAATATATAGAGATGCATGTATGTGTGTGAGTATATATATATATATATATATATATATATATATATATATATGTGTGTGTGAGTATATATATATGTGTGTGAGTATATATATATGTGTGTGAGTATATATATATGTGTGTGAGTATATATATATGTGTGTGAGTATATATATATATATATATGTGTGTGAGTATATATATATATATATGTGTGTGAGTACATATATATATATGTGTGTGAGTATATATATATATATATATATATATATATATATGTGTGTGTGTGTGTGAATATATATATATATATATATATATATATATATATATAAAAAGAAAAGATTGTTGTCAGCACTATCAGCTTTACCAATAACCAGGGTAGTATACAAAGGTTCAAATATTTAGTACTTATCAGACCTATGGTGCAAGGGGAGAGTAGAAAATTAATATTCACAAAAGTAGAAACAGTAAGTCTCTCCTGTCCAGCACTGACCAATCCCTAAAAATAGTGTAATGGAATAAGCAATGCTAAAGTGACAACCCCCATAGAGACATAAAGGAGTAAAAAAAAAAAAAAAACATCAACCAATTGCTTCAACCAGGGAGCGTTAAAAGGAGTTGTTTATTGGAAAAACCATGAGATTATTGTTAAACAACCTGAGGGTACTCAAAACAATTCCGATCATAGTGCACTATGAGATTATCCTACCAGCTGGTAATAAAACCATAAAATAAAATAATTTGAAAAAAATTGAATAACTAAATACTTTCAATAACATGAAAACAGAAAAAACCTGTTTGTAGCCACAGGTAGTAAAGTCCCAGTCGGTAGTGTAATGAGAGTTCCCAACAGATCAATTATAAATACTGTAGCAACCTGCAAAAAATGGTTACATTGACTTCCTTGTTGTTAAGAAATTTGTCAAAGGGATATTCAGGTATAATGCAAGATGATATCCAAACTTCACTAACAGACACAATTTAAACTAACAATTTCCACCTTTGCGGTAAGTATTGACCAGTTCTTGGCTATCAGCAATACTTCATTTGTTAGAAAAGCAGACTCCGCTATAGCGGAAAAGATGTTTGGCAATGAAGGTAAAAATAGCAAATACTGTGTCTGAAAGTGTAGTGGTTATACTTGCGTCGTTTGAGAGTCCCACTATCGCGGTGCCACACCTCCAGGGGTGCTCCTCTCGCTCTTCTTGGTAACCTTTAATTTGCAGCTATTCACAAACTCCAAGGTTGCTACTATCTCCAATAGTTCCGTTAGAAATCTTTGTCTCATGGAGATCCCAACAAACACTCCAGCCAGCTACGCGCGTTTCACCCCTAAGGCTATGGGGCTTCTTCCGGCTCCAAATGCAATCAATACCTTACAGGTGTATTAGGTATACTTTTAACATAAACTTCACGGAGGAAAACTCCTCCCTTCCTTGAAGCCTTTAACAAATCATTGTTGTTCTTGGGGTAAAGTTGTAGCTTTTGTTTGAAAAAGTGAAACAATTGTATCAACATTATTATATACATATTGCGTATCAAACAAAAAATAGAAAAAAGAGAAGAAAAAGTGAAACTACGGAATTGTAAAAAGTACCGTAGTTAAGAAATAAAAACAAAAAAAGTGCTTCCCTGTAATGCAGCACTGGTCAATGCAAATCTATAAAAATCCAGTCTATAAAATATTAACTAATCACTGAATATAATATCCTTCCATGATTTACTTAACGACTATGTTAAGTCCAGAATATAGCAAGTTTTATCAATAACCATTAGGTTTCATCTATTCAGGTATGGTTCAAAGTTATGTAGCAGTGTGATACTAGTAATAATTTATTTACACAGGGACTCTGACATGGATTATTCCTCTACTTCCCTTTCCCATGAAGAATTGTGTATGTAAATTAGATTGCACACTCATGCAGCCACCTCATTCACTAAGAAAGCATGCATAGTTAATTTCCTCATTCATGCCTTGGGGGGCAACAGCTTTTAAATTAAATATCCATTTGCATTCATTCTGTAAAAGTTTTTTATCCAGATCACCACCACGCTCTCTAAGATCAATTTTTTGAAGACCCCTGAATTTTAATTCATGCTTATTACTATTGTGAAAATAGAAAAAATGTCGGGCTACACTGCTAGTGTCAATCAATTTATTCTTAATATCTCTCTTATGCTCTTTAATTTGTTCCTTGAGCTCTCTGTACGTTTTTCCTACGTAATAATAGGGACAATTACAGTACACTAGGTATACTACTCCTACACTTACACAGTTAATGTGCCCCTGGATGTGCCACTGTTTGCCAAATTTATCAATGAATTTATTCCCAGTACTCATATTTGGACATACTGAACATTTGGAACACTTAAAATTGCCATCTTTATTTTTATATTGTGACATCCAAGTTTCAGACTTATTCATATGAAAATGGCTTCTGACTAATTTGTCCTTAAGGTTGGGGGCTTTTTTCGCTGTCATTTGAGGGACACTACTTATTTGTTTTGCTATGGTGTTATCTAGAGTTAGGATATGCCAATGTTTTAGCAATATTGTCCTAATTTTGGCCCAAGAGTCATTATAGACACTAATAAACCTTACTATATCACCTTTTGGATCATCCTTATGTTTGTACAGTATTTCCTGTCGATCCTTATATCTTGCTTTAGTGTATGCCTGTTTTAGACAATTTTGAGAATATCCCCTTTCCTTAAATCTTTTTTGTAGGTCACAGACTTCATTTTTAAATGTTTCAATATCAGTACAATTTCTCCTATGTCTGAGGTATTGGCCATGTGGTATATTGAAAAGTAAATGGGATGGATGATGGCTATCAGCACGCAGTAGTGTGTTGCCAGCAGTGGGTTTTCTATGAGTTGAGGTAGTAATGAATTGATTTACATTCCTAATATTTAAATCCAAAAAACTTATTTCTGTTTTACTACTTGTGTATGTAAATTTCAAATTGAAGGTGTTTTGGTTCAAAGCCTCCATAAATTTAATTAATTTTTCCTCAGACCCTTCCCATATCATTAATGCATCATCTATGAAGCGTATCCATAATCCTATTTTGTCCTTGTATTCACCGTCCCAAATTGCTTCTTTTTCCCAAAATCCAAGATACAGGCATGTGTACGTAGGTGCACAGCCTGTACCCATGGCTGTACCAAGGATTTGTACATAAATCTTTTGATTGAAAATAAAATAATTATGTTGCAACAAGAAGTTCAGAAGTGTTAATACAAAATTAGTATGTTCAGAATATTGTTTGCCCCTTTGTTCCAAAAAATACCGACAAATTTCTACTCCTTTTGAGTGTGGAATTGAAGAGTACAACCCTTCAACATCAATTGTTACTAGGAGTGTATCTTTTTGGACTGTTAGGCCCTCTAATTTTTTAAGTACTTCAAGGGAGTCTTTCACAAAGGATGGCAAATTTTCAAGAAATGGTCTTAGATTGTAATCGACATATTCAGAGATTTTTTCTGTCAGGGACCCCCTACCAGAAATTATTGGTCTACCTGGTGGTGGTAACCTCCCCTTATGTAATTTGGGTATGGTATAGAAGGTAGGTATGATTGGAAACTTAACTTTAAGATAGTCAAACTCGTGTTTGTTAATGAGACCTTCTTTTAAGGCTGCAGATAATATTTGGTCTAATTCAAAAGAATATTGTTCAGTAGGGTCATTTTTAAAATTTTTATAATGATTTTTATCTTGGACTTGGAGAATACATTCTTTAAGATAGTCTTTTTATTTAAGACTAATACATTTCCGCCTTTATCTGACGGCTTAATGGTAATTTCAGAATTTGTTGGTAGTTCTCTTAATGCTAACTGTTGTTTGGTTGTTAAATTAGATTTAATAACTGTATTCTCTTCCATCTCTATGATATCTTTCTCTACCAGTTTGACAAAATTCTGAACACATGGTACCATTGATAAGGAAGGCATATAAGTTGACTTACTTTTTAAAGTACTGAATCCTATATGGGATGTAATTAGTTTCTCTTAAGGATCTCCCTCTGAAGCCAGTTACTCTAAGCCAATTAACATTTGGCGATCATGAATATCCAGAGTTGTTTCTGGTATTTTATTTGCAAATGTTTTCTTTAAAATTAATTTTCGTGCAAATAAATTCAAGTCTTTTATGACTGTGAATTTGTCACATTTATTTGTGGGAGCAAAGGAAAGACCCTTGCCTAATACTTCTATCTGATAATCCGTGAGCTTGGCGTCAGAGAGATTAACCACTTTTTTTTATTTTATTAAGTCTTCTGCTTCTCTTTCATTTGATTTCTCAATGGATATTTTCTCCCTTCTTGTGAGGCTTGTTTTATATTTCCTCCCTCCTTTCCTGGTTCTTTTGTTTCCTGTTGTCTCTGACCTAAAAAATCCCTTCTTCTACCTCTTCTAGATCTAAATCTTTGTCTGTTTTTATCATCAGTTGATGAACCTCCTGATTCTGAACTACTTGTCTGAAATGTATAATTATAGACTTGATGTTTTTGATAGTTATCCCAATCCCTCTCAAACTTTCTCCTTTTTCTAAATTTAATTGTATCTTGAATTTTTCTTACTTCTAACTTGGCCACTCCCATCAATTTTTCATATTGTTCATTTGTTTTCCATTCATCAATTTTTTCAATTGCAACATTCAGTTCTGTCTGTACTTGCTGTAATCTTAATTCATTCTCATCAATCATTAGCTTCATCCAGTTAAAGGCACATTCACTCGCATAGTTATCCCATTTTTTCTGAAAGTCATCTAACAATGGTTCATTCAGATTAGAGCCAGGTCTTTTTCTCACTCTTAAGCCTCTAGGTATCATTTTAGCTTCTAGGTATTTATTGAGGCTTAAAATCTCCCATTTTAGTTTTTGTTCTTTTAGTATTTTAGATTTATAAGTTTTAAATACTTTAAAGATGTTATGGCTCTCTTCTGTATTTTGATTTGTGTTTGCTGTATTGTTAGGAAGTTAAAAAGTTTCATCCATGTCAAAGTCCCATTCTGTCTTATCAAAACCTGCCATCTCAATATGCTCACCCGAGGATATACCTCACAAAAGAATATGCTTATATAATATAACTAGATGTGCAAGGCAACTATGAAAGACCACTTGAATGGTCAGAAATTTAATAAAAAAAGAAAAGGTTGTTGTCAGCACTATCAGCTTTACCAATAACCAGGGTAGTATACAAAGGTCCAAATGTTTAGTACTTATCAGACCTATGGTGCAAGGGGAGAGTAGAAAATTAATATTCACAAAAGTAGAAACAGTAAGTCTCTCCTGTCCAGCACTGACCAATCCCTAAAAATAGTGTAATGGAATAAGCAATTTTAAAGTGACAACCCCCATAGAGACATAAAGGAGTAAAAAAAAAACTAAAAAAAAAAACATCAACCAATTGCTGCAACCAGGGAGCGTTAAAAGGAGATGTTTATTGGAAAAACCATGAGATTATTGTTAAACAACCTGAGGGTACTCAAAACAATTCCAATCATAGTGCACTATGAGATTATCCTACCAGCTGGTAATAAAACCATAAAAATAAAATAATTTAAAAAAAATTGAATAACTAAATACTTTCAATAACATGAAAACAGAAAAAACCTGTTTGTAGCCACAGGTAGTAAAGTCTCAGTCGGTAGTGTAATGAGAGTTCCCAACAGATCAATTATAAATACTGTAGCAACCTGCAAAAAATGGTTACATTGACTTCCTTGTTGTTAAGAAATTCGTCAAAGGGATATTCAGGTATAATGCAAGATGATATCCACACTTCACTAACAGACACAATTTAAACTAACAATTTCCACCTTTGCGGTAAGTATTGACGAGTTCTTGGCTATCAGCAATACTTCATTTGTTAGAAAAGGAGACTCCGCTATAGCGGAAAAGATGTTTGGCAATGAAGGTAAAAATAGCAAATACGGCGGCAAATACGGCGGTAAACACTTTCAGACACAGTATATGCTATTTTTACTTTCATTGCCAAACATCTTTTCCGCTATAGCGGAGTCTGCTTTTCTAACAAATGAAGTATTGCTGATAGCCAAGAACTGGTCAATACTTACCGCAAAGGTGGAAATTGTTAGTTTAAATTGTGTCTGTTAGTGAAGTGTGGATATCATCTTGCATTATACCTGAATATCCCTTTGACGAATTTCTTAACAACAAGGAAGTCAATGTAACCATTGCTACAGTATTTATAATTGATCTGTTGGGAACTCTCATTACACTACCGACTGAGACTTTACTACCTGTGGCTACAAACAGGTTTTTTCTGTTTTCATGTTATTGAAAGTATTTAGTTATTCAATTTTTTTCAAATTATTTTATTTTTATGGTTTTATTACCAGCTGGTAGGATAATCTCATAGTGCTCTATGATTGGAATTGTTTTGAGTACCCTCAGGTTGTTTAACAATAATCTCATGGTTTTTCCAATAAACAACTCCTTTTAACGCTCCCTGGTTGCAGCAATTGGTTGATGTTTTTTTTACTCCTTTATGTCTCTATGGGGGTTGTCACTTTAGAATTGCTTATTCCATTACACTATTTTTAGGGATTGGTCAGTGCTGGACAGGAGAGACTTACTGTTTCTACTTTTGTGAATATTAATTTTCTACTCTCCCCTTGCACCATAGGTCTGATAAGTACTAAATATTTGGACCTTTGTATACTACCCTGGTTATTGGTAAAGCTGATAGTGCTGACAACAACCTTTTCTTTTTTTATTAAATTTCTGACCATTCAAGTGGTCTTTCATAGTTGCCTTGCACATATAGTTATAATATATAAGCAAATTCTTTTGTGAGGAATATCCTCGGGTGAGCATATTGAGATGGCAGGTTTTGATAAGACAGAATGGGACTTTGACATTGATGAAACTTTTTCACTTCCTAACAATACAGCAAACACAAATCAAAATACAGAAGAGAGCCATAACATCTTTAAAGTATTTAAAACTTATAAATCTAAAATACTAAAAGAACAAAAACTAAAATGGGAGATTTCAAGCCTCAATAAATACCTAGAAGCTAAAATGATACCTAGAGGCTTAAGAGTGAGAAAAAGACCTGGCTCTAATCTGAATGAACCATTGTTAGATGACTTTCAGAAAAAATGGGATAACTATGCGAGTGAATGTGCCTTTAACTGGATGAAGCTAATGATTGATGAGAATGAATTAAGATTACAGCAAGTACAGACAGAACTGAATGTTGCAATTGAAAAAATTGATGAATGGAAAACAAATGAACAATATGAAAAATTGATGGGAGTGGCCAAGTTAGAAGTAAGAACAATTCAAGATACAATTCAATTTAGAAAAAGGAGAACGTTTTAGAGAGATTGGGATGACTATCAAAAAAATCAAGTCTATAATTATACATTTCAGACAAGTAGTTCAGAATCAGGAGGTTCATCAACTGATGATAAAAACAGACAAAGATTTAGATCTAGAAGAGGTAGAAGAAGGGATTTTTTAGGTCAGAGACAACAGGAAACAAAAGAACCAGGAGAGGAGGGAGGAAATATAAAACAAGCCTCACAAGAAGGGAGAAAATATCCATTGAGAAATCAAATGAAAGGGAAGCAGAAGACTTAATAAAATAAAAAAAAAGTGGTTAATCTCTCTGACGCCAAGCTCACGGATTATCAGATAGAAGTATTAGGCAAGGGTCTTTCCTTTGCACCCACAAATAAATGTGACAAATTCACAATCATAAAAGACTTGAATTTATTTGCACGAAAATTAATTTTAAAGAAAACATTTGCAAATAAAATACCAGAAACAACTCTGGATATTCATGATCGCCAAATGTTAATTGGCTTAGAGTAACTGGCTTCAGAGGGAGATCCACAAGAGAAACTAATTACATCCCATATAGGATTCAGTACTTTAAAAAGTAAGTCAACTTATATGCCTTCCTTATCAATGGTACCATGTGTTCAGAATTTTGTCAAACTGGTAGAGAAAGATATCATAGAGATGGAAGAGAATACAGTTATTAAATCTAATTTAACAACCAAACAACAGTTAGCATTAAGAGAACTACAAACAAATTCTGAAATTAAAGGCGGAAATGTAGTAGTCTTAAATAAAAAAGACTATCTTAAAGAATGTATTCTCCAAGTCCAAGACAAAAATCATTATAAAAATCTTAAAAATGACCCTACTGAACAATATTCTTTTGAATTAGACCAAATATTATCTGCAGCCTTAAAAGAAGGTCTCATTAACAAACATAAGTTTGACTATCTTAAAGTTAAGTTTCCAATCATACCTACCTTCTATACCATACCCAAATTACATAAGGGGAGGTTACCACGGCCAGGTAGACCAATAATTTCTGGTATGGGGTCCCTGACAGAAAAAATCTTTGAATATGTCGATTACAATCTAAGACCATTTCTTGAAAATTTGCCATCCTTTGTGAAAGACTCCCTTGATGTACTTAAAAAATTAGAGGGCCTAACAGTCCAAAAAGATACACTCCTAGTAACAATTGATGTTGAAGGGTTGTACTCTTCAATTCCACACTCAAAAGGAGTAGAAATTTGTCGGTATTTTTTGGAACAAAGGGGCAAACAATATTCTGAACATACTAATTTTGTATTAACACTTCTGAACTTCTTCTTGTAACATAATTATTTTATTTTCAATCAAAAGATTTATGTGCAAATCCTTGGTACAGCCATGGGTACATGCTGTGCACCTACGTACGCATGCCTGTACTTTGGATTTTGGGAAAAAGAAGCAATTTGGGACGGTGAATACAAGGACAAAATAGGATTACGGATACGCTTCATAGATAATGCATTAATGCTATGGGAAGGGTCTGAGGAAGAATTAATTAAATTTATGGAGGCTTTGAACCAAATCAATTTGAAATTTACATACACAAGTAGTAAAACAGAAATAAGTTTTTTGGATTTAAATATTAGGAATGTAAATCAATTCATTACTACCTCAACTCATAGAAAACCCACTGCTGGCAACACACTACTGCGTGCTGATAGCCATCATCCATCCCATTTACTTTTCAATATACCACATGGCCAATACCTCAGACATAGGAGAAATTGTACTGATATTGAAACATTTAAAAATGAAGTCTGTGACCTACAAAAAAGATTTAAGGAAAGGGGATATTCTCAAAATTGTCTAAAACAGGCATACACTAAAGCAAGATATAATGATTGACAGGAAATACTGTACAAACATAAGGATGATCCAAAAGGTGATACAGTAAGGTTTATTAGTGTCTATAATGATTCTTGGGCCAAAATTAGGACAATATTGCTAAAACATTGGCATATCCTAACTCTAGATAACACCATAGCAAAACAAATAAGTAGTGTCCCTCAAATGACATCGAAAAAAGCCCCCAACCTTAAGGACAAATTAGTTAGAAGCCATTTTCATATGAATAAGTCTGAAACTTGGCTGTCACAATATAAAAATAAAGATGGCAATTTTTATGTGTTCCAAATGTTCAGTATGTCCAAATATGAGTACTGGGAATAAATTCATTGATACATTTGGCAAACAGTGGCACATCTAGGGGCACATTAACTGTGTAAGCGTAGGAGTAGTATACCTAGTGCACTGTAATTGTCCCTGTTATTACGTAGGAAAAATGTACAGAGAGCTCAAGGAACAAATTAAAGAGCATAAGAGAGATATTAAGAATAAATTGATTGACACTAGCAGTGTAGCCCGACATTTTTTCTATTTTCACAATAGTAATAAGCATGAATTAAAATTCAGGGGTCTTCAAAAAATTGATCTTAGAGAGCGTAGTGGTGATCTGGATAAAAAAACTTTTACAGAATGAATGCAAATGGATATTTAATTTAAAATCTCTTGCCCCCCAAGGCATGAATGAGGAAATTAACTATGCATGCTTTCTTGGTGAATGAGGTGGCTGCATGAGTGTGCAATCTAATTTACATACACAATTCTTCAAGGGAAAGGGAAGTAGAGGAATAATCCATGTCAGAGTCCCTGTGTAAATAAATTATTACTAGTATCACACTGCTACATAACTTTGAACCATATCTGAATAGATGAAACCTAATGGTTATTGATAAAATTTTCTATATTCTGGACTTAACATAGTCGTTAAGTAAATCATGGAAGGATATTATATTCAGTGATTAGTTAATATTTTATAGAGTGGATTTTTATAGATTAGCATCGACCAGTGCTGCATTACAGGGAAGCACTTTTTTTGTTTTTATTTCTTAACTACGGTACTTTTTACAATTCCGTAGTTTCACTTTTTCTTCTCTTTTTTCTATTTTTTGTTTGATACGCAATATGTATATAATAATGTTGATACAATTGTTTCACTTTTTCAAACAAAAGATACAACTTTACCCCAAGAACAACAATGATTTGTTAAAGGCTTCAAGGAAGGGAGGAGTTTTCCTCCGTGAAGTTTATGTTAAAAGTATACCTAATACGCCTGTAAGGTATTGATTGCATTTGGAGCCGGAAGAAGCCCCATAGCCTTAGGGGTGAAACGCGCGTAGCTGGCTGGAGTGTTTGTTGGGATCTCCATGAGACAAAGATTTCTAACGGAACTATTGGAGATAGTAGCAACCTTGGAGTTTGTGAATAGCTGCAAATTAAAGGTTACCAAGAAGAGCGAGAGGAGCACCCCTGGAGGTGTGGCACCACGATAGTGGGACTCTCAAACGACCCAAGTATAACGGCTACGGCGGTAAACACTTTCAGACACAGTATTTGCTATTTTTACCTTCATTGCCAAACATCTTTCCCGCTATAGCGGAGTCTGCTTTTCTAACAAATGAAGTATTGCTGATAGCCAAGAACTGGTCAATACTTACCGCAAAGGTGGAAATTGTTAGTTTAAATTGTGTCTGTTAGTGAAGTGTGGATATCATCTTGCATTATACCTGAATATCCCTTTGACGGATTTCTTAACAACAAGGAAGTCAATGTAACCATTTTCTGCAGGTTGCTACAGTATTTATAATTGATTTGTTGGGAACTCTCATTACACTACCGACTGGGACTTTACTACCTGTGGCTACAAACAGGTTTTTTCTGTTTTCATGTTATTGAAAGTATTTAGTTATTCAATTTTTTTCAAATTATTTTATTTTTATGGTTTTATTACCAGCTGATAGGATAATCTCATAGTGCACTATGATCGGAATTGTTTTGAGTACCCTCAGGTTGTTTAACAATAATCTCATGGTTTTTCCAATAAACAACTCATTTTAACGCTCCCTGGTTGCAGCAATTGGTTGATGTTTTTTTTTTGTTTTTTTGTTTTTTTTACTCCTTATGCCTCTATGGGGGTTGTCACTTTAGAATTGCTTATTCCATTACACTATTTTTAGGGATTGGTCAGTGCTGGACAAGAGAGACTTACTGTTTCTACTTTTGTGAATATATATATATATATATAATATTATATATATATATATATATATATATATATATATATATATATATATATATATATATCTATGTTTGTGAGTATATATATATATATATATATATATATATATATATATATATATATATATATATATACAAAAAGAGAGAAAAAGTACCCTTATTGATCCAGCAACAAACTATATAATGAATAATTAATTACTAGTCTCTAGATATAATTAAGGTCAGAAATCAAAAATGTATAACACACTCACTAAAATACGTGAATGAATCATTTCTAAATGAAAAACTAAATATTTTAGTTCATATACCACAGAGTCAAAAACTGAATCCGAATCGATATTAAATTTATATGTTATTCATACTCTATGCTTATCATAAAGCTATAGACTAATTTTATCAGAATATGCTAAATATGATTAAGATAGACACTTTGTTTATATAAGTAATGTTACCATTATTAACCTCAGTCTCCCAGAAATGATCCAAAATTTAACTCTTCATTTAAGCCTGATGGTTTCAAGCTTTTTAGATTGAAGATCCATTTACTCTCTTTACATAGTAAAATCTGATCTAAATTTCCTCCTCTGCCTTTTAAATCCACTGTTTCCAGGCCCCTGAATTTTAGAATCTTCTTATTACTACCATGAAAGTCTGCAAAATGTCGAGCCACACTACTAGTTTTAGTACACTTGTTCTTAATGTCCCTTTTGTATTCTTTGATTCTTTCTTTTAACTCCCTATAGGTTTTACCTATATAATAACGGGGACAATTGCAGGAGACCATATAGATTACTCCTTCACTTTTGCAAGTGATGTGGCCCTTTAATGTGTGAAAGGAACCAAATCTGTCGCAAAAGTTCTTGCCTGTTAGCATATTGTTGCACACTGAACAATGAGAACATTTAAAATTTCCATTCTTCTTTGAACTTAACTAATTCCCTGTATTTTTGTTTTCTAAATGGCTATGTACCAGTAAGTCTTTTAACCCCTTAATGACAACTGACGTACCAGGTACGTCATGCATTAACAAGCAGTTAATGACAATGGACGTACCTGGTACGTCAGTTGTCTAACAGAGTGCTGGAAGCGATCACAAATGCTTCCAGCAGCTCTGAGGGTATTGCAGTGATGCCTCGATATGAAGGCATCCTGCAATACCACTTTACAAGCCCCCGATGCAGAGAGAGCCACTCTGTGGCCCTCTCTGCACCGGTAGCAATAGTGCCGTGTGTGAGGGTGCGCATGCGCGTGCACGATGCGCGCGCGTTTGCACGTGAGCATGCATGTGCGCGTGCGCGCGTGTGCACCCATTAGCCACACTGACACCAATGAATGAGGGCAGAAAGGGGAAAAAAAGGGATTTTTAAAAAAAAAAATATATAAAAGGATCTGGGAGGGGGTGGGGGTGGGGGTATTGTGGGGGGCTGCTACACTACAGAAATAGTTTTTTAAGTAAAAATAAAATAAAAATACTTTTTGGGGGGTTTTTGGGACCAAACTGGGTACTGGCAGACAGCTGCCAGTACCCAAGATGGTGGTAATTAGGTAGGGGAGAGGGTTAGAGAGCTGGAGGGGGGATCAGGGAGGTTGGGGCTAAGGCAGGGGTCCATCACAGCTAAAATACTTTATTATTTTTATTTTAAAAAAAAAAAAACCTCTTTTATTTAGTACTGGCAGACTTTCTGCCAGTACTTAAGATGGCGGGAACAATTGTGGGGTTGGGGAGGGAAGAGAGCTGTTTGGGAGGGATCAGGGGGTGGGATGTGTCAGGTGGGAGGCTGATCTCTAAAATTAACCCTGCAAGCTCCCTACAAGCTACCTAATTTAACCCCTTCACTGCTGGGCATAATTAACGTGTGGTGCGCAGCAGCATTTAGCGGCCTTCTAATTACCAAAAAGCAACGCCAAAGCCATATAAGTCTGCTATTTATGAACAAAGGGGATCCCAGAGAAGCTTTTACAACAATTTCTGCCATAATTGCACAAGCTGTTTGTAAATAATTTCAGTGAGAAACCTAAAATTGTGAAAAATGTTAAGTTTTTTTTTTTTATTTGCTCGCATTTGGCGGTGAAATGGTGGCATAAAATATACCAAAATGGGCCTAGATCAATACTTGGGGTTGTCTACTACACTACACTAAAGCTAAAATTAACCCTACAAGCTCCCTAATTAACCCCTTCACTCCTGGGCATAAAACACGTGTGGTGCGCAGCGGCATTTAGCGGCCTTCTAATTACCAAAAAGCAACCCAAAAGCCATATAAGTCTGCTATTTCTGAAAAAGGGGGATCCCAGAGAAGCATTTACAACCATTTGTGCCATAATTGCAGAAGCTGTTTGTAAATAATTTCAGTGGGAAACCTAAAGTTTGTGACAAATTTTGTGAAAAAGTGAACTTTTTTTTTTTTTTGATCGCATTTGGCGGTGAAATGGTGGCATGAAATATACCAAAATGGGCCTAGATCAATACTTTGGGTTGTCTTCTAAAAAAAAATATATACATGTCAAGGGATATTCAGGTATTCCTGACAGATATCAGGGTTCCAATGTAACTAGCGCTAATTTTGAAAAAAAGTGGTTTGGAAATAGCGAAGTGCTACTTGTATTTATTGCCCCATAAATTGCAAAAAAAGCAAAGAACATGTAAACATTGGGTATTTCTAAACTCAGGACAAAATTTAGAAACTATTTAGCATGGGTGTTTTTTGGTGATTGTAGATGTGTAACATATTTTGGGGGTCAAAGTTAGAAAAAGTGTGTTTTTTTCCATTTTTTCCTCATATTTTATTATTTTTTTTTTAGTAAATTATAAGACATGATGAAAATAATGGTATCTTTAGAAAGTCCATTTAATGGCGAGAAAAACGGTATATAATATGTGTGGGTACAGTAAATGAGTAAGAGGGAAATTACAGCTAAACACAAACACTGCAGAAATGTAAAAATAGCCATTGTCATCAAGGGTAAGAAAATTGAAAAATGGTCCGGTCATTAAGGGGTTAAGTTAGGCGCTCTTTTTGGGGTCATTAGTGGAGATTCACCTACAAATTTACCAATTGATTTGTCTATCCACAATACATGCCAATGTTTGTTTAAAATTGCACGGATATCCTGCCATCTCTGATTATAAGTCCCTATGAAGCGAACTAAAGATTTGTCTGATGTTTTATCTAATTTATTATATAGAAGGTCGTCCCTATTTTTGTTCTTAGTCTTGTTAAAAGCCTTTTTCAGACATTGTTGTGTATATCCTCTTGCTTTAAATCTTCTGTTTAGAGCTTTGGCTTCTGTCTTAAATTGGTCTGGATCTGAGCAATTTCTTTTATGTCTCAAAAACTGACCATAAGGGATATTATGTATCATTTTTTTTGGGTGGTGGCTGTCAAATGATAGTAGGGCATTCCCTGCGGTATCCTTTAGGAATGTTGCTGTTTTTAAACAATTATTAAAGTAATTTGTAAGAGAAGTCACAGCTAAAAATAGTAGCTGTGAGAAGGAATGACAAGGCAGCACACAAATTGCATAAATAACAAGTGGTTTGTTTGCTAAACCTGCATATGTCAGAAAAAAATTTCCCCAAACCCATTATGTAAGTAAAAGGAGTGACATATATAAACCAGGCCTGGTTAGTACCTAATATCTAACACATAACCGTAAAACTACGGTTCTAAGAAATAATTATGTTGTAACAAACCATGACAAAAACATTCTGCTTGCTACAAACAGACATGTGAAAGATATATTGTTGCAACAATTGTTTCAATAATGACACAGAATAATAAATGTCTGTGAGTATCAGAGCACTTAGTGTGAATCACATGCTCTGTATATGAAATTGTTACAAAGAAACAGTTCCAGCGTTACTGATTGGAAAACCAACTTGAATTACTGAGCAAGCAGCCTCACCACATTCGCGGTACAAAGTTCCAGTGTATCATCCAAAACCAGCTTATATAATTACCACTTGATCCACCTTAAGACTTGCATATGCCTCATACCGGATCCTTGGTAAATCTCCAAACAAAGCGGTTTGTATAAAGGCTCCTATGCGGTTAATGCCTCCTTGTATTCACAGAACCGGAACTTCTATTAAAGACTGCTGTATGCTTGTCAGTTGTTAGAGCCACATCATCGTAACTCGGTACGCTTGGGACCAGCTGCCAGGAAATTAGCACTCCACTTCAAACAGTTGCTGCTTCACAAACGTCAGGCATGACACGTTTCACCCCTCCCCTTTAGTGGGCTGACTTTAGGGCTTCATCGGATGCTTGTATGTGGTAATGACACCACTTTTATAGCTCAATGGCTAATTTAAATATTTAATTGATGACGATTTTAACACAGTGTTGCAACCTATATACAAAGTTAAACTACAAAAAATAATTTTTGCACATACATCATATTTATTAAATAGTTACATGTTATGCAATATATTTTTGGGTATCTTTTTCATTCCGGGATGGCAAAATAAAAACCACACAAATTTGTGACAATTGCAATTTTCACATCTCCTAACTTTTCTTATATTCTGGGCAAAACTATTAGCTACTATCTATGCAACTGTTCCAGTGTATCATCCAAAACCAGCTTATATAATTACCACTTGATCCACCTTAAGACTTGCATATGCCTCATACCGGATCCTTGGTAAATCTCCAAACAAAGCGGTTTGTATAAAGGCTCCTATGCGGTTAATGCCTCCTTGTATTCACAGAACCGGAACTTCTATTAAAGACTGCTGTATGCTTGTCAGTTGTTAGAGCCACATCATCGTAACTCGGTACGCTTGGGACCAGCTGCCAGGAAATTAGCACTCCACTTCAAACAGTTGCTGCTTCACAAACGTCAGGCATGACACGTTTCACCCCTCCCCTTTAGTGGGCTGACTTTAGGGCTTCATCGGATGCTTGTATGTGGTAATGACACCACTTTTATAGCTCAATGGCTAATTTAAATATTTAATTGATGACGATTTTAACACAGTGTTGCAACCTATATACAAAGTTAAACTACAAAAAATAATTTTTGCACATACATCATATTTATTAAATAGTTACATGTTATGCAATATATTTTTGGGTATCTTTTTCATTCCGGGATGGCAAAATAAAAACCACACAAATTTGTGACAATTGCAATTTTCACATCTCCTAACTTTTCTTATATTCTGGGCAAAACTATTAGCTACTATCTATGCAACTGGATTAATATAGAGATAGACATACCAAAGGTTATTATTTGTCCCCTACAAAGAAAGTATTTTACAAAAAACATGAGAAATCAATTTTTTCATTAAGGCCATTTGGAGCCAGTGTATTTAAGCGATAAATCCATCGGGATTCATTCCTTAATAGCATATTATCAACATCACCACCACGGCGGTGCTGTTTTATATGCTGAATGCCAGTCACTTTCATTATAGTAAAGTCAGAGTTATGATACAATTAAAAGTGTCTGGCCACCGGACTGTCCTGTTCTTTATTCTTAATGTCATCCCTATGCTCTTTGACTCAATCTTTCAGGTCACGTTTAGTTTTCCCTATACAATATAGGGGACATGAACAGTGCAGGAGGTAAATTACACCTGTAGTGTTACAGGTGATCCATTGTTTTATATTATATTGTCTACCTGTTGAGGTTTCAAATTTGCATGTTTTTTGTATGAACCTGCAATACACACAATTCCCACAAGGGCTACAACCTTGCCATTTACCTCTTGCACTTAACCAATTGGTTGTCGGTTTTCTTATGTATTCACTTCTGACAAGCTTATCCTTGAGACTGTCAGCTCTATGTGCTGTCAACAAAGGGAAGTCTCCTACATAGTCTCTCAGTTCAGTGTCAATAGTCAACATGTGCCAATATTTTTCATTATATCTCTAAGTTTGCCCCAGTGTGAATTGAACTTAGTTATAAGGCGTAGCTTGTCTCCATTCCATTTATCTGCATTTTGTCTATAGAGCAAATCATTCCTTGTGCTATTTCTAGCCCTAGTCCAGGCCCTTTTTACCTGTCTCTTAGAATATCCTCTTTCCAGGAATCTAGATGACGTCTCTTTAGCCTGTAATTCAAATTCCTCTGAGTTGGAACAATTCCTTCTCAACCGAAGGAATTGGCCAACTGGAATGCCAGTTTTTAAGCATTCAGGATGATGACTAGTAGCATGTAGAAGGCTGTCGTTGCCCTTTGATTTAAGATAAACCTTAGTGGTTAGGTGTCTACCTTCTTTTCTTATTGATAAATCTAAAAATCTTGCTTCCTCTTTACTCATTTCACATGTAAGAAAGATATTTTACCCATTGTCAGTGTTCAAAATACTCAAGAAATTTTCTAATAGTTCTTTACTACCCCTCCATTGGAGTAGAATGTCGTCCACATAGCGGAGCCAGAGTGCCACATGTGCCTCCACCAGGGATTCAAAGCACAAAAGAACTGCAGGTTCATACAAAAAACATGCAAATTTGAAACCTCAACAGGTAGACAATATAATATAAAACAATGGATCACCTGTAACACTACAGGTGTCATTTACCTCCTGCACTGTTCATGTCCCCTATATTATATAGGGAAAACTAAACGTGACCTGAAAGATCGAGTCAAAGAGCATAGGGATGACATTAAGAATAAAGAACAGGACAGTCCGGTGGCCAGACACTTTGAATTCTATCATAACTCTGACTTTACTATAATGAAAGTTCAGCATATAAAACAGCACCGCCGTGGTGGTGATGTTGATAATATGCTATTAAGGAATGAATCCCGATGGATTTATCGCTTAAATACACTGGCTCCAAATGGCCTTAATGAAAAAATTGATTTCTCATGTTTTTTGTAGAATACTTTCTTTGTAGGGAACAAATAATAACCCTTGGTATGTCTATCTCTATATTAATCCAGTTGCATAGATAGTAGTTAATAGTTTTGCCCAGAATATAAGAAAAGTTAGGAGATGTGAAAATTGCAATTGTCACAAATTTGTGTGGTTTTTATTTTGCCATCCCGGAATGAAAAAGATACCCAAAAATATGTTGCATAACATGTAACTATTTAATAAATATGATGTATGTGCAAATAATAGTTGTAGTTTAACTTTGTATATAGGTTGCAACACTGTGTTAAAATCGTCATCAATTAAATATTTAAATTAGTCATTGAACTATAAAAGTGGTGTCATTACCACATACAAGCATCTGATGAAGCCCTAAAGTCAGCCCACTAAAGGGGAGGGGCGAACGCGTCATACCTGACGTTTGTGAAGCGGCAACTGTTTGAAGTGGAGTGCTAATTTCCTGGCAGCTGGTCCCAAGCGTACTGAGTTACGATGATGTGGCTCTAACAACTGACAAGCATACAGCAGTCTTTAATAGAAGTTCTGGTTTTGTGAATACAAGGAGGCATTAACCGCATAGGAGCCTTTATACAAACCACTTTGTTTGGAGATTTACCAAGGATCCGGTATGAGGCATATGCAAGTCTTAAGGTGGATCAAGTGGTAATTATATAAGCTGGTTTTGGATGATACACTGGAACTTTGTACCGCAAATGTGGTGAGGCTGCTTGCTCAGTAATTCAAGTTGGTTTTCCAATCAGTAACACTGGAACTGTTTCTTTGTAACAATTTCATATACAGAGCGTGTGATTCACACTAAGTGCTCTGATACTCACGGACATTTATTATTCTGTGTCATTATTGAAACAATTGTTGCAACAATATATCTTTCACATGTCTGTTTGTAGCAAGCGGAATGTTTTTGTCATGGTTTGTTACAACATAATTATTTGTTAGAACCGTAGTTTTACGGTTATGTGTTAGATATTAGGTACTAACCAGGCCTGGTTTATATATGTCACTCCTTTTACTTACATAATGGGTTTGGGGAAATTTTGTTTCTGACATATGCAGGTTTAGCAAATAAACCACTTGTTAGTTATGCAATTTGTATGCTGCCTTGTCATTCCTTCTCACAGCTACTATTTTTAGCTGTGACTTCTCTTACAAATTACTTTAATACTATTTTATGATTGCTAGCACCTAATTTGTTTTTGTTTGTAACCAAGGTAGAGTGCACACATTTAACTCATTTGTTTTTAAACAATTGTTGTCATTGATAATTCATAAATCCAGAAACCTTATCTCATTTTTACTGTAACTATAGGTAAATTTTAGGTTCCAATCATTCTTATTTAGTTTCTGCATAAATTCTATGAGTTTCATCTCAGTGTCCTCCCAGAGGAGGAACACATCATCGATGAATCTCAACCATAGAGAGATAGAGTCATTTGTAATTTCTTCACTGTTAAGTATATGTTCATGCTCCCATTTCCCTAGGTAGAGGCAAGCAAACGTGGGGGCACAACAGCTCCCCATTGCTGTTCCTAAATTCTGTTGATAACACTTATTTCCAAAAAGAAAATAGTTATGTTTTAAAATAAAAGATAATAATTCCAAAACAAAATTAGTGTGATTATCATAATCTGAACCTCTCTGAATTAGGAAGTATTTGATTGCCTCTATCCCTTTATCATGGGGAATACTTGAATAAAGCGATTCAACATCTATCGCAACCAGTATAGTGTTTGCAGTGACCGTTATATCATTAGGTTTTTTCAGCACGTCAAGAGTGTCTTTTATATATGAGGGGAGATTTAGTAAATTTGGTCTGAGACAAAAGTCCACATATTGTGAGATTTTTTCAGTTAATGAGCCTCTGACCGATATAATCGGGCGACCCGGGGGTGGTATTTTATTTTTGTGAAGTTTGGGTAAACTATAAAAGTAGCTGTTTTTGGAAATTTCACATAAAGGAAGTCAAATTCTCTCTGGTTAATGATACCTTCACCTTTAGCTCTTGTTAAAATTTGCAATAATTTTTCTTTATAAATTTCTGTTGGATTAAAGCGTAAAATGCTATACTGCTTATTGTCTCTTAATAATCTATGGCATTCATCAATGTAGTCATTTGTGTTTAGGACTACAACATTGCCGCCTTTGTCTGATGGCTTGATGGTTATTTTGGTGTCATTTTGTAGTTCACGCTTCATTTAAGCCTGATGGATCTTCAATCTAAAAAGCTTGACACCATCAGGCGTAAATGAAGAGTTAAATTTTGGATCATTTCTGGGAGACTGAGGTTAATAATGGGTAACATTACTTATGTAAACAAAGTGTCTATCTTAATCATATTTAGCATATTCTGATAAAATTAGTCTATAGCTTTATGATAAGTATAGATTATGAATAACATAAATTTAATATTGATTCGGATTCAGTTTTTGACTCTGTGGTATATGAACTAAAATATTTTGTTTTTCATTTAGAAATGATTCATTCACGTATTTTAGTGAGTGTGTTATAATTTTTTTGTTTCTGACCTTAACTATATCTAGAGACTAGTAATTAATTATTCATTATATAGTTTGTTGCTTGATCAATAAGGGTACTTTTTCTCTCTTTTTGTATACATTACTAATTTACCCTTACCGTGCACTACACAGAAAAGTGTATCCTTACACAGGATACACTATCAATACTTTCTGTGTATATAACTTTGAAATGTATTATACTGGTGGTGCTGGCACACATTATAAATTATGTATCTCTGACTATTGAATGTGGTCTTTCCTTTTGTACCGTGCACACTATGTGTTAACTTAGCCTCTAGAAAAAGGTTTTAGTCAGATATCATAATTACCAACACAGGTTTGGCTTGTTCTGCACCACAGAGTTGAAAAATGGCTGAATTAAATGAGAGTGAATGGAGATATGATGTTGATGACACTTTTTCAGCCCCTTCAAATACAGAGGGTAACACTTCAAACTCTTCTGAAAATCCAAGTATATACAAATCATTTAAAGATTACAAGAAAAATTTGTTTAAAGAACAAAAACTGAAATGGGAGATATCTAGCTTAGAAAAATATGTGGAAATGAAAATGATTCCAAGAGGATTAATTAGAAGAAAGAGACCAGGGGCCAATTTAGATAATCCATTTATGGAGAATTTCCAAAATAAATGGGATGAGTTTGCAGATCCAAATGTTCTATAAATTGGATGAACTTAATGATTGAGGAAAACAAACTAAGACTAGATAAAATACAAAATGAATTAACATCAGCTAAAAATGAAGTAGATACTTGGAAAGGTAAAGATGAATATGAGAGATTAATGGGTCTAGCAAAAGTTGAGCTACACAAAATTCAAGATTCTATTAAATTTAGGGAAAAAAGAAATATCAAAGAGACTGGCAAGATTATCAGGATAAAAAGGTTTATGACTATGCATATAGTGCCTCTAGTGGCTCTGAATCAGAAGTTTCAAGTGGAGAGGAAAATAAATCACAAAAATCCTATAGAGAACAACAAAAGAGTTTTTTAGGTCACAAAAATACAAATATAGGAGAGGGGGGCGGAAACATAGATGGCAGAGGCAGACGCAGGTACCCACTCAGACAGAAGAGGAAAAACAACACATAAATGTGGTAAATTTGTCAGACAAAAATTTAACTTGCCCCCAAATAGAAATTTTAGAAAAGGGACTAACTTTTTCACCAACAAACAAAATGGACAAATTTGACCTGGTAAAAGACCTTCACCTATTTGCTCGCAAAATTGTTCTTAATAAAACATTTGAAAATAAACCAGACAAAACTTCCCTGAATTTACATGATAGGCAAAGTTTAAAAATCTTAGAAGAACTGGAAGAAGAGATATCAGGCCAGTCAAGTGGGGCAACCTCTATAGGATTTAGTGACTTTAAAAAGAAGTCCCAATATATGCCTGCTCTTTCCAGTATTCCTTTGATACATAATTTTGTGAAACTTGTGGAAAGAGACATTGATCTTATGAATAGTGATGAATAATCTTACATAGTCTTACATCTTAAATAGTCTGATAATCTTACAAAATTACAGAGAGCCGCCTTGCGTGAACTACAAAATGACACCAAAATAACCATCAAGCCATCAGACAAAGGCGGCAATATTGTAGTCCTAAACACAAAGGACTACATTGATGAATGCCATAGATTATTAAGAGACAATAAGCAGTATAGCATTTTACGCTTTAATCCAACAGAAATTTATAAAGAAAAATTATTGCAAATTTTAACAAGAGCTAAAGGTGAAGGTATCATTAACCAGAGAGAATTTGACTTCCTTTATGGGAAATTTCCAAAAACAGCTACCTTTTATAGTTTACCCAAACTTCACAAAAATAAATAGTCACACTAATTTTGTTTTGGAATTATTATCTTTTATTTTAAAACATAACTATTTTCTTTTTGGAAATAAGTGTTATCAACAAAATTTAGGAACAGCAATGGGGAGCTGTTGTGCCCCCACGTTTGCTTGCCTCTACCTAGGGAAATGGGAGCATGAACATATACTTAACAGTGAAGAAATTACAAATTACTCTATCTCTCTATGGTTGAGATTCATTGATGATGTGTTCCTCCTCTGGGAGGACACTGAGATGAAACTCATAGAATTTATGCAGAAACTAAATAGGAATGATTGGAACCTAAAATTTACCTATAGTTACAATAAAAATGAGATAACGTTTCTGGATTTACGAATTATCAATGACAACAATTGTTTAAAAACAGCTACATTCTGAAAGGATACCGCAGGGAATGCCCTACTATCATTTGACAGCCACCACCCAAATAAATTGATACATAATATCACTTATGGTCAGTTTTTGAGACATAAAATCGATTGCTCAGATCCGGACCAATTTAAGACAGAAGCCAAAGCTCTAAACAGCAGATTTAAAGCAAGAGGCCATACACAACAATGTCTGAAAAAGGCTTTTAACAAGACTAAGAACAAAAATAGGGACAACCTTCTATATAATAAATTAGATAAAACATCAGACAAATCTTTAGTTCGCTTCATAGGGACTTATAATCAGAGATGGCAGGATATCCGTGCAATTTTAAACAAACATTGGCATGTATTGTGGATAGACAAATCAATTGGTAAATTTGTAGGTGAATCTCCACTAATGACCCCAAAAAGAGCACCTAACTTAAAAGACTTACTGGTACATAGCCATTTAGAAAACAAAAATACAGGGAATTAGTTAAGTTCAAAGAAGAATGGAAATTTTAAATGTTCTCATTGTTCAGTGTGCAACAATATGCTAACAGGCAAGAACTTTTGCGACAGATTTGGCTCCTTTCACACCGTAAAGGGCCACATCACTTGCAAAAGTGAAGGAGTAATCTATATGGTCTCCTGCAATTGTCCCCGTTATTATATAGGTAAAACCTATAGGGAGTTAAAAGAAAGAATCAAAGAATACAAAATGGACATTAAGAACAAGTGTACTAAAACTAGTAGTGTGGCTCGACATTTTGCAGACTTTCATGGTAGTAATAAGAAGATTCTAAAATTCAGGGGCCTGGAAACAGTGGATTTAAAAGGCAGAGGAGGAAATTTAGATCAGATTTTACTATGTAAAGAGAGTAAATGGATCTTCAATCTAAAAAGCTTGAAACCATCAGGCTTAAATGAAGAGTTAAATTTTGGATCATTTCTGGGAGACTGAGGTTAATAATGGTAACATTACCTATATAAACAAAGTGTCTATCTTAATCATATTTAGCATATTCTGATAAAATTAGTCTATAGCTTTATGATAAGCATAGAGTATGAATAACACATAAATTTAATATCGATTCGGATTCAGTTTTTGACTCTGTGGTATATGAACTAAAATATTTAAATATAATATTTTTCATTTAGAAATGATTCATTCACGTATTTTCGTGAGTGTGTTATAATTTTTTTGTTTCTGACCTTAACTATATCTAGAGTCTAGTAATTAATTATTCATTATATAGTTTGTTGCTGGATCAATAAGGGTACTTTTTCTCTCTTTTTGTATATATTACTAATTTACCCTTACCGTGCACTACACAGAAAAGTGTATCCTTACACAGGATACACTATCAATACTTTCTGTGTATATAACTTTGAAATTTATTATACTAGTGGTTCTGGCACACATTATAAATATATATATATATATATATATATATATACAGGGCAGGCTTAACCATGGGACCAAGTGGGTCCAATTGACCCAGGCAGCACTTGACAAGGGGCAGCACTTCAGTGACGGAGTCAGTCACTGTCAGACCACTCCTGTCCTCTGTCTCTGTGAGGTAAGTCGCAGATTCCCAGCAGCATAACATCATAATGCACAAAGACACAGCACGGTCAGGGGCAACATTCAAGGTGGTGCCAGTGCATCTCTTCCCTAACTACCTTACCACGTATTGAACAATTGTGCATAAGCATTGGTTGAATGCAGGTAGGCTTAGTAAGGTCAGCGGCCAGGCTAGTTGGTTGATATGCTAATCAGTAATGTTACTACTGGGGGACCCAGGCAGCACAATATCTTGAGCTGGCCTGAAAAAAGAATGCACTCTCAGGAATTTCTGTCAAACCGTGTCAGCTTTATTGGATGAAGTTTCAGAGACAAATCGTCCCTTTCTTAAGATTAAAGTGAACAAAACATAGTGATAATGCCAAAATTTATAGTGTAAAAAGTGTGCTAAAACACTCACATAACCTCCTCTCGAAATTCATGCTATACAGTGCTCTGGAACGCATCTGTGCATTCCACGATATTGGCAAACCGGAAGTGTAAGTGAGATCACTTCCGGTTTCGCTGAGTGCAATCAGTATGTATCTGATTGAAGCCACGGTGTGCCTCATCTCCGCACAGTGTCGCGACATTGGTTGGTCCGAATGTCCTTTCTCCAATGCTTGTCGAATTGCTATCCTATGATTGGCCATCCGCTCTCTTAACGTACCTTTTGGTTTTCTCACGTAAAACAGGAGCAAACCAGCAAATATACCACATGTGTGGTAGTGCATGTTAATGAATGCCGAATCATATATACAGTGTTGTTGTTGGGATGGTAAAACCTTTTTGTGGAGATTAGACCATTGCAAGTCGTGCAACGCATAAATCTATAGATGCCTTTGATGTCAATTGTGTTTTCTTCTTGGTCGCACTGCTTAGGGTCTGTTTTAACTAAGAGATCACAAAGGTTCGTGCCCCTCTTATAGCATACCATCGTTGTAAGCTGCTTAGTAAAGTTGAGCTTTGGATCTTATGACAGTATAGGCCAGTATCTTCTAAGGATCATGCCAGTATTCATTGTGCCTGGAGTGAATGTGGTTACCATTATCATTTTCTTGTCATCTATATCCTCTTTGTGTTTTTTAATCAATTCATCCTGGGTGCTCATTTGAACTGTTTCAAGGATTGGTTCAACAGTTTGGGATTTGTAACCCTTCTGGAGAAATGTATTCTAAATCTTTCCTAACTGGGAAACCCCCAAAGCATGTTGTGTGTTGTTATGAATGGTTCTGACCATTTGTGACTTTACTATCCCTTTAAGTAGTGTTGGTGGATGGCAACTATCCGCTCTCAAGATCGAGTTGTGATCCGTGGGTTTATTGTAAAGTGTAGTGCCTATGTTGAATATTTTTAAATCAAGGAAATTAATATTCACATCGTCAGAAGTCATTTTAAAGCACACTGTGGTGTCTGTGTTGTTAAGGTCATTGAACCATTTTTCCAAAGTCTCAGTGCCACCTCTCTAGAGCAGGAAGATGTCGTAGAAGACTATAGATGACACCTCCCCAACCTTATTTTCAAAATCAGACATAAAAATATTTGCATATGATGGGGTCATATTCGACCCCATCACTGTTCCAGCCGTCTGCAGAAAAAAAATTATCCTCAAATCAAAAATAGTTTTAATTTAAACAAAAATCAATTAGTGTAAGCAAAAATTTAACAGGTGGGCCCTTATAGTTCATGTCCTGGAGAAGGTGCTCTTTGACCGCCAACAGTCCCACATCATGCAGAATGTTAGTGTAAAGACTGTTGATGTCCAAAGTGACCAATAGGCCCCCTTCCTCTACCTGTACATCCTTTAAGAGTCTTATTAATTGACTTGTGTCCAGTACAAATGAGCGAATCTGTTTGACTATGGGTTGGAGTAAAAAGTCGATATATTGTGCCACAGTTTGTAGTAATGATTGTACAGCAGAAACAATTGGACGTCCTGGGGGTTTGTCCAAAGTTTTGTAAATCTTTGGAATAGTATAGTATAGTATGGGAGTTCTTGGATGTTGTGTAATGCAAAAAGTCAGGATTTGTTCAGGATCCCTGTTCAAATCCAAAGGTCAGTAAAGTATCTAATTTCTTTTTGAAAGAGAAGGTGAGGTCAAAGGTCAATCTCCTATATGTGGTGCAGTCAGTCAGTTGTTGCAATATGTCATCCGTATAGTCTTGGTAGTCCAATAGGATTATTGCACCACCCTTATCCGCGGGCCTGATCACTATTGATGTATCAGATTGCAAAGACTTAATGGCCGCTCGTTCGTCTTTCATCAAATTGTGTTTACATTTTACATTTTGTGCCTCTTGTTCTAGATCTTGCGTAATAAGCCTTGTAAAGATTTTAATACTGGGGCTACAATTGCTTAGTTCAAAAAGGCTAGCCTTTTTAAATTGGCTTAGTTCCTTCTGTGTGTCACTAGGTATAGTGACCGAGTCATATTCTTTAACTTTAAGATTTCTATGAAATTTACGTATGTAAATTTTAAGGTCCAATTCAGACGGACTGCTTCTAGGGACAAAATATAACCCCTTATTGAGTAGCAGTGTTTTTGATATTTTGAGGGAATCTGAACTGAGATTGATTACAATGTCATTTATCGGCCCAAACGTGGGGGTCTTTGTCATCTACCTTGCCCTCCTGATGTGAGGTCTAAAGTGCCGCCTCCTCTGGACTTGGTTGTAACCCCTAAAAATTTATTCTGTCCCCATTGTCCTCTGTACATATGTGTTTGTGTGTTCTGAGGGACGCTGGGTGTCGAGGTGGTCATTATGGACCGATTCTCTATATCCCTTTGCATGTCAGATGAGTCTGCTCCACTTGTGTCTACCGTATCAAATCTGATACACCTATTGTGCTGTCTCCTTCTGGATGTACCTTCCTGGGTGATACTTAACTTAAATTAAAACTTTCGAGGATATCAAGAACAGTATCCTGACTAATGACACACAAGAGAATTGGTTAAACAAAATAAATCAACAGATTGGTAAGTACAGGAATGACCTTGTCACTTTTAAGAATAGAAAACTAGAGACTGTTAATAGTGACTATTCTCAGGGCAGGGTATATAAGTTGTTAAGTATCACCCAGGAAGGTACATCCAGAAGGAGACAGTGCACTAGGCATATCAGATTTGAGGATATCAAACCCTTTTTATGGCACAAGAGAGATTATGGAAAGACTGGTCTCACATCCAAAACTGTGAAGCACCTGAAACACTTTGTTTTTTTGGAAGCTGCCAGCGAATGATGAGGTTTAGTAAAGATTATTTGAACAGTGGCTAACCAAAAAATAGAACCACTAACTGAGAAGAACATTTTGTGCTAGATAACAAGTGGGGAGCTAACGTTAGTGAGGGCACAATATTGCAATATCACAAACGTTAGATGTTAGTAAATTAGCTTTTATTGAATCTCACCCTGTTTTTTAAATACTAAATAAAAAGGGTTTTATGACATGACATTAGATCTAGTGCAGCAAAGGGGTTAAGTCCAACAGCGATGGGCAGATTGAAAATATATATTATATGAATATATACATATATATGTATTTGTTTATATGTGTATATATACATATTAACACATAAATATATATTTATATAAGCACATACATATATATTTACAGTGAACACACAGTGGCCAATTTACCAATGTCTGTCTGACATGATACGATGTAGCATCGTATGCTGTCGGCATTTATCATTGCACAAGCAGTTCACCAGAACGGCTTTTGCAATGCCGCCCCCTGCAGATTTGCGGCCTATCGGCCACTAGCAATACATATCAATCAGCCCGACCGTATAGGATCAAGCGGATTGAAGACCGCAGCATCAGAGGCAGCGGATCAGTTATGGAGTAGCGGTCTTTAGACCGTTGCTTCATAACTGCTGTTTCCAGCGAGCCTGAAGACTTGCGCGGAAACAGGGGCATCAAGCTCCATTCGGAGCTTGATAATTCGGCCCCACAGACCACTTTATTTAGGGACAATTGGGAGACATTTAGAAAATGAACCAGAGATCTGCCTGGTTATTTATCGCTAATAAATTAGCGCTCCATTTTTAATCTGGCCCTAAATGTATTATTTTCAATATTCTTATCTTCCCCTAAAAGTGGCCATCCAAGTCTCCCCCTTTTGGCTGAAATATTTATAAGAAATGTGACAGATTTTTTAAATCTGCTCTGAAACTTGCTCTGTTTATGAGCATGGAGGATCATGTGAATGTTTAATTCTGTGTTCTCTCTTAGGGCCTGATATTCTCTCTCCTTCACATCAAGAACCTTGCATAGTGAGATTAACATCTTTCAAACTAAAAACGTGTGTTTCTAACATTTTTTTAGGGACCTCTCCGTAGTGACGAGATGTCTTAGATCATCTCAACTGAGCGACGAGCTTTTGAATATATGGCCCTTACATTGATCTTTAGCATTTCTCCACTTTTAAGACATAAAGGGCTAGATTAAAAGTGGAGCGGTATTTAGTGCTCCAGCTTGAGAGTTAACACCGGTAGAAATAAAAGTAATAAAAAATTGCACGTGTCGTTTAGCACGCATATTACAAGTTGAAAGTAAGATTTTGCGCTAACTTCAAGGACTTTCGGATATTGCAACTACTTCTCACCATAGACTTTAATCGACAGCGCAGCTAACCAGGAGTAATATTTCGCATTCCAATGTTCTTCACATACAGGAAAATTTAATTTAATACATATTTGCGCTCATGAAAACTGAGTGTATGTGAAGAATTAGTGTACTCCCATAGGCGTGGGCACACGGTGTGCCGGGGTGACTGGGCATACCCTAATCACCCCTTGCACACAGGGCTAGAGGAGCACTGTAGCATTTCAAAGGGCCGGTAGAGAGGTCAAAGTTTGAGGTGTGCAAGGTTTTGAGAGGGGCCAATCTTCCCCACAGGACATTCTGTCATGCAGCAGCCAATCGGTAAAGGAAGCATGGTATATGGCGTGATGTTATATTTCCACCACCTCCTTAAAGAGCTCCGCCACTACACGCTGGAATTAGCACTAGTGCGGAGGGGGCTTGGGGGGAGAGAGAAGGGGCATGGAAGGAGGGAGATATAAGGGGTAAGGGCCTGGAAAGGGGGTGAGAGAAGGGGCATGGAAGGGGGAAAGAGAAGAGTTATAGAAGGTGGAGGTAAAAGGGGAACATAAGATATACAAAGAATGGATATACAAAAATATTCTTAAAAAATCAATAGAATATACAGTACTGTGCAAATGTCTTATGCCAAAATTAGATTTGTTGTTTTAGCAATGGTATAATGACCATATATAATTATTTCTCTGTCCCTTTATTAGAATATAACAGGATTAATGTATGCAGTATTAAAAAAACAGAAAAAAAATCAGAAAAAAACAGTTTCTATAGGCTAAAGTGGCAAGAATTTAGTGTGAACTCCCCTTACACTTAAGCAATAGCAGAAACCTGGCTCTCGTAAACCTAAATGGAATGGAACCCTAATTAATGTCATTGCTAACACCTGTATTTGTCCTACTATTTCATGTCAAAAGACTGCTGTGAAAATGGTCTGTTACACCAGGTTTGTGTAAGACATGCTTGAGCATTACATACATATGTGGTATGAATTTAATTCATTGGAAGCTTGCTAATAAGTCCAACTTCCATCATTCTATTCAAAATGTAAAAGATCACAGAATCATACTTTTGCATCAGCAAGGCCACTCTTAAAGGAAAATCAACAAAGTGGATACTCAATATGTGGTATTCATACTGTTACTGTTAGAAATTTGAAGAATCAGGAGAGGTCAAGGACAAAAAAAAAGACTGGAAGGCCAAGAAAACTTTCAAAATCTTATGAGAAATGTCTAAGAGTTTATTCTTTAAAAGACCGGAAGAAGTCCAGCAAGGACCTGGTTCAGCATCTGGCAGCTTCATCAGGATGCCAAGTTGACCCTTCTACAGTCCAAAGAAGTTTGATCCGGAATGGTCTTTGTGGGAGGATAACAGCCAAGAAACCACTTTTTCGGAAGGGGAACAGGGTAAAAAGGCTAAGATATGCTAATGCTCACATATATTGGAATGAAGATTAGTGGAAAAGAGTATTATGGAGTGACAATTCCAAGTTTTAAATTTTTGGGTCCAATCATCGACAATATGCAAGAAGAAGAGTTAGAGAGAGATGGAAGAATGAGTCCTTGTGGCCTTCAGTGAAACATGGTGAAGGGTCTGTCCTGGTTTGGGGCTGCATTTCTGCCAGTGGTGTTGGCGATGTTGTCTGAATTGAAGGGATTATGAATGCTGAAAAGTACAGACAGGTTTTAATTTATTGTGCCATTCTTTCTGGAGAGCTCCTGTTTGGGAATAGTTTTATTTATCAGCATGATAACAATCCCAAGCAAGTGAAAACATATTCGAAGAGAAAAACTGCTGATAAAACACTGACAGTGATGGACTGGCCTCCATAGAGTCCAGACCAGAATATTATAGATGCTGTATGGGATCACCTGGAAAGAGAAAGAAATAAAAGACAACCTAAATCTAAAGAAAAACTCTGGAACGTGTTGAAAGAAGCCTGGTATAATATACCAGAAGATTACTTCAGAAAACTTCAGGACAGTCTCCACAAAAGAGTTCAAGATGTGGCTTAGTGCCAAGGGAGGTCACACTAAATACTGACTTTTGCCTGAAGAAGCCATTTTGTTCTGAAAATTGTGTTATTTGTATATTTTGTGTAAATATTTCCTGTATTTTCTGTTTGTATCTTAATAAAGAGTCTAGAAAATAAATATGGACGGTCATTAAAATGTTGCTAAAACAAGAAATCTAATGGTGGCCTAAAAGTTTGCACAGTACTGTATATGTATATTTTACAGTAACTATAATAATATACACGTATTTTACATGCCTATATTCTTCACAGAAAAAATAATATTTTTTTACATATACAGTCATGTGAAAAAGAAAGTACACCCTCTTTGAATTCTATGATTTTACATATCAGGACATCATAACAGTCATCTGATCCTTAGCAGGTCTTAAAATGAGGTAAATACAACCTTAGATGAACAACAACATAAATTATTACACTGAGTCATGATTTTTTTAACAAAAATAAAGCCAAAATGGAGAAACCATATGTGAAAAACTAAGTACACCCTTATTGCTTCCATATGAATTAAGAGGCTAAGTAGTAGCCAGGTGCTGCTAATCAAATGCCCTTGATTTATTGATCATCAGACTTTTAGCAGTTTGCTGGCCTGGAGCATTCAGGTGTGTGTTAACAAAATGCTAAGGAAGAAAGACATTAGCAATGAGCTTAGAGAAGCAATTGTTGCTGCCCATCAATCTGGGAAGGGTTATAAGGCCATTTGCAAACAAAGTCCATCATTCTACAGTGAGAAAAAATATTCACAAGTGCAAAAAACATTCAAGACAGTTGCCAATCTTCCAAGAAATTGACGTCCCACCAAATCTACTCCAAGGTCAGACCGTGCAATGCTCAGAAATTTAAAAAAACAAGAGTAACATCTCAGACTCTACAGGCCTCAATTAGCATGTTAAATGTTACAATTAGAGAAAGACTCAACAAGTATGGTTTGTACTGAAGGGTTGCCAGGAGAAAGCCTCTACTCTCTAAAAAGAACATGGCAGCATGGCTTAGATTTGCAAGGTTACATCTGAACAAACCACAAATCATCTGGAACATTGTCCTTTGGACAGACAAGACCAAGGTGGACATGTTTGGCCATAATTCACAACATCACGTTTGGGGTGAATATCAAACACAGCATATCAGCAAAAACTCTAAAGCCAAAGGATACAATATAACATATAAATATATGAAATAAAGAAATCCTCTAGGAGGCACTCAAAAACTTAATAGCACAGGTATGAAATGACAAAAAATAAATACTATATATAAATGAATGATAGCACAATATATAGGTAAATGGGACACGAAAGTGCTTGTGGTATTACAGTAGATAGAATTTCTTAATGTCACATTATCCCATAAATTAGATAAATAGTGCTATAAAAAAGCATATAAAGTTAATGAGCCAAATACTTCCAGCTTCAACGATATCCAACAGATGATATGCTTGATATAGAAGATGAATAGGCAGCTCTCTTACTTCATCAGAAAATGGAAGATCTATGGTATAATAAGAAACAGAAAGAGGCGCCAATGGTGCAGGTCAATAGTACAATGTGCGATATAAGCAGGGAAGATGCACACAGGGTACTCACATTTAGAGAAGGCATTCACTTATGCCCATAGAAGCAGGCTGGATTTCTACAGCAGTCCAGATAGCTGAGCACCATCCAGATGGATCCCCATGGTGCAAGGGCCACAGCAGACCAGGAACAGAAGGAGGTAACCAAATGAAGGGAATAAACCCTAAAGGTAGCGTAAGCTCAGAGATAAATACCGTGCAATGAGAGTTAAAAACATCAAAGTGATTTATTAAAAACACACAGTTTAAAAGCAACTCATGCTTTATATAATATAATCTCTAGCATAAATTAAAGAAACCATGCAATGTGTTTCTCGGTAATAACCATTTCATCAGGCTCTACAGACCTCAATTACCATGTTAAATGTTAAATGTTACAATTAGAAACAGACTCAACAAGTATGGTTTGTATTGAAGGGTTGCCAGGAGAAAGCCTCTACTATCGAAAAAGAACATGGCAGCATGGCTCAGATTTGCAAGGTTACATCTGAACAAACCACAAATCTTCAGGAACATTGTCCTTTGGACAGACAAGACCAAAGTGGACATGTTTGGCCATAATTCACAGCATCACGTTTGGGGTGAATACCAAACACAGCATATCCGCACAAACACCTCATACCAACTGTCAAGCATGGTGGGGGGGGTGATGATTTGGACTTTCTTTGTAGCCACAGGACCTGGGCAGCTTGCAGTCATTGAGTCGACCAAATGTGAGGTAATCTGTCTGACAGCTAAAGCTTGGCTGAAATTGAGTCATGCAATAGGACAATGATGCCAAGCACAACAGCAAATCTACAACAGAATGACTGGAAAAGAAAAGAATCAAGGTTTTGAAATGGCCCAGTCAAAGTCCAGACCTTAACCCGATTTAAATGCTGTAGCTGTGCATGAATGAATGCCTGCAAACCTCAATGAACTGATGCAACGTTATAAAGATAAGAGGGCCAAAATTCCTTCACAACGATGAGAGAGACTGATAAAGTCATACAGAAAATGATTAGTTCAAGTTATTGCTGCTAAAGGTGGTTCTACAAGCTATGGAATCATACAGTGTACTTAATTTTTCACAAATGGCTTCTCCATTTTGACTTTATTTTTGTTAAATAAATCATGACACAGTGTAATATGTCATGTGTTGTTCATCTGAGGCTGTATCCACGTAATTTTAAGACCTGCTAAGGACCAGATGATTTGTATTATGTCCTGATACGTGAAACCATAGAATTCAAAAAGGGTGTACTTTCTTTTTCACATGACTGTATATTTCTATATCTATCTGATAATGTTAATGTTACCTACAGTATATATCGATATGAATACACACACACACACACACACACATATATACATATATATATATATATATATATATATATATATATATATATATATGTATACAGGGAGTGCAGAATTATTAGGCAAATGAGTATTTTGACCACATCATCCTCTTTATGCATGTTGTCTTACTCCAAGCTGTATAGGCTCGAAAGCCTACTACCAATTAAGCATATTAGGTGATGTGCATCTCTGTAATGAGAAGGGGTGTGGTCTAATGACATCAACACCCTATATCAGGTGTGCATAATTATTAGGCAACTTCCTATCCTTACTTCTAGTAAGTGCATCAATTTATGTGTGCTAATGTTGTTAATAAAAATCTACACTTGAATCTTTTGTGCGCTCTCTCTCTCTCTTCTTTTTGCATGTACTATTATCCCTACGACTGAGGTTTGGATTTACCCTGTCTGATTGGAGCTGCACAAAACGGGACTCAAGTTTCTATTCATCTTAAAGGGACATATCACCTTATACTGGATGCTTTACTTTTAGTAAAAGACAGTAATGAGAATGGTCATGAGAAACTATTAGAGGTACTGTAAAATATAAACAGCGTGCAATACAGGAGGTTTTTCTGACATATATATATGTCTTGCAGTTTAAGGACAAGCAATTCATATAGTTGTTAAATCAAGGTACTGTTTTATATTTATATATTTTTTTTATATATCTCCTGCCACATATATTTATATTTATACCGAGGGTGCTATTGTGGATTTTATATTTTATATTTTATATTTGACCAATTTTTATGCATTTTTTTCCTTTAGGTGATTTTAGAAATTTTAATATTTATATCTATATATTTTTTTGAGTTGATTGTAGACTATTTATTTATTGACAAGCGAGATATATATATATATATATATATATAGTTATAGTCTCTGAGGATACTGAGTCAGTTCTTATAGCGCAATTTACTTTTTTCCCTGTTGCATTTTCTATCATCCATTTATCCTGTAATTGCTGCTCTTATGTCTGAACCAGTATTTGAACCAATGTCTGAACCTATGTCAGAGGTCATGGCAAATGTAGTTTTGAAAGAATTTGGGCATAATCCGCATAGAGATAGCCGTACAAGAAATACAAATTTGCTGGACCATTATATAGAAGAACCCAATACAGTAGAAACAGACCCAGAAGAATTATTTAAAGATCTAGAAAAACTTTTATTTCAGGATGCCAGGGATTGGCAAGATCTCATTCTTTTAGAGAATTATTTAACGCATAAGGTTATACCAAGAGGTTTACGCATATTAAAGCAACCAGCTTTTGAGCTAGATGAGGTTGAATTTGTTACAGAGTGGGAAACAGCAGCACAAGAATGTTCTAATAAATTTATTAAAACATTAATAAAATATAGAGAATTTAGACTCAATAAGGTAAAGCTAGAATTGGAAGAGGTGATCACAAAAATTCAACCATATAGAAATGTCGAGAAGTGGATTAATAGAAATAAAAGTATTCAGTTCAGGGTGAGTCAATTGGATAGGGATCTACAATATAGTAAACAGAAAAAATTAAAGAGGGATATTCTGGATTTCAAAGAAAATAAAGTATATACATACAATAAAAAAATGGATAAAAAACAAGATTTAAATATGAAAAATCCGGAGAGTACAATCAATACTAACCCAAATCATAATACAAATAACATTCCAATAAGGTCCTATGAAGAACCTAGTAAAACACATATTCAACAAACTAGGATATATTCAGAAAGACACTATAATGCTCAATATAGTAATAGAGATACATATTCAGGACAATACAATAAACATACAAATAATAACAATCAAAATAGACCGAATACATATCACACATACAATGGCGCTCCACGCCAACAGAATAAATCAAATTATTCGGATAACTACCCACAATGGAGACGTAGACCAAGTTATACAACAAACAATTACGCTAGTCCACATATACAAATAGATACAAATAATAGGTATGAACCTTTAATTAATCATTCTCAAAGACAGGATGAACCCATTTGGGAAGGTAAAGGAGCAAGACCCAAAGAAGCAATTGATAATCAAAATTTTTTAGGCCAAGGACACAACCATGCACCTCAAGAAAGACCAATAGAACGAATAAGACAAAGAAAAAGATCATTAGAAAGAGAAGAAGAGGAAATAGAGGAGGAAAAAAGATACAGGCTAACAGGACGCTCAAGACTAGAATAAATAAAACCAAAAGTGATATTTTCAATCTGGCTGAGGTCAATCTAGATTCTAATGACATCAGTCTTCTACAAAAAGGTTTAAAGTTTGCCCCTAAAGCAGGGCCAAATAAGTTTGAAATATATGTAGATATCCACAAATATGTGAGAAAGTTAACCCTGAAGAGGTATTATCTTAAGAATCCCATCAACAAAAATGTTGTTAATAACACATATATGGAAGCTACAGATTTAGGCATCTTAAATATATTGAAAGATCTGGAAATTGAAAATGTAAAACCTAGCGAACCATTGGGAGCACATAATTCAAAAGATCTAACAGTTGAATATACAGAAAATCATATTAATGATCTTATTGATACATTAGATATATCCCTACATGAAACAGAACCAGAAATTCAGCACTCGCACTTTAAAGGTAAATCAACTTTTAATCCAGTAGGTGTACAGGGAGATCATTTGAAATCCTTCTCTAAATTAGTTTTAAACGAAATAGAAGAGCTATTTAAAAATGAAAATGCTAATCAATTTTTAAACAAACATAATGATAATTTGACCATCATGGAAAGGAAATCTCTTAAAAAACTTATGTCTAATAACGAGATAATAATACGCCCCGCCGATAAGGGCGGGGGTATTGTAATTCAAAAAAGGGAACAATATATGCAAGAAGCTTTTAAATTGCTCAGGGACAAGGATACCTACCAAACCTTAGATAAAGATCCCACTGAAATATATAATAAAGAGCTTTATAAAATTTTAAATAAAGCTAAAATAGAGGGTAATATCAATGAAAATGAGTTCAAATTTATATTCAATACTCAGCCAAATATAGCAATTATATACCACCTTCCCAAAATACATAAGGACAGTAAAAATCCACCAGGTAGGCCAATTGTGTCCGGGATAGGATCAATTAGTGATAATCTATCCAAATATGTTGATTTTTACCTTCAACCAATAGTAAAAAATATGAAAGGATATATCAAAGACACAACGGAGGTAATTAGAAGGTTTGAGGGTAAACAATGGGAAGAGGATATGTACTGGCTAACGTGCGACGTTGCTTCCCTTTATACGTGTATACCTCATATCAATGGCACAAACGAGATAAAAAAAGAACTTTTAAAATGGTCAATCCCAATGAAACATATATCTTTTTTAATCGATAGTATTAATTTTATTCTACATCACAACTATTTTATGTTTGAAGATAAATATTATCTACAGACCCAAGGCACAGCGATGGGGACAACATTTGCCCCATCCTATGCTAATCTCTATGTAAATGCGTTTGAGAATAAATACATTTGGCATAATAATCCATTTTCAAGTAATATAGTATCATATGGCAGATACATAGATGATGTCATTATCCTGTGGAAAGGGGATGTGACAGAAATAGATAATTTTATGAAACATATTAATAGTAATGATTTTAATTTAACTTTTACAAATTCATGTTCAAAAGATAAAATAGAATTTTTAGATTTAGTATTGTTTACAGATAACACAGGAAAAATAGCAGTGAAAAACTATAGAAAAAGCACAGATCGAAATAGTTATATACAAGCCAAAAGCGCACATAAAAAATCATGGTTGGACAATGTTCCATATAGTCAATTTTTAAGAATAAAAAGAAATTGTACACATGAAAATGATTTTGAAACAGAAGCGAAAATATTAGAAGATAAATTTTTAGAAAAGGGCTATGAACCAAAACTAATACAAGCAGCAAAAAATAGGGCTATTGCAAAAGAGAGAAATATAAATATTAAATTAGATAAACCAAATGCAATAGGGTCTCATACACACAACAAATTAATAGAACCAGTGAAATTAGATCCACCGAGATTTATAACAACTTATAATGAAGGTTCAAAAAGTTTAGAAAAAATAATTAAAAAACACTGGCCACTGCTTCAATTAGATCCTGTTTTAGGGCCAGCATTGGGGGACAAACCAACTATTAACTATAGGAAAGGCAAAAGCCTTAAGAATATTCTTGCTCCAAGCAAAATAAAACCTATCATTAAGAATAAGGCTAGTGAAACAGGGAACGAAAAAATTGGTACTACCTGGTTGAGTGAATGGAAGGGAACTATGAGATGTGGAAAATCCCGTTGCAATATGTGTAAACATGTCAATAGAGCCCCTACATATTCTAATAGTTCACTAACTGAAACTTTTAACATTTCATTTAGAAGCAACTGTGAATCTATATATGTTGTATACTTATTACAATGTGGGTGCGGCCTACTTTATGTGGGCCGTACGAAACGTCAAATAAGACGGCGAGTTAATGAACACATATATAATATAGAAAAAAAGATGACAAATCACAGTGTCCCTAAACATTTTTTGGAATGCCATAGACATAACCCTAGTTCTCTCAAAGTTCAAGTTATAGATAGAGTCCCTATAACTAAACCTAATCGTCTTTTAGAACTGAGAAAGTTGGAGACCAAGTGGATATATAAATTGAACACATTACAACCTTATGGTCTTAATATAGACATAGATGTAGCAGCATTTGTATAAAATCTATAGCAAAGATTTTTATATTATTAATACTATTGATCTTATAGAAAATCAATTTTTCATCAATTTTTCAGTTTTTTAATTATATTTTAATAGCATGTTTTTATCGTAGAAAATTTGATTAATTTTTTTTAAATAAAATCTTTTTAAATTAATATTAGATTAGATATAAATATAGGTATGCAATTCATTGTGAGATAGATATGTATATATACTTATAAAGCAACTATGGAAAATATAAGATGTATTCTTTAATTATAGAATTTATGTTCTGATTGTCAACGAGAAATATAACTCAGAATCACTATTTAATCAACTCTGTAACAATATATTAGATCGCTAATATGTGGTAACTCTGATGAAAAATGTTTATAATTTGTTATAGTTTAGCGTTACATGTTAGTCACATATTGTCCTTAAGTAAGATATACTTTGAGTGTTTTCTTATAACACATACTGCAGAGAAATTGTAGCTTTTTTCATGTGGTTAAAAAACAAACATGTAGGGAGTATGGCATTGGTTCTAAAAACACTCCCTCTATCTTTTGGTTGGCCATTGGTGTGCAATATCACAGAGGACTATTTGGACGTTACAATTGGCCGGACAAACACACCCACGAATCTAATTGGACGCTTGCCCTTTAAAAGTTGAGGGCGGCAAGAGAAACAATACATCTGATTTTATCCTTTGAAAAAGCCCAGCCGCTGACTGGGGGAAACGCGTTAGGAACCGGCAAACAGGTCCGACGCTCAGACTCCAATTTTTGATCCGCTCCCTCCCATTGGCAGACAGGCAGTTAGCAGAGGCATCCGGAAAGCCCTGCTACAGAAGCCGGTATCGTGCATCAACATCCGGGGACACTGACTTTCCTAGGCAGCAGTGTGGAGCGGCTATACAAGTGGAGGAAAGAGAGTTGAACTCTGATTGCCTTTTTAATCTTACTTCTAGTAAGTGCATCAATTTATGTGTGCTAATGTTGTTAATAAAAATCTACACTTGAATCTTTTGTGCGCTCTCTCTCTCTCTTCTTTTTGCATGTACTAACTTCCTATCCTTTGGCAAAATGGGTCAAAAGAAGGACTTGACAGGCTCAGAAAAGTCAAAAATAGTGAGATATCTTGCAGAGGGATGCAGCACTCTTAAAAATGCAAAGCTTCTGAAGCGTGATCATCGAACAATCAAGCGTTTCATTCAAAATATTCAACAGGGTCGCAAGAAGCGTGTGGAAAAACCAAGGCGCAAAAGAACTGCCCATAAACTCAGAAAAGTCAAGCGTGCAGCTGCCAAGATGCCACTTGCCACCAGTTTGGCCATATTTCAGAGCTGCAACATCACTGGAGTGCCCAAAAGCACAAGGTGTGCAATACTCAGAGACATGGCCAAGGTAAGAAAGGCTGAAAGACGACCACCACTGAACAAGACACACAAGCTGAAACGTCAAGACTGGGCCAAGAAATATCTCAAGACTGATTTTTCTAAGGTTTTATGGACTGATGAAATGAGAGTGAGTCTTCATGGGCCAGATGGATGGGCCCGTGGCTGGATTGGTAAAGGGCAGAGAGCTCCAGTCCGACTCAGACGCCAGCAAGGTGGAGGTGGAGTACTGGTTTGGGCTGGTATCATCAAAGATGAGCTTGTGGGGCCTTTTCGGGTTGAGGATGGAGTCAAGCTCAACTCCCAGTCCTACTGCCAGTTTCTGGAAGACACCTTCTTCAAGCAGTGGTACAGGAAGAAGTCTGCATCCTTCAAGAAAAACATGATTTTCATGCATGACAATGCTCCATCACACGCGTCCAAGTACTCCACAGTGTGGCTGGCAAGAAAGGGTATAAAAGAAGAAAATCTAATGACATGGCCTCCTTGTTCACCTGATCTGAACCCCATTGAGAACCTGTGGTCCATCATCAAATGTGAGATTTACAAGGAGGGAAAACAGTACACCTCTCTGAACAGTGGCTGGGAGGCTGTGGTTGCTGCTGCACGCAATGTTGATGGTGAACAGATCAAAACACTGACAGAATCCATGGATGGCAGGCTTTTGAGTGTCCTTGCAAAGAAAGGTGGCTATATTGGTCACTGATTTGTTTTTGTTTTGTTTTTGAATGTCAGAAATGTATATTTGTGAATGTTGAGATGTTATATTGGTTTCACTGGTAAAAATAAATAATTGAAATAGGTATATATTTGTTTTTTGTTAAGTTGCCTAATAATTATGCACAGTAATAGTCACCTGCACACACAGATATCCCCCTAAAATAGCTATAACTAAAAACAAACTAAAAACTACTTCCAAAACTATTCAGCTTTGATATTAATGAGTTTTTTGGGTTCATTGAGAACATGGTTGTTGTTCAATAATAAAATTAATCCTCAAAAATACAACTTGCCTAATAATTCTGCACTCCCTGTATATATATATATATATATATATATATATATATATATATATATATATATATATATATATATATATATATATATATATATATATATATATATATAAATTTAAAAATACAAAGACAATTTCTATTTAAGAACATTGGAATGTTAAATATGTATGGTAAATACACAGTATTTATATAGCCCTTTGCAGTCAAATACATGAAGGCCATATATCATATACCTTTGAGCCCTTATACATAATTGTTATTTATATTTGTATGACTAATTTAGATCAGATAGTGTTTATATGAGTGTAACTGTTTATTTTATTGTATTTATTTGTGTTTGGTGCAACTTTTATTTTAGCCCTAACCCTTTTAATGCGAGGTTCCATCACGCTAACCTGGCAAGTACAAATTTAGTTTGCGCTCAAATGGTCACGTTTACTTTCAGCTTGTAATACCGCTCTAAAGTTAACATGGTTGCGATATTGATATTGTGACTCGTGTTACGGTTAGCGATGCGGTTAGCGTGCCACTTGCAATCTAGCCCACTATTGTTGAAGTGAAAATTGCTGCATTAGAACACAATCAATCATCCTAAATACTGAATTAAATGTATGTTTTTCTATCGCATTGATCTGTATTTTTTGCTTGTATGTAGATGGCGAGGAGTCTCCATGGTTGAAAATTCTGTTTCCTACACTTTTATTCAATCCAAATGTAAGAAAGACAATTTTCCAGTTTGTTTTTAAAACAGTTTAACTAATGTAAATGGCCACACTTCTAAAGGGTTGAAATGCCATAGGAAAAAAAAAGTTTAAAATCTGCACAGCTGTAAAAGAATTAGGAATGGGGCCAGGGCATTAAAGGAACAGTAAAGTAACAAAAAAGTCAAAAATAAAGGGACAGTCTTGTCAAAACGAAATTGTAATCATTCAGATAGGGCATGCAATTCTAAAAAACTTCCCAATTCACTTTTATCATCAAATTTGCTTTGTTCTATTGGTATTCTTTGTTCAAAGCTAAACCTAGGTAGGCTCATTTGATAATTTATAAGCTCTTGAATGCCGCCCGTTGAGTTACTTATGAGAGGGCACTGATTGGCTAAAATGCAAGTCTGTCAAAAGTACTGAGATAAGGGGGCAGTCTGCTAGATACAAGGTAATCACAGAGGTAAAAAGTATATGAATATAACCGTGTTGGTTATGCAAAACTGGGGAATGGGTAATAAAGGGATTATATGTCTTTTTAAACAATAAAAAATCTGGAGTAGACTGTCCCTTTAAACTTTCATTATTCAAACTTTCAATTTACTTCTACTGCTCATTGGTGACTGCACATATTTGCCTCTTGTCGTGGGCTCACCTGAAATGTTCATTTAGCTCCCAGTAATACATTGCTGCTCCTTTATAAAAGGATATCAAGTGAATTAAGTAATAAAAATATAAATAAATTGGAAAGTTGTTTAAAATTGTATGCTCTATGTGAATCATACAAGAAAATGTTTGGGATTCATTTCTCTATAATTGTAGTGACCTTCA